>NW_020950792.1:3278801-3517345 GCF_900497805.2 Vombatus ursinus | reverse complement strand
TAGATAGATAGATAGATAGATAGATAGATAGATAGATAGATAGATAGCAAAAACAAACCTTTATCAGTCAGGCAGCCCTTTGGTAATAATATTCTCTAAACTTAGACATACAGAACTTTGACACAATCCTTCACTAAATTTAGACTCTAAAATCATTTCTTCTGAGGTAAGGACTTGTCAGACCTTTTTTTCTATTAGCATATCTTTTGAGAACCTATAGTCCACTTCCTATCATGACGAGGCATTGCTATATGTAGGAATTTCTACCTATTGTAGGCTGTTCTAAAGTCTATGCAACAATAAACTTTCTGTTTTCAGTTTTTCCATTTGCTACCCTGTTGTGTGGTATAATTGGAATCAGGACAAGCTGGATTCAAGTCCTGCCTCTGACATGTACCGCCTATGGGCAAGTGACCCTAAGCAAGTCATGTAATTTCTGAAAGATACAGATATCTTTCTTAGACTTGAAATTGTAGAATAGTTACAGCCAGTATTGGTAGAAGTCTTTTGTTGTTTGGTCATTTTCAATCATGTCCAACTCTTTATGACCCTAGGTTTTCTTGGCAGAGATACTGGAGTGGTTTGCCATTTCCTTTTCTCTCTTATTTTTGTTGTTGTTGTTGAGTTGTTCAGTCATGTACAACTCTTCATGATCCCATGGACCATAGTACACCAGGCCCTCTTATCCTCCACTATATCTCAAAGTCTGTCAGAGTTTATGTTCACTATTTTCAGTATACTATCTATCCATCTCATCCTCTGCCATCCCCTTTTCCTGTTGTCTTCAACCTTTCCCAACATCAGGGTCTTTTCCAGTAAGTCCTATCTTCTTATTATGTGGCCAGAGTATTTAAGCTTCATCTTCAGTATTGGACCTTTCAGTGAATAACCTGAATCAGTTTCTATAAGTATTGACTGATTTGGTCTCCTTGCTGTCCAAGGGACTTTCAGAAGTCTTCTCCAGCACCACAATTAGAAAATATCAATTCTATAGCTCTCAATAGTCCATCTCTCAGCCATACATTGCAACTGGAAAAACCATAACTTTGACTATATGGACCTTCATGGGCAAGGTGATATCTCTGCTTTTTAGTATGCTTTCCAATTTACCATAACTTTCTTTCCAAGGAACAAGTGTCTTTTAGTTTCATGGCTGCAGTTGCTGTCTGCAGTGATCTTTGAGCCCAAGAGTACAAAATCTGATACTGCTTCCATTTTTTCTCCCTCTATTTTCCAGGAAGTGATGAGACAATTGCCAAGAGGTAAACAGGGTTAAATAACTTGTCATAGGTCCACAGTTAGTATGTATCTGAGACCATATTTGAACTCACGTAGATGAGTCTTCCTGATTCCAGGCCTAGCATCCACTGCACTGCCTACCTCACTGTAATATCTCTATGCTGGTAATAATAATGATAGCCAGAATTTATATAGCACTTTAATATTTTGCAAAGCACTTCTACAAAAATTATCTCAGTTGAGCCTTATAACAACCTTGGGACATAGGGACTATTTTTATCCCTTACTGATGAGGAAACTGAGGCAGATAGAGGCTAATTGACTTGCCCATGGTTACAGATCAGATCTTCCTGACTCTAAGACCATTTATTTATATACTGTATTACCTAGTTGCCTCACCAATAAAATGTTCCACTTTTAATGCAAATGTGAATTTATTACATTTTGAAACTAATTGTTTTTGTAGGATGACATCTCTAATTGCATGATGGAAGTTAGTGAAAAATTAGGTTCCATATATAAACAACTAGGTCAAAGCTACTTTTATAGAAACACTTGCTTCCGTATATTGAGGATAATCTGCATGTCATCATGAAATCACATGGTAGTACTGGTGATTTTTCCCCATTATACATTTCCTTCAGAATTAATACCAAAATAATAATAATAATAATAATGATAACTTGCCACTTTCACTATAGACAAATTTAGAGACCCTGAGTTAATACATCCTGTCAGCAACTATAAAATATAGAGGATATCTATTACTGTGTAACAATCCTTCCTAAATTTTAGATTCTAAATGGTTTAGCAAACAATTTTTACTCTCTTGAGTATTTGTGAGGATCTTATAGTAAGTTCTAGGTCTTTTTTAGGAAGTATCCATGAGGCAGAGGTTAAGATTATTAATTTTAAAAAATTCTGTTGTTATGAAGATGGTGACCTAGAAGAAATGAGAAAAGTAGTGTGTATTAATACTGTATTTTCCAAAAAAAAATTTGGTGAGCTAGAATTGTTTAAATCTCTCTTAGAATGTGGCCTATAAAACTGATTATGTTTTCCCGAGTTATTCCATCTGTAAGCAATGTGCATGAAATATGTTTTGTTAAAATAAAGGAAATTGAATTCAAAGTGCACACTAAAAATTATCTTATCAGCATGAACATCAGCCTAGAAAATTGGATGCCGTCACATCCTATATTTCACATTTTAACATTTCCCAATATTGTGGAGTGTGTGTTCTGTTTGTGAATCCATCTGCCAGTATGGCAAGTTGATATGATTTTAAACCTTACCATGTAATCTAGCAGGTTTGAAGGGGGTGGCAGGAGGAGTGGATAAGAAGACAAGATTCTGAGGTTTTCCTATTAGCACTATATTGTCTTCAGGTTCCAAACTAGAATTATCTGGTATAATTATTTGAAAAACATAGATATCAAAAGCATTATGGACCATATTTGGAGGAGTTCCAGATTAAAAGCAAACAAACAAATCACATTTCCACTTGAGAAAGTTCATACTTCCTTGAGAATTATCTAGATGCTTATGCCTCAAGACAGGCTCCTTTATCACTCAGGGTGGAAAGGTCCAAGAGAGCTTTGGAACCCTTTGAAAATTTAGCTCTGTGCTTAGAAACACCATAACGGTCATTGACCTTAAACAATCTCCCCTCCCTCTGACTTCCTTACTGTATATTTTGACCTGTTGCTCTTTCTTCTGCTAAGACTTCTACTTTCAACTCCGCCATTATTAGCACCCTTTTAAAAAGTCTATTTCAAATTCCTAACTTTCCGTGAACAACTTTCTCTCTTAGACCTTACCTAGCTTGCTTCATGCCTGTCTCTAGTAACTTCTTGTCTTCCACAGCCGCTTAAGCCACCCAGCTAAAAAGATCTAGCCTCTCAATAAAGGGTCTGAGTTTCTAACTCTTTGCTAGTGGTGATAACATAGACTATTCCATTTCTGATTTCCATTCATTTCAAACAATATCACCAGGTGAATAGAGCAGATAGAACTGAGGAAGGAAAAACAGGTGAAGTGATACAGACACCTACACTCTCTCTCTAGATAGAGAGATAGAGAGATAGATAGATAGATAGATAGATAGATCTCACTATATCTTACTTACAGGGTGGCTGGGTTTTGTATAGGCCTTATTGGACAAGATGAAAACTTAGTGGGGACTTTTGAATCATTGTTTGAAGTTTAGTGTGAGTTATCAGAAAGTGACTAGATTAACAGTAATTGAACTCAAGTCCTTTCCACAATACTCCCCCCCCCCCAAGATGAAGAATCAAAGCGAAATTTTTTTTCTAATATTTTATGGGAAGAGCAACAACAGGACGTGGTCAGCAGGAACCCAAAGTGAGAGTTTATTTTCTTATTTTCTATACATTTATTTTCTTATTTTCTATAAATAATTCTCAGAAGGTTAAAAGATGGGGTAAATGGAACACCATGATTTTGCACACTTGTCAGTCTCTTTTGCTCTATCATTAAGCATACCTCATCCCCTACTGCCAAGACTGTGTCTTGGCTCTCTTCTCTGTATATACTCTCTCTCTTACTGATTTTATCAACTCCCATCCATTCAAATGTCATCCCTATGCGAGTGACTCCCAGAGTTATACAGGGTATCCCAAAAACCTTAGTGGAGATTTAAACTTTAATAGCTTAAAACTTTGAACTTGGATGACTAGCTATAAACTCAACATAAACAGGGAAGTTCAGAAAAGAGAACAGTATGGGGTGGTTCTGTTCTGGACATAGGTGTAAGCTATTCAAGCTTGAAATTCCATGAAGACTTTTGGGACACCTTTTATATTTAGCCCTTTTTTATATTTAGTCTTTTTTTTCCCCCTAAGCTCCAGTCCCCTACACTACTGCCTATTCAACATTTCACATTGGATGGCCTATGGCATCAAACTCAACATGTTCAAAACAGTACTTTTTTTTTCCCCAAAACTGTTCTCTCTTTCACATTTCCCCGCTTATATTGAGTTTATTTCTAGTCGCCCAAATTCAAAACCTTGGTTTCATCCTTTCCTCTCCTGCCTCCCGTTCTCTTCGTGTCCAATCAGTTCTCCGATGCTGTTGATTCTATCACAGCACAGTCCCTCAAATCCATCCGCTTGTCTCCTGTCACATGACTGCCGTCCCATAGGAACCCATCACGATCTCTTTCCATTGCATGCATTCACTTCCTAATTGGTCTCTCTGCCTCAAGTATCTCACCTCTACAATTCACAGTTGACAAAGTAATATTCTTTAAATCCAAATTTAAACATATCACTCCTTCACTCAAAACAACTTAGATCTCTATTGCTTCTTGGATCGAAGGAACTCTTCTTTTTGGTACTTAAAGCCCTTTTGAATTTGACTCCAATATACTTTCCCAAGCTTATTAGGCGATACTCCCCTTCACACATTGCACAGGCCAGTTGAACTGGCCTTCCTGGAAGACAAATTCCATTTCCTCAATCTATATAGTACCTTTGAGCAGGTAATGCCATATGCCCAGAATCCACTCTATCTTCATCTTTGACTATTATAATCAATGCTATTGCCTACATAAAATCGTTTCTCTTTTTCTCTCCTCCAGTTGCTTTCTATTCATTTGGATTCTTATGCTACTGGTATACTTCCATATGTACATGTTGTCTACCATGAAAAAATGCAAGGTCCTTGAGTACCAAGATCATTTTTTTTGGCTCTATATCCAGTAAGTCCCTGGTACATACTAGACACTTTTTAAATGTTTGCTTTATTTATCGTTCAATAAATTCCTTCCATTTGCAAATGCTAGTCCTCCTTTCCCTAGCTTCTTTTTCCTGCTGCTGTCTCCCTGTCTCCTTCTTCTTCTCTCCCTTTTGTTCTCTCTCCTTCCCTTTTTGGTCTTCCTTTTTTTTTTTTCTCTTTTCCACTTTTTTATTCATGTCAGAGACTTTGTGCCTTTGGCCACTTTGATATCATTTCGTTTTATGCAAAGGAAGAGTTTCATTGTATTTGTGGGGATAGTTCTACTTTTGAATAATAATAGTTTTCTGGATGTCTTGCATAAACTTTGTTTTTCATAATATTGTAATGTCCTTCATTACCGATATGTAACATTTTTATGAAACTAAAATTGAAAAATCCATAGTCACATCAATCATAGTCTTGCATCGCATGGATGTATGTATAGGAGACATCTTTTCTGAGGCGACCCATCGGTGATACATTTTCTTCTTCTTTGTCATCTACTTTAAAAACTTTCAGTGAGCAAAGAAAATGGCCAAAATTGTGAGTATTTTCTAGAGCAATGAATAAGAAATCCAGAAATGAGGAAGTTTTTCAAGATACTTTATATAAATTTATATAAATTATCCATAAAATTATGCAAATTCTAGTCCTAGGCATAAAAGTTGATGTAGAACTTTTCCATAAAACACAACAATTTCTTATCAGTTCGACATTTTTCTTAATGTCTGATGATTCCAAAATATTTATATTTAAATGGGATAAAGACTAAGAGAACATAAGTATAAACAGAAATAGGTGAGCTAGATAAACATGGGATTTCCCTAGTGAAAACCTGTATCAGTCTTTGAGGTACAGATACTACTCTTTACTTCTGAAATGTTGACAATCCTCAACCTTACACTTAAAATTCTTTCCTCTTCCCTGAGTATTTATCTCACATCTCTGTATACTTTTATAATATGTTCACTTGAATTTCTACCATTGCATTTCAACATATCAAAAACCAAACACATAATTTTGTCTAGTAAACTATCTTTTCTTTTCAACCTCATTTCTTTCTAAAGAGCATAGTTTTTCTATCAGGATCTCAGCCCTCTAGGCCATCAGGTATTCTTCTTCCTTTGCAAGATTTCTTGATCTGTCCCTTAATTCCACTTAAACTATCCCAGATTAGTCTCTCATTTCCTAAAATTTAGGTTGCTGTCTCCTAGTTGATGTTTTTTTTCAGTTTTTCTCAGCTTTTAATCATCTTGAATATCCCTAACAGACCAACCTTTCTAAAAAACCATGTTATTCATTTTATTTGCCACCTTCAGAACCTTCAATATCTCCCTATTAACTATCAGGATAAAAC
This sequence comes from Vombatus ursinus, assembly GCF_900497805.2. Taxonomy (NCBI): domain Eukaryota; kingdom Metazoa; phylum Chordata; class Mammalia; order Diprotodontia; family Vombatidae; genus Vombatus; species Vombatus ursinus. The sequence goes on along the minus strand of NW_020950792.1, from coordinate 3,511,011 downwards.
CTAACAGCCTAAGGTTACCCTTAGCATCCCTCTGGTTCAACTTAATTTTATCAAACTTTATCTTGAGCAGACTGTTCCACACAGACTATGAACTCTTGTCAAAACTTGTAAGACTTATATATGTCCTTCCATGTTACTATCCTCACCACATAACATGCATATTCATTCTTTCAGCAAACATTTATTAAGCGTGTACTTCATGTAACGTTTTCTTAAGATGAATGAAAAAAACAAATGGTTAAATGAATGAACAATAATTTATTACGTACTTTTTAACCTCCTTTGTACCGTACTAAGCTCTGAAGATATAGATATGAAGTAGAAGCAATTCCTCCCCTCCAGGTCCTTACATTCCTAGAGGGGAAGATAACAGATGGAGGGGAGTGGTAGCCAAGGAAGGGAGTTCTGTTCTAGGAAATCATAGGGCTGATGAGTAGAGAACATAGGCAATCAATTGACATATACTTTCCAGAATCATTGGTAATATTGACATAATTACTGTTCCCAGAGCAAAAAGTAGAGACTAGGAATATGCAGTGAAAACGTGTGAAGCAGCATACCAGAGCTACCACCACTAAGGACAGTACAACCCCAAGTGGAAAGGTGACATGACAAAAGTTGGCAATGAAGCATGTTTGGGTAATTAAAGCTAACTTGGTTTGGTGAGATCTCCCCAGTGAGGACAGCAAGGTACCATATTTTTCAAGTGAATCCCTCTGTGTTTGCTTAACTACTTCTATCTTGAAAACCTTCCTACTCTTCTCTGCCTGTCCAAAACCTACACACTTCTCCAAGTTTACCTGAATACCTACTCATCAGCTGCATAATACTCTTATCAGGTAAACCCTTATAACAGTGATCTTTCACCTCTTCTGCATTGCTTCATCACTTGGGTGCATTCTGTGTACAGTATCTTTATGCTTCTCTATATTAGTGCACATCATAACTATGCCTTCTTACTCTGCATGATTCTTGTTTGTGTCCTTCCATAAAGCCTTCATTTAAAAAATTAATCTCCTTTCAGTCAGGCCTGTTTTTTTGTTGTTGTTGTTGCTGTTTTATTTGTCTTTGCACCTCCAGAGTTTAGCATGGTATAAGTGTGCACATAGTATGTGCTTAACCAACCCAGTTGGTTGACTGAATTCATCTTCATATTTGCAGCTACAGGTTCAATAAAAAAAAAAGATTAAAGGGAGTAAGTAAACAGGTCTAAACTTTGTATTAATCATAATTAATTAATTGGATGAAGGCTGGCATCTCCTTTTTTCTTACAGTTCTGATGTCTTACCATACCTGGGGACATTAGTTGTACCTGAGTACCAACTTACTCCATGAGATTTTTCACTTGGCTCAGCTTTTGTCTCAACCAAATTTTATATAAGGTCTACTTTAATGCCTGTGGACAGACAGAGAAGAAACAAAATGTTAGAATTCTTGACTAACAAGTGATACTGCCAAATGATGAAATATTAATTCTATTACTTTGTATGCAGATATGAGAGAACTAGAAGCAATTACCCTGCCTCTAATTGCTTCATAGATGAATACAATTATGATGTTACACTCATTCTGTGTTCTCTGTATAAAATAACATCCACATAAGATAGTCAGAAATTTCATTTAAAAGTAAACCTTACCAATGTGAAATATATTAAGGCAATAAACCAAGAGATTAAACTTTCATAAACAGTGAGAGCTCATTCTTTTGTAAATGAGTGTATAATAATATCTTTGTAGCTCAAATGAAACCATAAAACTGACTGGGGGCCTCACTCTTTCTGCAAACTTTTGATTTATCTTTTTAATCTGTTGTTAGCATTGTAGAACAATTAAACATTGAAAAGGGGCTCTAGTTTTCTTGCCACACTGCTCTTCTCCCATTGCACCCCTGTCATTTCTTTTATAATGACAAGCAATTTAGAGGAGAAAGAAACAATTAGAATGTAAGTAGCTCTTGCTGTTACAGGTGTTTTGTACTAATGAATAAAAATGACTGGAATTATAGGAAAGTGAGACTTACTGAGAGACCTCCTTTGGGTTTAAAAGATCTCAAAAACTTCAGATGTCAGTCAAGTTATTTTACTAGGTTTCCAAGCAAATTCCACGTCACTTCCATATGGTGTGTTTCTAAAAGTAGAGGCTACTTCTGTGTGGGTTTTTTGACATACCTTAAGCAAAGGAAAAAGAAAACGAGTATGTTTCATTCCCTCTTCCTCCCTGGACATTTTGTTCCCTTTCTAAAATGAAAATAGTTGTAATTATTATAGAATCATAGAATGTTAGAACTGAAGTTGATCTTAGATTCCATCATCCCCCTCTCATTTTATTGGTGAGAAAACTGATCCCCAGAGAGAGAAATTGATTTGCCAGCAGATATATAACTAGATAGTGACCCAGGCAGGGTTGTGCTGGAGGCAGCTTGTATACATTTATAAGAACAGTTCGTTAAATTTTCACTGTGAACTTTTACACTTCAGAAATTTTAATTGTTATGAATTAGGGCTTGATTTATTGTTTTGCTGATTGTTTAGAATTAAGAAGGTGATGGAGAAAATATTAATAATAAAAGTTAAATGTAAAAGAGTGTGGACACAATTTGTTTTTCCAGAGAACCAGTTGTTAAACATTCACCAGCCCAATACTGGACTCAAGTTAAGTCAAGTTAAATCAGGTCAACAAACATTAGTTACATGCCTTATATATATGCTAGTTATGCTTTGTGCTAAACTATGCCATAACTGTATGCTAGTTATGCTTTGTGCTAAACACCGGGAATACGAAAAATTTGGATAAATCAGTCTCTATTCTCAAGGAGCTCACAATCTAATGACGGGGATGGGTATGGGCAAGGGAGAGACCACATTGAAAGAACTATGTACAAACAAGATGTCGAGATGATAATAAGTACAACAATAATAAAAGTAGTAGGAGTAGTACCACCAGACTCCACCTAGATCATTACCTTATCATAGTGAAAAGGCCTTGTCATAGTGAAAAAGCTCGGTAAAACTATGAGCTATGCCATGCAGGGTGGTTACCCAAGATGGACAGATCATAGTGGAAAATTCTGAAAAAAAAGTTATCCAGTGGAGAAGGAAATGGCCAACCACTCCAGTATTTTTGCTAAGAAAACCCAATGGACTATTAACAAACATGATCTTGGACAGACTTTGGAAATAGTGGAGGACACAGCAACCTGGAGTGCAGGAGTCACAACAAGTCAGACCCAAATGAACAACAACAAATAGTAGGAAGAGGAGGAGGAGAGGAAGAAGGAGGAAAAGGAAGAGGAGGAGGTGGAATTGATATTTAGATAGTGCTTGCTATGTGCTGAGGGCTTTACAATTATTATCTCATTTGATTTGATGAATTGGAGACAATCTTAGAGTGTTTTTTTTTTCACTCTGCTAATGAGAGTTTGCCAAAGAAACACACACTGTTTTATGGGCATTGCCTGAATCGTTATCAAACATACCAGTGATATGTATGAATCAGGTAGTGTTATCTTCATTTAGGGGAAACTGAGGTGAAAATGAGACACTTACCTGAGTGAAGTTTAATAGGGAACAACCAAGTACTTTTCACTTTCAAGTCAATGCTCAACAGATTACTTCTATTGAAAAGAAGTTTATAGGCATGGATCCTCTTTCTTGCAGCAACAGTTTAAGAAATTGTGATTTTTTTTTTGTTTATAATTCAAAGTCTAAACTAAAAGAGAGCAGGTGTGGAACTCAGGCAGTGTTGTAGTTGCAAACTGAATGGCCCATTAAAGCAGGCTTCACTTTCATGAATCCCGAGAGCATCTGTTTAATACGGTTGAGACCAGACAGCTTTTCAGTCATAAACCCTCAATTCCAAGTGTTAATAATTTACCACCAAAAAACAGATTAAATTAGCTTTATGTAGTAGTCATCTCATCTTCATAGCTATATCTGTATGTTGCAGAAAAACACCTATTATAAATTAGAACACTTCATTGTGTTCTCCCTCAAATGTTGACAAAAGGAGATTTTTAGCCCCTCTGTTGGAGAGGTGCTGTATCTTTCCCTTTCCCACTTTAGTGCTTTTCAATCGAGAGAAAAGAATTTAGTTGTCAATTATGAAGTTTTTTTTTTTTTAATGAACATGGAATTCCCCTTAAATCCCACCTAAAATAAAATCTGAGGTCTTCAAATATCCTTTTTTAGTTGTGTTGCTATCTTTTGGTTTTACGTGGTATTTGTTTCTGAATATATTTCCACAGTGAGCTGTCCTTTGTAATAAATATTTTAAAACAAAGTGGGGAAAGCAGTTCAGCAAAACTAAGCAACACAACACAACTGTGTTTGGCAGTATATGCAGTATTTCACATGCATAGTCTACTGCCTTTGCAATAAAGGGAGGGAGGATTATTTTCCTAACTCTTCTCCATGTCCATAATTCATCATTATTATTACATAGTGTTCAATTATTTTTTGTCCATTTTGTTTACATGGTTGTAGTCATTGTGTATGTTTTCCTTATTCCGCTTATATTATGCTGTATAAGTGCCTATAAGTCTTCCTAGGGTTCTCTGAATTCTTCATATGTATTTCTTAAGGCTTGAATCCAGCAAGGATTGGCCTGGTCTTAACTGATCCTCCCAGGCAGTAAATTGCCTAGGGTTGATCTTCTGAAATATTCCTTGTTCACTTGCTCCTGGGATCGTTGATACATACCCAGACTAGGTCAGTCTGAGCACAGATATGAAGCCAATGAGTTGTTCTAATCAAAGAAGAATAAAACTTGAGACAGGATTGGAGGGGTTTAGATTAGCTGCTACAACTGCAGATAAGTAAGGAGGGTCATAAGGTATAAAGGATAGCAGATTCAGCTCCTTATATGTCTAATCCTCTCCTTCCCCAATACAAGGAATGATTGCTCACTCAGAGCACTAAGTAAAGAGGAGTTCTTGAGTCAGAGGACCTGGGTATGAATTTTGATTCAGCAACTTACTGTGTGACTGTGGCCAGTTATTTAACTTCTCTGGTTTCGTTTCCTCATCTGTAAAATGAAGGGCGGAAGGGTTGCCTAGACTTCAGGGCTTCTTAAATTTTTTCACTCATGACCCCTTTTCGCATCTCAGCAGCCTTCACTGGTGTTGAGTGGCACGACGGCATACACGGTGCAAAGTGCACATGCTGTGTGTTCAGAACCAAGGCCACAGTGAAGTTATGTGATGCGACACAGGCAAGTGCTGCCAGAAACACCTTGGATTCATTATATGTTTAATTTTTAATTTTTGGTCATTGCCCCTTCAGAAACCTTTTACTGTTGCTAAATTTTTTGCAACCCCACATGGGTTGCAACCCACAATTTAAGAAGAACTGGTTTAGATGACCTCTGACATCTTCCTAGCTCTATATCTGTGATCCTAATGTCCAAATGAAATGATCTGCTTCTAAGAATCAACTACCAAACAATCCTACCTTCTCTCTTTCTAGAATAAAAAATGGGAAAAATGTTAGGAGGGAGGCATATGAGGTAAGACTTCAAAAGGGTAAAATGGAACTAGATTGTGGAGTTCTTTAAATTAATGAGATGTTATAGGTTATTTGGGAATCATGAAAACATTCCTCTTTGCCATCCCAATGAAATTCTGTGGAATCTTTCATTGAATCTACACCTTATAATCATCCTTTCTACTTAGGTCTGGATATATAACAGGATTAGATAAGAATACATGTTTTGGCCTACATATCTTTGAGGTACAACCTCACCATTATTTAAGTGTAATTGTAGGGGTTGATTTTGTTGAGGGTTACACTGACACTGGCAAACTTTCTAATTCATATAATAAAAGATGGCATTTGCTTTTATAAGATCTGAAAACTACTTGATAAATTTTTATTGTGTTTTACCCCAGAGAATGGCTTATAATTAAGCCACAAAAGGGGACATTAAGGAAATGCTAAATATCTGATTCAACTGCATGAAAACAAAGAAATTCAGAATTAATGTCAAACAGTTAAAAAAAAAAAAGCTGTGTAATACTCTGTATGGTAGATAATTCTACTTCCAAGGGGGAAAACTAAGTGATGGTTAGCATAAAACTCTATACGAGTATACTCCATCATCAAGTTATATAAAAATTGACTTTTATTTTAAATATGCATTTGAAATATATATATTGTATTTTACATACAGAGATACAGAAATACATTAATACTTATATAGTTTAATCTTAGGAATGAGAGGCCAACATGAACAATTTCTATGAAATATGATTCCTAGGTTCTTTTTTTTCATGACTTTCAGGTGGTCCAACTATTCTTAAATTATCTCTCCTCGATTTATTTTTCAGGTCAATCTATTTTCCTATGAGATAAAAGTCTTTTGACTTTGCTTTATCCTTTCTTGATGTCTCTCGGAGTCATTAACTTCCATTTGGCCAATTCTGATTTTTAAGCAGTTCTATTTTTCAGTAATGTTTTATGTCTCTTTTGCAAAGTTGTCAGTTCTCATGCATTACTTTCTTGCATATCCCTCCTCTATCACTCTTATTTGGTTTTAATTTTTGTGTCTTTTTTATCTCTAACTCCTATAAGAATTCTTGTCAGGCTTGTTTCCAATCTGCATTCTTCTTTGAGGCTTTGCTTAGATTTTTTTCAGCTGACTGTCTCTGTCTTGAAGTTCCCTGTCATTACGGTAGCTAGTTATGGTCCGATTCTTTTTTTCTTTGTTTGTTGGCTCACTCTCCCACCCTACTTCTTGACCTTTAGGTTTTATGTTAGAGTTGAGCTCTGCTCAACTTTTGGGTGGAGGGGTGGGAGTGTGTAAGGGGTGTCTGGCCTGAGCTTGTGTCTTTCTATGTCCTTCTGCTGTTTTGTATGAGGGCCTGCAAGTTTCTGTTGCGTCCAAAGTGGTAAGATCTAGGGGAGGTTTGTTCACTGCCCCCCTCCCCCCGCCCGGTATAATCTGTCAAGTTTCGGTGTATTAGATTGTATGTGGTTGTGTTCCAGTATCCTGCTGAAGAACTCAGTCAGTTAGCTCACTATGAGGTTCTGCAGATTCAAAGTGACTGAGCTGCTTGACTCTGCATTGCTTCTGCCCTGGTTATTCCACTGCAACTTTATGTGTAGGACGAAAAGTTAGAATTGAGTCCTCCCACTCACAGCTAAGTTTTGGGAACTTCATCTTTGCTGTTGCGTGACCATGACCATTCCTTTCGGCCTTGGAATTGTGATCTAAAACTGGGGAAGGGGTGACAGAGCTGTCACCTGGCACTCATTCCTGCTCCTAGCCCAGGTTCAGGGGTCCCTTGAGATCTCCTTCTGTCTTGGTCCTTCTAGCCCCGGTATTTAGTCTTAGTCCTGTTAACTGTCCCTGGACAATCCCAGGCCCAGAGTCTGCAGACCTTGCTGTCTATTTCCCAAGCTTCCCTGGGCTGAAAAAATTAACCTACTATGATCTTTCTTGGCTTTCCTGATAAGTGTTTGATATAGTGAATTTTCTAGGTTCTTGCAGAGTAGGGGTGTTAGGTGAGCTGAACAAAAATGCTGACTCTCATTCCATCATCTTGACTCCACCACTTAACTTGGACAATTTGATTAATCCATCCTCCTACTTAAAGGCAGAAGACTTGCATTCAAATCCTTTCAGAAGTAACTATCCATTTCCCAAGATGGAGGCTCATGTGTTTAACTTTGAAATCAGCAGCTCAGCTATGTTTAATACACTACCCAATTACCTTTTGGCTATTCAAGTGAATTTGAGGACTTGTGGAGATCTGGCACATTTTCAAGTAACTGGGGAAAGGACACATACCACATGCTATTTTAAGAAAGGAAAAAAAAAAGAGGGACATACCTGGGAATTAATGACTTGTTCATTTAATGTCCAGACTTGGAAAGATTCATTAGGCAATCAATTTGCAAGCACCTGGAGTGTAACAAAGTGTTAAGTAGTAGCCAACATGGACTTATCCAAAACAAATCATGCCAAGCAAAACTAATTTCCCTCTTTGAGAAAGTGACTAATCCTGTAGATACAAAGACACATGAGAAGGGACAGTTTAACCTTTCTGCAGTTTACAGCATTGTTTCACATGATCTTTTCAATGACCAAGTAACAAAATGTAGTTTGAGTGGAATATTAATAAGATAGATGTAGACAGAGCTAGTTATGAATATCCACTTCAGGGAGTAATATGTTAAATTGGTAGAAAGTTATGAAGAAGATTTCAACAAGCCGTATGAGGGACCTGGGACTTTTTTTGTTTGTTTTTACTACGCAGACATTTTGACAGCAATATGAAGAGCATGTCTCTGAAGACTAAAAATGAATGTTGCAAAAATAACTTTTCAGAAATCAAATTTCAAATTGAAAGTTATATGAATTTTAGGAATAGTATAAATTTATTGCCATAAAATTGTGTAATAAGCTTTGTTGCCTCTTATTTAAAAAAAAAAGGAATAATGAATCATAGAATTACAAAATAAGGAGACATACCGTTTTTTGATACTGTGAGTATTAACATGGTTCTGTATCCCCCACAGTCTTTCTCTGTCCTATCCTATGCCAAATATGGCTCAAAAAAATCATTCTGTGAGTACCCAAAGAACAAATCATAGAATGTGATTATAAATGAATCAGAGCTCCTTTTTAAGACATATTGATAGTTATATTGCATTTTAGGCTGCACGAGAGGGAAGACTTTTTGAGTCAAATGTAATTCAAAGAGAAGGGTAAAAACAGCTCATTGGCTTAAGTGAATAGAAGGAGACAAAAATCTTCCCACATATGTAACCAGTTTCTTGTATGCTTTGATTTTCTAATAAAATGATATTGTCTGACATGACAGCTAACTAAACATAACAATTGGATTCATACAGCATTGATACAATTTTTATTTGATTCAAAAGAAGACACTTTAAAAGCATTCTACAGAGTAAGACCATGTGTGTGGTGGTAAGAGCTCTTAATTTGGAGTCAGAGGTCCTGATTTATAATGTTTCCACTTACTACCTGTATAGCTGTGGGCAACTCGCTTACTATCTCTGGGCCTCAGTTTCCTCAGCTAGAAAATATGAGGGGCAAGGAACAGTTGGACTACATGACTCCAAAGGTCTTTCTATTCTAAATTTATTATTCCATGAAATGATAATGAAGATCATCATTCTCTCCTACATGCTATGAAAAATTTCAAAAGGAAATATTTAGTACCTTTAAAAAATATTTTAGTCACTTTATTTGTAAGAGCAAACCTGTCAAATGTTTTTGCCCACAATCATTTGTTATCTTCCATTTTTTTAGATATATTGAGAATCAATCCCTCAAAATTGTTATCTGTAACAAAGACTTCTTTTGTTTATATTTGATCTAGTCTAGTTGCTGTTATAGTTTTTCCCTTTCTTTCATGCCTTTTATACCTCCTCAGCATGTCATGAGACAAGATGTTAAGGGCTAAAATGGGGTAGGTTTCATTGTCCTTGATAAATAAAACACTTTATCATCAAAATGTTAACAGATCTTTTCCATTTTTCATTTCCTTGTTTTTCATCTTTTAGTTTCATTTTTAAATGAACTTAAATTGGGTTGAGTCAAATTTTCAGCAAAATTATTTTATCCTTTACTCCTTCTTTCTCATTGCTTTATGGAATGATACTTCTCACATTCTTCTACCCTTCTTCTAAAGGTTTTTGCATATTATCTAATATTCCAACTTGTCATTCCCTTTGACTTTCATATATTTTCACTTATCAAAAAGATCAGTTATTAGATAGCTAAGGTGATTTCTGAGATCAATTGGCCTTCTTGTTGTGGCAGTTACTTTACACTAGCTGAACTTTTAGCTCATCTTGTCTTGAGAGAATAGAAGACTTTATCCATAAAGACATAGACTTCATCACAAAGCATATATTCTTAAATCCTGGTTAACTATATCCATTTTAAATTTGTGATTCACACATACACACACACATTAATGAAGTTTAATCACCAAAGAAGAGTCTGACATATCGTTTACTTACTTTAAAAAATTATTCTGAGCTTTAAACTAGAAATATGTTTATAAGCTAAATGTCCATAGGACACAATTTTTATCACAATTATACCACAATTTAAATAACAATATTAATAATTAACTATTAAATTAATAATTTAATAAATTTGAATTGATAATTAAATAATAAATAATTATTATTAATAAAGTTAACCTTTCACAATATATAACTCTTAATTCCTCAATTATTTTTCTCTGTGACAAAGTAATTTACAAAGTGGTTGTCTGTCTCCCTTCTTACATACCTGATCAGCTGCCAAATCTTATCATTTCCATCTCTATAACTGCTTTTGTATATGTAAAATTCTTCAACCACACAGCCATCACCCGACCTCAGACCCTCATTAACTCTCTCAGCTGGATCATTGCAATAGTCTTCTAATTGTTCTTCCTTGTTTCAAGTTCCTTCCCACACCAATCCTTGCACCATGTAGCTAACAAAGTGATTTTCATAAGGACCTCCCATTAAAATCCAGTGGATTGTTACTGCATCTAGGATACAATATAAATTCATTTGTTTAACATTTAAAGTTCTTCAGAACCTGACCCCTTCCTACTTTTCCATAGTGTTCTTATACAGTAATCAACTCAACTCAATCTGTGGTCCAGCCATATTGGGCTACTTGCCGTTATTCCTACATGATGCTCCATTTTCTTTTTCTGTGCATTGACTGTCCACCATGCCTGCAATGTTCTCCCTCTTAACCTCCCTTCTTGGAAAACTTGGTTTCCTTGAAGACACTACTTCTGCAGGAGGCTTTTCTTGATCACCTCAGCTCTAATTTCCATGTCCTCTAAGATTGCCTTGTTGTCTAGTTGTATGAAGTTTGTGTGATACAAAGAAGCCCTAATGTGCATATATTAGATGGTGAATAAATGTTTGTTCATTTACTGATATTTTGCATATAAGAAAAGGGAGGGGGGACCTTTCTGGATGGTCCACATCATACAAGCATAGACATTTTCCTCTTCTTTTTTTCTTAATAAGAGGTAACAATATACTTGCAAGTGGCAAAGAATATTTTTCTTACTAGGAAATAGTAATAATAAATATTCATTATTTCATTTATTACTATATATATATTACTATATTACTTTAAGGGCATAATAAAGAGATTGGAAAAATATTTGTATAAAAAACACATGAAAAAATGAGTGCCTTCTTACTTTGTGGGAGCTGGCTTTTATTAGCCCTGCTCTTTCACTTCTCATGTACAATGTAAAACTGAGGCACCGGATTAAAAAAAAAATTCTTTTCTCTTCTTCTTGAGAAAACATTAAGCAAATATGTACATAATTTTCAGAGAGCACCATATGTTTTCACCCCATACTTTTTAGTTATCCACTTGTTTTTGACTTTCAATTGGGTACATGTTTGAAATGGAAATCTCTGATCTTTTGAAATTCATAATTAGCTATCATAATATTGGCGGTAATACTAGATGATTAGCATAGTTGAGAGATTCACCCTTCATTTGCACTCTCCCAACTTCACAATCAATAGTTATAGCAAATTTCAAGCAGAGATAGAGGCCAGGAGAGTTTTTAGCATGTTTGGTAAAATAAAATATCAAGCTGTGACCAATTCCAACTTTTGAACTCTGTCATCTGAGGATCACTTGATTTGAAATTTTTGGCACTCTATAGGAAGCCAGACCAAGAAGGACACAAAAACTACATTGGCAAATGATCTGTCAAGTGACCCAAGAACAAAATCGAGATTGGGTTGCCCTTTGAAATAAACCTATTTGAATTTTATTATCTCCAGAACACCTTGTGTCTCTAATCTTATAAAAGGTTAGTATTCCATCCATCAAAGTAAGATTAGAGCACTAGTTGATGTCTATTCTTGATGATAACTGAATACCAGAGTTAGGACTGCAAGAATGAGATTCATTATCATCAGCAGTTTTTTGTTTCTTTTTGTTACTGTTTTTGGTTGTTTTGTTTTTAATAGGGTAAACGGGCACTGAGGAAGTCACTATAAATTGCTACATATATTTCCAGGTCAAGACATTTATTAAAAAAAACAACAACAACAACAAAATAAAACTTGAGTGCATTGGAGTGCCTTTTCACATAACCTCCAAAAGGTAGCCATGTCTTATTTCTGTGCCTTTTTGGATACATCTACTCCTGTAGAAAGAATTATTAGTTGCTTTCTCAACACTTTTAGGGTAAAGTTCAGAGAAGAAAAAGAACGAAGCAAAGAAAAATAGAGTGTATGACTAATAAATTTCAAAACAATCAGCAGAGATTCAAAATCATAAGCTAATAATATTTCTTATTTTATTAACTTAAGCATTAATTCAATTAAATACCTTTCTATAGTTTTATATATTTTCCCTTTAAAGTGTGGTAAGCAATTCAGGAGTTATTTAAAACCTTGGAACTATGAATGCAGTGAGTGATTCTAAGTCAAATTGATATTTATGTCACACTTACTTAAATATCCTGACAAACATAAATAAGTCATTATTTTATTTCATTGAATAGTTTTCCATAGGAAAATTTCAGTTTTTCCAAATATTTAATATGTACTATTTAAATGTTCAATGGAACAATATCTAATGGGTAGAGACTGATATAAACATAGTCAGAAATTTATTTTATAAAAGAAAACTCCTGTAAATGACTTATAAAGGGATAGTTTTTTTTTCTTTTACAAGAGGAAATAAAGGTTTTCATCTATTTCTTGTGTAATAAACTTTTTATGTACATTTAAAAGCACATTTATTCTTCATTATTAATGAAAATATAAAACTAGTCTTGAACAAAGGAAAATGCAATGTGTCATGGTACCCATGCATCTCTGGTGACAGATGCCACCTGATTCGTTACAAGATGAACTCCCCTGAAAAGTGCCTCAAAGAGCCCTTTCCAATACGTTCCACACACATAGGTATCAGTGACATAGATGGATGAAAGCTGTTTTGACTCTTTTTTGGCTGTCAACATGAGTGTAGAAACATTTATGTTCTTCTTCTGAAATTACAAGATTCAATAGCCTTTTCCCCACGCTCATCATGTTCACAGTGAGATAAGAACATGTAGCAACTTTAAGTTTAAGGTATATAGCTATTAAAAAAAAAGAATGGTTTTTGGTTGTTTTTGTTTTGTTTTATTTTTTTGTTTGCCTTAATGTTTGCCATTTCTGAGAGTAAACAATAGGCATGCATTTGCTATGATTTCCTTGTCTTGGAGGATATTTTTGTATATATCCTTGAATCGGTAGAGATGAATTGTGTTAGATAGAAAGCAATTATTCAAACACCAATGGCCCAGATGTTCTTGTTATCTAAGAGTAATTACCCTATGGTCTTAGATCATTCTATTATTTTACAGCTAGCATGTTGTCCTTTAGAGACCAATTCTCATTTCTTTTTTTTTCTTTTTTTTTAATTAATTGATTGCTCTCACTAATCAGAATGCTATCACTGAACGCAGAGTCAAGAGATAATCCTGTTCCCTCCCTTCACCCTCCCAGTGCAGTATTAATTTGTCTGTGACTTTGGACATATCTCATGTTGGCTAGGTGCCTTCCCTATTTTTCCCCATCTCAATTCTTAAACCTCTTTCAGTAGGTTTCTTTTGTCCTTTTTAGTACCCTGGAGAGAAAGAAAGAGCTTTCAAGTAAGACCAAAGACTTATTACCTAGCATTCTCTTTCCATTAGAAAGCTAGGAAAACCCATTTCCTAAATTTTTATTTTTACATATGTTTTCTGCAACCAAAAAGCAAATTCTTTCTTATCTCTTTTCAAGGGATTTCTTTTTTTTAATCAGTATTATATACTGAAGCTCACTATATTGTTTTCTTCAAATATCTAGATTTCTCAAAATGTTGGCAATAATAAAATGGGGTTGGGGAAACCATAAACCTTTAAAAAGTCACTTAATTGTAATAATGGTCAAAGAAAAAAATGTGTGTGGGTGAAGAGAATACCTACTCTCATTACTCATTTTTAGATAAACATTATTTTACCAATTTGTTCATTTTGAAATACATTTCCTTTCAGTTAAATTTTAGTCTGGTGTTTGATCCATTGACCAAAGCAAAACTTTCTTGTCATGGCTACTCAGACTCAGGCCCCTTCATTGATTTTCTTCATCACAGCTTTTTGGTAAACAGAAAAATGGTGAATAGAAAAAAATTTATTTATTTTTCTACTTCAGTAACAGATTAGGTATTTTCACAAAGACCATTAGATTAGTTGATGCTCTCACAAGTTTAAGCTTTCCAGTTAAAAGCATTCACTAACTTATGGTCCCTTATATAGGAACTACTGGTTGGACTCAGCTGGCAAAGGAACTCCCTTTTCCTCCCCATTGACCAATTAAGCACTATACAATGACCTCCAGGAATGTAAAAATTGATAAGGGACTACTCTCTGCCCTCATGGACTTTATATTTTATTATTAAAAATAATAATGTCCTTTGGTATGGGGGAAAAATACACATAGCTTGTTTTCATAACCAAAAGACAGTACATTGAAAACCCAATTATTTTATATAAGTAACTGAAAATCTCTGCTAAGCAGCCATTCTTTAATTTGTTCGTTCAATTGCAATGGAAGTTTATGATGGTAATGCTGAGGTAGGGCAAGATCTTGATAAATGAATGAAAAAAAATACCGAACACTTACTCTCTACTAAACACTGTAGCCTCAGGAGGTACAGGGGAAAAAAAAACAAAGACATTCCTTACCCTCAGGGACCTTATAGTCTAATGACATTCCTTGGAAATTTTTTTAAAAAGTTAAATCATACTAAGTACAATTTTAATATTAATTTAATATCAAATTTGAAATATTATAGTATCTGTGTTTTAAAACTAGCATTTCTATGTGATATATAATAATCTGTTTAACCAAAACACTTCATTACCATGTCTAATATGTCTGAAAACAATAGGTCAAGAAGACCCAGCAGTACAACAATGCAGTATTCAACACTTCTGAAACACCACATGTCAAACACTCCCTCAAATGAAAATGTCATTTGTAAAATGGCAATTAATAACTAGCATAGAAAAAAGTTCCTAGTTATGTTATTATTTTATTCAGAAAGAGAGAGAGAGAGAGAATCTTTTGTAACGAATGAAAGTTTTCCAAGTGTCTGAATGTATTAGTGAAATTTTCATATAAGTAGACCAGGTGACTGATCCCATTATATAATGGTCCATGTGAGTTAGAAAGGAGTTTCATAGAAAATGTTTGCAGTTCCATAATTGTAGATTTGTCTAGGAGGTGTGGTATATTGGAAAGAACACTGCATTTGGAATCAAGAGGTCATAGATTCAGAAATGGAAAGGGTCCTTTGAGATTATCTGATTCATTCTTTTCATTTCACAGTTGAAGAAACTGAGACACAGAGAGGTTACCCAAGGTCACACAGATAGTAAGTAGCAGATCCAGTATTTGCACCAGTTCTTTGGACTCCAAATCTATCACTCTTCCTATCACGTTGACCTAGGTTCAAATCGTACTCTCCTACCTCTGACATTGGGCAAGTGATTTTACCTCTCCAGGTCTCAACTTCCTCACCTGTGAAGTAAAGAGATTGGAAGGGTTAAGTGTGTTTTAAGGTCACTTCCAATTCTAAATTTATGAGTGGATGATTTTTTCGTCTATACTTCAGAAAATTTTGCCATTTTCAAATAAAATTAGAGAATTCTACATATGGAAAGCTTTGCAATAGTTTTCATTCTATTTCATGTCATTTTAAAAATGTTTTGATATTTTATATATTCATATGAGTATATATGTACTAGAATTATACTGAATATTTTTATGAAAGGAAATTGTGTGTGTGTGTGTGTGTGTGTGTGTGTGTGTGTGTGTAGGCAGCTTGATGGCAATGGATAGAGTACTGGGCCCAGAGTCAGAAGGACTCATCTTCCTAAATTCAAATCTAGCCTCAGACATTTATCAGCTGTGTGACCAAGTCAGTTAACCCTGTTTGCCTTAGTTTCCTCATGCTTAAAATGAGCTGGAAAAAGAAATGGCAAACCACTCAAGTATCTTTGCCAAAACAAACGAACAAACCCAAATGGTGTCATGAAGAGTCAGACGCAATTGAGCAACACCGCTTTGTCTCTCTCTCTGTCTCTGTCTGTGTCTGTCTTTTTGTCTCTTTTTCTCTTTCTCTTATTTATATGAAGTACATATATATGAAATACATTTATATATATATAGAGAGAGAGAGATGTGTGTATGTATGTATACACACAGAGAGAAGTCTACCTTTCATCAAACACTGTGCTAATATTTGGAGCTCTGAATGTTGGAAAGCAGATTGTGTTGAGCCTCTGGGGGCTGGGTGGGGAAATAAAACAATCAACTGGTATTCTATATTGGTGAATTTTATATCACCAATGCAAAATTTTCCTCCTAGAAATTAAATAGATTTAACAACTCTAGGGAATGAGAGTTATTCTTGGAGTTGATAACATAACTCTCTAACTTTCTGTCTCCCTCTCCCTAAAATAGTTGGAAACAGCACTTTTATTATAGAAATGCAGGTTGGAGTGTGTCATGCTGCCTTATGAAGCATATTACATTAGCCAATGTTTTGGTCTAGAATGGTGTGTCACTGAAGCAGGCACTGACTATTTGGCAACTAATTATTATATGAACTTGCGATAGTTACCATTTCTATACCTCAGTATTTCAGCTACTCTTTCAATTCACCATTCAACACCTAAAGCATTACATTAGGAAACTTAATTTCCAAATCTCTGTGGCGTAATTTTTATTTAATGAAAGCCCAACTTCTCTGACTTTAATAGTCAGAGACCCCATCATAACTTCCACTTATTCCGTTCTCCCCTCACCCTGTTGTAATCTGAACCTCCCAAATCTTAGACCAAGTTAAGATCCTTCCTCTCAGCCCTGAACTAATCACTGGAGACAAACATGAGAAAGAGAGTATAAGACAAATTTTAGAAAACATTACTATATACCTTTTTAACCCCTTAAATTTATGTCCTATGTTCTTGGTCACCTGGTTTTCTTTACTTTTATTTCTGATCCATCTGGTTTATTTTTTTTTTTAAAGCCACACATACCCCTGACGGTTATTGAGGAATGAAACAAGCATTAATGAGAAGGGTTTTGTAATTTGTCCTAAATCTGGGAGAATTCTGGCTCTCCAAAGGAGTGGAAACTAGGGGCAGTGAGGTTCTATTAGGACTATCTGTTCCATGACTATTAGAGTAGGCTTTCATTAAATCAAGATGTTCCACAAGAATAAGCAGATCTGAGAATTTTGCTCATGTTAACACTGATTGCTTCAAGGGAGTAAGGAAAAACAAGTTGTGGATCACTCCATTCAGCTATTAGGTTATACAGGAACTACTGGGGGGGGGGGAAGCAAAAAAACAAACCAAAAAAACCCCTTGAACATCATCTCTCCTTTTGGATATTTCAGTAGTTTAAATATAACAATCTATGGCCATAAATGATTTAATCATCTTGCTAGATAGCAAGCTACAATAGAGCAAACACTATGTCTAATTTATTTATTTACTTGGTATATTCCTGAGTTTAACCTAGTGCTCTGAACATAGTAAGCACTTTATAAATGTTTGTCAAATGAAAAACAAATTTCTTTTAAAATATTCTTTAATGGAACTATTCTATCCATAATTTTTAAAAAATATTTATAATGAATAAGCACTGTTAAAAGAATTACTAGTGCACTCTAAAATTATAAGCTTGCAAAAGAAGCATTTGAGCAAACTACTTCTATAATCTCCTTTGCTTCTCAAAATCCATTGACCCAAATGACTACAGTTTCCTACTTGTCATGTGTCTCTATTTTATGCAGCAAAATTAGTACCTGTCTGTGGAAAATCTCAAATAGCATTTTAAGTCAAGTTACCTTATTTAAATATTCTTTCAACAGAAAAATGTTTCTGTACTATGTTGATTTTTAAAGTGTATTTGATAGCAAATTGTCTTATGGGTTTCTATTAAAAACCATTTAAAAGTGGATTAGATTAGATTACGTCTACTGGGAATATTTTCAACTCTAGGTCCAAGAGAGTTGAGTATTGAAAAAAGCTTCAGTT
This sequence comes from Vombatus ursinus, assembly GCF_900497805.2. NCBI lineage: Eukaryota > Metazoa > Chordata > Mammalia > Diprotodontia > Vombatidae > Vombatus > Vombatus ursinus. The sequence continues at coordinate 3,492,917 of NW_020950792.1, read as the reverse complement.
TTCCTTTGATGGCTTCAGCTTTGCTAGATGACTTTTCCGACAGTCATTCCATTTTCATTTGTTAAAATCTAACTTCAAGAGAATCTGGTTGGAATTTTAAAGCTATATAATGAAATTATAGGTTAGTAAGTAGAGTGATTACTTTTCTAAAGTGGATGAGTGTACACACATATCCTCTGTAGTTTTTAAAAATAATTGTTATGCTTTTGTGGTTGGCAGAGATACCAAAGTGATTTGACATGTCCTTCTTCACCTTATTTTATAGATAAGGAAACCGAGTTTAACAGGGTTAAGTAACTTGCCCAGGGTCATACACCTAGTGAGTGTCTGAAGCCAAATTTGAAATCAGGACCTCCTGATTCTAAGGCCAGAATTCTATCTATTGTGCCACTTAGCTGTCCCTTCACTTTATACTTTATTCCCTTGTGTTTGGTGATGCGACTGATTTTATTGTGATCTCTTTCCTTCCTCTCCAGAGCCATTTTGATACTTAAATCTAAATGCCCTCCCGTAAAGACCATTGCCTCATCAGGTCATGGAGGTGAAACTGAGTTCATGTAGATCATGTGAGCAAAGCATAAGTAGTAGAAGGAGTGAAAATGTGACCACGAGAAATTAGAAAGCTTCTTAACTTCCTCTATTAGATTTCTTGAGACAGATCTGTTCTTTTTTAAATTTTTTTCCCCTCTCGAATGCTTAGCACAGCACTTTGCACAAAGATCCTGAATAAAAACTTTGTGAAATTGAGTGCCCTACACAGAACCTATCCTGACTCCCTGTACCATTCCTGTAGAGGGATAATGTCACTTCTTAGTATCAGTATAAAATAGAGCAGGTTTGAATCTAGGAGATAGCTGGGTGGTACAGTAGACTTGGGATCAGGAGGATCTGAGTTCAAATATGGCCTCAGATACTAGTTGTGTGCACTGGGCAAATCACTTTAATGTCTCTCTGCTTCAGTCTCCTCAACTGTAAAATGGAGATAATAATTCAACCTGCCTCCCAGGTTTGCTGTGAGAATCAAATGAGATAATATTTGTAAAGTACTTAACCCAGCGTATACATGTAGTAGGTGCTTTAAAAATGCTTGTTTGAAAATTCATGTCTTTCTTGCCTGCATAGCATTTTTAAAAATCTTTTATTCTCTAGTCAAGTTTTTGAATGTTTACTTCCTAAAATATTATAGAAGCAATTTGAATAAATAAATATTGATTTAAAATAAGTGTCATATCCCAATTAATTTTAACAATATTGTTTATATCACTGCCCAGTGGTTCATAGAGTGGCACCTATTTCCAAGGACAGTAGTTCAGTTTTAATAACTCCTAAGCTAAAACAATGAAAATTGCAATGTATAATGTTTCATGACAGTTATTATGTCACTTTGGAATTACAGAATTTCATTAACTTCCAGGTTGAATTGAATTATATGAATCCGCAATGCCCATTAAAATATACTAAGAAAAATTGGTATTTGGCAGACAAGGTAGCAACAAAACACACCCATCTATTTTTGCATCCAGGACTAGTCTGACTGTCAGTAATTAGAACACCTGCTTAACAGGGCTTCTTTCGTATTCCTGAATAAGTTTTCTCATGCAGAAAATAATTTTTTTTGTAATTTAGACCTCATTATTTGTAAAAGCACCAATTATGAGCCCCACTTGAATACTTAAGTAGTATTTGTAATATGAGCAGATTAAATCAATATAATCTATTAAATTACAAAGGAAAAAATGGGGCAACTCCAGAGTAGTCTTTTTGTCCCCTTGGTCTTCTCTAAATAATTACTCTTATTTTTGCTGTGATCTTGGAGTTTTAAGTGAAACCATTACCAATGCTGGAGTCCTTTGAGTGAGACTAGACCTCCCATCTTGATTTTTTTCTGTTCCAAAGATTACAACTCCAAAGTTTTAAGCTAAGTTAACTTTTGGGGACAAATGGCTAAAATTATATTCAAAGCTAATTATATATCTATATCTATCTATATATGTAAATTATGTAATCTAAATATATGACTGATCTTTAAAGTATTTTATTTGATCCTACTTTAAATTAAGAATAATCAGAACCTGGATAATATCACTTCTCCACCAGAGAGTAAACATTTATTAACTTCCTACTATGTGCCAGGCACTGTGCTAAGCTCTGGGGATACAAGACAGGCAAAAAAAACAGTTCCTGCTCTCAAGGAGCTCAGCATCTAATGGGGAAGGAAACATGCAAACAACTAGGTATAAACCAGATATAGACTGGGAAAAATTAGGGATAAGCACCAGAAGGGAGGAACTAACATTACCAGGGATTAGAAAAAGCTTTTCATAAGAGGTGGAATTTTATCTGGGACTTGAAAGAAGCCGAGCTAGGCAAGCAGAATGATGAGGCAGAATAGAATTCAAGTCATGGAGAACCATCATTGAAAATGCTCAGAGTTGAGAGGATTGATTTTTTGACATGAACAGAAACGGGGTCAGGGTTACTGGATCATAGAATACATATGGGGGATGTGTGTGTGCGCGTGCATGGGGAGACAAAAAGAGAGAGAGAGAGAGAGAGAGAGAGAGAGAGACTGAAAAGGTAAGAAGGGGCCAGGTTTTGAACACCCTACATGTTATTCTAGCTCTATCTAAATATTTTCATATCACATGGCATGATTATACATGTCATTCTTTTATATTTTTCAGTTTTCTGTCACTTTTTCCCTTATCTTGCCCAAATCTCTTAATCCAAGGCATACATTGCTACCACTTTCCATATATATATATATGTATGTATGTGTATATGTGTGTGTATATACACACACACATATACACATACCTACATACACACACACACACACATATATAGATATATCTATATATATAGATATATCTATATATAGATATAGATATAAATATGAAGAGCATGAGTTGAAAACCTGGGTTGGAAGGAGCATTGTCAGAGAGTCTGTCAAGACAAAACAGTTCTCTAAGGGAACAGAGAAGCACTGTCAGTTTTATCAGTGATCTCATATTATATTCAATGATCCATCTTTGTCAAGGTATCCATGATGATGAATCATTGAGGCAGATGCCATGTTAGAATTCTTGGGGACCATGAATGAAGGTCTCTTCACATTGGATAGGGAATGCAAATGTTCCTTAGGCTTGCTTACCTGGTCTTTAAATGGGCATAGATTTTGTAATCACATATATTGAACAATTATTTAGTCACTAAATGAAGGATCTTATCATGACAATAGGGCAGTGTGTCATTCATTATAAAAGACAGTTTGGTGGTGAAAGCATTGACTTTGAAATCAGGAGAGAGACTCTAGTTCAAAATCATAACTGATAATTACTGTCTTTTTGATGTTGGGCAAATCATTTAAACATTCTAAACTAAAATTTCCTCATCTCCCCAAATAGGAATAATAATGCCTATTTATCTCATGGGGATACTATAAGGGTCAAATAAGACCAGATATATAGAACCTATTCAGGGGAGAGAAGGAGGAAATATCTTGTTATATAATGAGCCAAATTTGTATATAGGAACTTCTTAATGATTAATCACCTCTATGGTTCCTTTTGCTCTTGCCCAGATAATTTTGGGGATTTCTGAAGTTAACTTCTGTCCAGGATATTTGGTTCCATTCCTGTTAGCAAATCCGAGCTAACAATAAATTTAGAAACATAGAACATTTAAGAAAGAAATTAATGCTAAGACAAGTGTAAATATTCATCATCCACCTTCCTGGCAAGTAGTGTCATTCTACTGCCCCCCATCCCCAAAAGAACCCTAGCTCTCCAGCAACTCCAAAAACCAACACTTCAATAAGGAAAGACTTGACTAAGTGTCTCTAGCTGAAATAAACGGGGTGTGTGTGTGTGTGTGTGTGTGTGTGTGTGTGAAGTTATCATATGCATCCCTTCTTAGGTGTCTCAACCTTGCCACAGCTAACATGTCCACTCTCCTATCTCATCTCTAAGGAATAAAGTACCTCCCTGACCCACTACATCACCAGCCTGTTTAGTGTACAGATGTAAACCCAAAAGCACTTGTAAACCTGAAAGCACTTTATGTGAGTCAGTTATTTTGATGATATGCCTAGCACAAAGTAAGTACTTAATATATATTTGTTCCAAATATAAATAAATAAATAAAATGAAAGGGGCAGCTAAGTGGCGCAGTGGATAGAGTTCTGGCCTTGGAGTCAGGAGGACCTGAGTTCAAATCCGGCCTCAGACACTTGACACTTACTAGCTGTGTAACCCTGGGCAAGTCACTTAACCCCAATTGCCTAACCAAATACAATAAAATAAAACAAATATTTGTTAAATTGAATGATAAGAGACCATGTGTTATCCACTAACATATCTAGGTTGGACATTATAGGCTTGTAATACCCTGTCAGGTATGAAAAATCCTTCTAGTAGGAGGGTAGACCTAATGAAAAATTAACTTTTTTGTTTTCTTGCATCAAGTTTCACAATCTTCACTAACTTTTCTACTAGATTCATTTTTGCATCACTCTTCAGCTACCTAGTAAGACCCCCTGCTTTCTCCTCTAAAACAAACAAACAAACTCAGGTTTTAGCATGAACTTCTTGATTTATCATACCCTAGGATTGACTCTTATTAGAAATGGATGTTTCTACCTTCAGGAAGTCAAACTTTATGTGCCATTTCACCTTGGGACGACAGTTGGCATTCTCTGCAGTACAGTCATTGCAGTTTCCACTTGGCTAAACAGACTTCCTGCACAAGTAGTATCGTATGCATCGAGTGGATGGAATTTTGGTGGCATTGTGAAAAATCTTGCTAATGTAAGCCATCTTTGAGGAGAGATGTATTGGTAAGCATGAATGAGGAACGGAGGACCATAAAAGCTGTTGTTCATTATGAAAGCAATCTGAAATTTTCCTGCTTCATACTTTCTTCACCATAGAAATCCCCTGTAATTAATAAGGAAACAGGCACTTCCTGACACTTTGTACAAGGAAAGGCTTTCCTGTGATTCTGTGCTGAATGCAAAGTCCCAGAGACTCTTTGAAGGTCTCCACTTTTTTTTTTTTCCTCCTCCTAACTCATTCTTTTTATGCCTCTAACTCCTTTTAGGAACCTGTTTATCCTTGTCTTTTAGTGAAGTTCCTTGGTTAGAGCCTTCTTTCTTTCTTTCATATCCTTAGGGTATGCTTGGCTCCTAGGAGCTAGTCTACCCTGAAGAGGAATTACCAAATCATCAGGCGTCCTCCACCTTCACAATAATAGCAGTTTTAAGTACAAGATTTTCTTTCACTTGAGGCATTCTGCCCTGGAGCAAACAGATGTTGGCCTCCAGAACTTCCCACTGGATGAATAAAATCCTCCCAAATGTTAAAAAGACCTAACCAGGGTCTCTTGTTCACCCAAGGAGGCAAAGGGGTGGCCAAAGCAAACACTTTTAATGAAACTAGAGAAGAAAAAGCAATCAAATAGCATTTTTTTCAGCCAAAGATTCTCTGTAGATGAGGTGGTGGTGTTTTTTTTTTTCTGTTGACTGAAGGCTTAATCCAATTTGAGCTTTGCCTTCTGAAACTGGGAATGGAAGGACAATTTGGATTTTTTCCCCCCTAAACTAGTTCACAACTCAACACTATTGTTTACACTTAACACTTTGTCAACAATACAAATTTTGTTATTTTCTTCTAAATCTTTATCTTGGTATGCTTAAAGACTAAGATAATCTTCTCAATTCCGAAAGAAGCTAGGCTTCCAAAAGGAACTGAGCATGCTGAAAGTCAAATAAATGCACCAGAGTTTATAGGACATTATTTTTTCCTTCTCTGCCATAGTACCTTGAATCCTTGCCTTATGCCTGAACACAGATCGATGCTCTTTAAGGTTGCAGCATTTGTCATAATTGGCTGATACATTAGTGTCTTCCAACACCAAATATTGGCTTTAACTATAAGATCACTAAACCATATAATGACTTTGTACAGAGAATAATAGTTTGACATTCGAAGATCAGTGAAGCTGATAGAAAACTTTTCTTTGCTGTGACTACTTGATACAAGGATGCACACAAAGGATTAAACATTCAAGGAAACTCTTAGACTTGTGATTTAAAGGGATACCAAAAGAAATCCTGAGTTAAGGAACATAAAAGAGAAATAGTATAGTGCATCAGAAAGAGCATGGGTTCTGGAGTCCAGAGACCCAAGTTCTCTTTCTAACTCTATTACCTATATAACTAGGATAAGTCATTTTACCTCCATGTGTTGTAGATTCCTTATCTTTAAAAGAACAAATTGATCTCCATGGTCTCTTCTATCTTTAATTCTAAGATCTCATCTTTTTTTTCAATGTATTTGTTTTTATTCCATTAAACAATTCCCAATTATTAATCTCTTCTTAACCGGGGGTTGGGGAATGCTTGAGTTTTGAAAAGACAAAACCAGATTCATCAGGGTTACAAGAACAAGTGAGATTCCCTTTTGCTTTTAGTGAGGCACAAAGATGTATGAATCCAGTCTCTGGGAGATACGTCATTCATTTATTGAAACAACATTAATTAAGATCTCCTATGAGCAAGGCACCAAAGGAAATAAAATGGAGGAATGCTGCTTTGAACTTGAGACAGAAAATGAAGCTCCCTTTCCAAGAGAGGCATTTCTTCACCTGTCTGTGGGGATTAGTGGATAAGGGACAATCACTGTTTTTTTCCTCCTCATGTTTTGTTTAGCCCTTTAAAAATCTAGACCACATTATTGATTACTGACTATTCATTGCTGAAAGCAGTACTCTGTATTCAATAAATTAAGCTTTAATTCCTAAGCCTAACAAAATAATTGACCTCGAAAAGAAGATAAATGAACAGCCTGTCCCAGGCTCATGATTAGAATCTACTTTCTAGTCTCATTATATTAGTATTTTTCATTTGGATGATTTCTATTTTCTTTGCAGCTTCTTCCAATATCCTTAGAGCCCTCTCCTTTACTGAGTATTGACACTGAGGCTCAAGTATTTTTGTTCATGCTTTTGAAATTTGGAGACTTGTATTTAGTGCTTTTTAGTTAGAGCTAGTCTATCATTTAATTTCTGCTGTATAATTATAACTGCTTTATGAAATTCTTTATAATCTCAAAGATTTCCTTGGTTTTAATCATAATAATGATAGGCCCAATCATCAATACTACTACTAATGTGATAATAATTATTATAATACTACTTACTGAATATGGACTTCTGGGTGTCTCTTAAAATATTTTATTGGCAATTCAACTCTCATATCAACTTACTATTAATGATTCAGTGGTAATATTTGAAACAAGTTTTCTTACAGTAAAGTAACAATATGATCATTTGGCAAATATTTTTGTTTAAGTCTTTAATTTTAGAATCAGAAAACCTAGATTTTAATCCTTACCCTATCACCTGATAGCTTTGTGACCTTGGGTAAGAAGTTTAACCTCTTCAAAAGTAGTTTCCTAATCTAGACACAATAAAATAATAATAACAGCAATAAAAAAACCTACCTTAACTTTCTCACAGAGTTGTTGTGAGGACCAAATGATATTTAAAAGTATTCTGTACATAGTTTCCTGGGTCATTTTCAAGCACTTTGAAAAGTTACGTTAAAGTACCTGACTAGCCTTATCTAGTTATTTATTAAGATAATTATTTTTCTTATATTAGTAGATTAATGTTTGATGCATTTTATTTGGGAAATTATATATTAGAGTCACTTACAAGATCATGGGATCATAAATGTTGCCCTGGAAGGACCTCTGAAGTCAATTAATCCAAACTTCCTTTTATAGATGAGGAAACTGAATCCCAAGGAGATTGTGACTTACCCAAGATCATAATGGTAGTAAACATCTGATGCAGTGTTCTGTACTTAAGTAATGAAAAAAAGAACTTTTTCTTAATAATACCAGAATATATTTAATATTCCAAACTGCTAATGTTTAGTTGATAAGACAGAAGATGGAATACTGATTTGGTGCCAAGAAGATATGAGTTTAAAACTTGTCATATATTTCCTAGCTGTTTGATACTGAGCAAATCAATGAACCTCTTTCAACCTCAGTTTCCTCATCTGTAAATGGACATAATAATATCTACCTCACATAGTTGAATCAAATGAGAGTGTATATATATATATGTATGTATATATGTATGTATATATGTATTTACATATATATAATGCTTTGCAAACCTTAAGGTTAAGGTTAAATAGTTGTTAGCTAGCAGCAACTGTCTCAGTAATAGTAGAGATAGAATATTTCTGAAGAAAAATGTTACTTCTGCTTTAACAGCTAATTAATTTCAATTGATATTTTATGTTTATTTTTATTATTAATAATGTATTAACAATATGACCATTGGCCAAAAAAAAATTACCAGATTAAACTTAAAGCAAGTATTTCATCTTATTTTGCTTTTATTAAGCATAGTCAGATCTCTGGGGGTTTCTGAATCAAATTGATTTTGCTTCTATTTTCTTGTGTTTTTTTTTCCTTAGAATTTTTTCGAGAGCTCCTAGAGAATGCAGAAAAATCACTAAATGATATGTTTGTCCGGACATATGGAATGCTATACATGCAGAATTCTGAAGTATTCCAGGATCTGTTTGCAGAATTAAAACGATACTATACTGGAGGTAACGTGAACCTGGAGGAGATGCTGAATGACTTTTGGGCTCGGCTGCTAGAGAGAATGTTCCAACTCATAAACCCTCAGTATCACTTCAGTGAGGACTACCTGGAGTGTGTTAGCAAATACACCGACCAGCTGAAGCCCTTTGGAGATGTACCCAGGAAACTGAAGATTCAAGTCACAAGGGCCTTCATTGCTGCTCGGACTTTTGTCCAGGGACTGACTGTAGGCAGAGAAGTTGCAAACAGAGTTTCCAAGGTAATGGAAAAGAAGCGGCTTTCTTTCTTTCTATCTTTGGATTTTCTTTATTATTCATATATACAATAGATATACAGAACCTTAAAGTGTTTGTTTTTTGATATGAGCAATTATCTTCATTGTGCCTCAATCTTGGAGCTTTTCAGGTGAAGTCTGTGTATTCTTTCTATGGGGAAAGCCATTGGATTTGCAGTTATTCTATGTTGTTTAAAATATAGTGTCAATGTTTATCAGCAGTGTAGCTTACAAGCATTTGTCACAAGTGGTGCATTACAGGTGCTAACAATTGTAATCATTTGGCATTGCTGATGAGGGATTTAAAGATGGCAGATATTGGTGACCCTGTTCATTCACAGTTCTCTAGGAAGTCAGACACTTGTCATCAGGATTGCAAATTGTGACAAGTTGGGGTTGTTTTTAGGAGCATGCAGTACCTGGCACTTTTTCATCTTCGTCATTCTTGTCAAAATAGCCGTGGCTCGTTAATGGTGAAAGAAAGGACCTACCTGTGCGGACATCTACAGAACTGGTACAGGGAGAGCTTAAGGAATAAAAAGTATAGATTCTGGCATGGTAGTGCTACTGTAACTCCTTATCTTTGTCACCCAAGTGCATTGTATTGGATCAATGAAAAAAGTCAGTCAAAAATGCACTTTTATGCTTATCTTTTAGGTTTGTTTTTAAGCTTTCCTAGATTTCTTATTCTCAGATACTGTGGGATTCTTGTTTGAGAGAATGTCTGCCTTTGTTGAAGTTCCATCTTGGCATTTATCTGCACTTATGAGATAGTCCTTCCCGTGTATGAGTTTGGACCAGCAAATAAACTGAAAGATGTTTGCATTAGCGGCCAAAGGAAAGGCGGTAGATGAAGAATCTGTTACCGTGGCACCAGAAAAGGTCATATTTGAACAAAGGGGATTGCCAAACACTGAATTTTGTGGATTTTCAAATTTTATTTTTATTTTTGTAATCTTAGGACTGTGGCACAAAAGGGCAATTCAACGAGGTTTTTTGTTTGTTTGTTTTTTGTTTTTTTTTTTTTTCCCACATGCATTGATAACTAAAATGCCTTCAACTTTAACCTGTTTATAACTTCCTAGATTGGAAAATTTTATTTCCTTATTTGAATTCATTAACCTTCAAAAATGGACTATGTGTGCCCTCCTCTTTATGGTTCTTTAAAAACTCAATAAATAAAACAAATTTGTTGGACTTTAGTTGTTGTTATAGTGGTGGTTGTAGTAGTGATTTGTTTTTTGTTTTTTCATATTGACTCAATTTTTGTTTTTAAACTAAAAGAAAGTGCTTAAGTAATTGGAAGGGTTATTTGTGAGAGGGCTTTTAAAGCACATAAATATGAGGGATTCAGTCACATAAAGGGGATGTTACCATTTTCCCCAAAATAAACTTTCATTGAAAAACAACAATGCTGTAGTCCCCAGGGCGATTATAGAGTTAGACATAATTCATTTAAATTCCCCAAAGAGGAAAAAAAAAAAAAAAACCAGGTAGGAAAGCAATGAGAAACATGACCACATAAGTAAAAAAGAACTTCAGGCAAGTTTAAGGGGAAAAAATCATTTTGAAAAGCAGTGCTCTGTTCCGTGGTGGGATTTGGGGAGTAGCAAAATTTCATGGCTACATTCATGAGGTCATTGGATATAATCCTAGGACAATTTCACTGACTAAAAATGAGCTATAGAGAAGGACCTTCAGAATCTGAACATATATTATAAGAAGCAAAAATATCAATATCACACATTTGGTAAAAAGAAAAAATATGTATATATGTACATTACATGTATACTATTTATACATATATATGTATAATTTATTTCAGATACCAAAGGTTATGTACTCTGTGTCTTACATATAATCAGTGTGTGTGCATATGTGTGTTTCTGTATATACATAAAACTTTCTAGAGGTTTATATTGATTTCTGCTTGGAGGTAAATAATGTTACAATGTCTTAATGCATTGTCCTCTGGGGAGGCTACAGTGGGTTAAGGAGCCAATATGCCAGGAAATGCCCAGAAAAAATTAAGACTTTATTACCCTAGTGCTTTTCTGCTTTCCCATTCTTGCTCAGAGTTACCCAGGGGGCATCACTAATGTTGACTAGGGACATAGATTTTCCTTCTTTAGTTCTGCCTAGCCTGTGGTTCTACCTAACAGGAGAGGAGTAAAGACAGTTCATATCTAAGTTCATTTCCTAAGTTCATACATATATATATACACACACATATGTACATATATACACACATGTACATATACACATACATATACATATGTGTATAGATAGATATAGAGATAGATAGATAAATAGATAGATAGGACCAAAGACCCTAAAAACCAGCAGAGACAGTAGGCCCCAGACATTCAATAGGTGTTGTGTGTCAAACTACAGATGACATTTTTCTAGTCTGATTTTCAACTTACATAGTCAACAGCAGTCATGCCACAATGATTCTCCTAACCTCAAATATGCTGCCCATCCTCAAATTACTCATTTGTACTCTTCCCTCTTTTAGTAAGTTCCTTTTGTAGCCAATATGGATTTGAAAGTTGACTGGCTGGGATCTGGGGTTTAGTTTGTTGCCATGAAACAAGGTTAGCTCAAAAAGAGATTGATGGCCTTCCTACCTTCCAACCTTGGCCTCATTAAACTCATCATGTACTAGCCAACTGAAATGTTGACATCAAAGACATTGATTTTTAATATTAAGCCAGCTCAGTTAAAAAGAGAGGATGAGTGATTTTTCAAATAATTTAGAAGTCAGCAAATTTAAGTGGTTCACTGATGAGCCAGCCTCACCTAATGCCTAACAGATGGTACCTCCCTGACTAGGCAAGAGATGTATCCAGCTCTAATCTATAGAATTTCAGCACCCAAGCCAATTTTGTTTTCCTCAACAGCAAAATATTCCAGAGGAATGAGAGAAAGTACATGAAGTTTAAGTTGCATTCCCAAATGAAAATTTTTTTCTGTATTCTCACTGATAGTGATTTAAGCTCCTGTAAAGTCTCTTCATAGAGAAGAGATTTCTAGGTTATTTAGAAAGACCAACAACTTTAATTGAAGTGCTATGTGTCGAATTTGTATAATAGTGGTATAGTACTGACTTCAGAAAGAAACTGTTTGAATTACAACTTCAAAGTTGCTGGAAAACTCAGAGACCTGTATGCATTTCTAAATGTACTTACCATATTATTCCCCCTGCTGAAATTAGAACTTTTATTTTTTTATTATTTTTACCATTTTTGATCAATCCCCAAATTTTTAGCATTAAAAATGCACATATGAATAAGGTCAAAGTAATTAATTAATAGGATACAACACAAATGACCAATCTAATACTTACTTCTAGTAGGGAAGGAAAATTGATCAAATGACTCGTAGACCCCAACCCTTTACACACACAAGGTACTATGCAACTTTTAAGACAATTTATAAATGGTAGATGTTTTATATCCTTGTTTTATATATTGTTCCCCTATTATGGTTCCCTGGTTCACACTATCATCATGGGCCATTGGAAATAATTTATCTAGGGTAACACACACTTCTCCCAACTTTTTCTGTTTTTAGTGAAAGCAATATAGCCTATTTCTTAAAACTATGGACTTGGAATTATAAGCACAAAGTCATGGAGACTGTATAGGTTATCTAGTCCAAAACCCTTATTTTTACAGATGAGAAAATTGGTAAACTTTAGTAAAACTGGGATTCCAATCCAGGTCCTCTGAAGCCAAACCCAGCTTTTGGTAACATACCAAATTGGAAAGACCTGTGCTGAAATCCCACTTTATATATTTGCTAGTTGAGTGACTCTGGACAAATTACTGAAGCTCTCTGAGCCTGTTTCCTCATTTACTCAGTGAGAATAAGTAGTAGTACCTACTAATGTTGTGAGGAGCAAATAGAATAGTGTATAAAAGTGCTATTATTGCTGGTATAATAGCACATGAAGAGGATGCCTTTAAAAAGAGTATCCATTTTTCAGTATAACTAGAAGATACACAGGTGAGTGACACCTATCCAAGTCTACTATCCAGACTTGAGTTTCTGTATGAAGAGCTCTTTAAGGTAGTTCTATGGCTTTTCCAACTGAGGAAATTGGCCTGCCTTAGTAACATGTACCTCAAAAGCAATATAAGCACAAAAACTATGTCACACATGTTATTGACAGATTTTGACTGATGTTGTAATGGAACAAATTCTCTATCAAAATTATTAACCTTTTATGGCTTGAACTCTTCTCAGAATAATGTGTTTAAATACATAAAATTAAATTCATAGGATTATAAAAAAATGAAAGGTTAGTAAAAATAAAGATTATATGTAATATTAATATATTTATACTTTTTTCTCATCTAAGTCCACAAACCACCTGAAATCTGTACATGAACACTTTGTGAAGTCCATTGATCCCAGGTTAAGAATCCTTGTTACTAAGGAAATTTGATGAAAATACATTTTCATGATTCAGATCTGTTATTTCGTTGATATAAGTAACTTTTAACACAGAAGCTTCATCTACCCTGCAGATCAGAAATTCTTGTGATATCACAGCATGTTCTCAGACACTAAGACGTTAAGTAATTCTCCATAGTCAAATGTCAAGTGTGTAGCAGAAGAAGGACCCCTGCCCTTCTGACTCAGAGATTAGATATCTCTCTACAGTATGCTGCACTGCCTTCCTCACATTGTAATTATAGGCACAAAAACATTCCAAGGATTCTGAAAAAAATAAAAAAGATTTGGCGTCATTGACTGTTCTTGAAAATTTAGATTTTTCTTTTATTGTCCCATCTTCAAAGATATGATGCCGCAAGGACATTCCCTGAGGTAGTATCAATGCATTGTAGAAGTTTATGAGCCAAGATACACATCAAAAAGAATTTTAATAAAGGTTGACAGATATATTGCATGAATAGTGCTGATATAGTGAAGTAGGACCTATGTAGGGGATAAGGCGTTCCTGTTAATTCCTCTTTTTAGTTAAGAGATGACATGTTTTGCAGATACTCACTTGTAGGGAAAATCCTGGAGAAAAATATATTCCAGGACATCCTATCGATTGTCTCCACTGCTACCTTCATGATTGTATTCAATAGTTGGTTCTCTCTTAGCACACACATATTTCTTGGCCTTGATGAGGGGAATTCAAGGCAGATGAGTAGAATGTGCATTCCCAGGGTCTTAGGAAATATTGTTGATCCTATATAGCATCGAAACAAAAATTTTTTTAGTCTTTCTAAACAGGGTAGCCTCTAGTGAAAATGGATAATTCAGAGTGTCATTTATAGGATACTTTCAGAGGATTGTAATAATAGAACCCACAGCAATAAATATTAAAGAATAACATCCATTGACCCTTCTGAGGCCAACATGAATAGAATTGGTGAATTCATAGCAGTTCCTTGAAGGAAAATATCTGTATACCACTGCTTTATATAATTCTAGGAACTCAAAATGGGACAATGAATTATATTAATATATGTAATAGAATTTCTCATTCTTTCTCCTATATATGGATGAGCATATAGAGGTATGAAGAAGCAGAGCTCTGGTGTGGCCATTGTCTACAGGATTTCCAACACCCCTATAAAATCTCTAATACTTTCACAAGAAAAGTAGTCCTAGTTTCATCCTCATTCTTCATACACCAAAAGAATGTAAGCTTCTCCAGGGAAGGGATAATTTGGATTTTTGTGTTTGCTTTTGTATGGACAGCACCTACCTTAATGACTAAATGAAATAGATTTAATGAATATTTGTTGAATTCTGGATATCTCCTTTGGAAAATGTCATTAACATGGGCCTGTCTAGTCCCTACCCATTCTGCATCCCCCAACCCAAAGAGTAACTGCATAGATGTTAGAAATGTTTTAAAACTTTTTTAATCTCTTTGCTTTTTTTTAAAAGTACATTATTTTGCTGAAAAACAGAGAAAAGGAATTTTGTGTGAAAAAATAATGTTGTATTTTACTGTGCTTTCTATAAAAATTGACAGTACTTATAAGTTGTTTTTTAATGATACTTTTAAATGTTAGACAACAAAGCACTTTAAAAAAAAAAAACTCTTTCCCCTTTAGCATTTTGCTGTCCATGATAGAGGCAAGCACAGGGAGAATTTAAAAGCATGTCCTATAAAGTATTTTATTGAAAAGATGAACCCTGTAATACTCTCCTGCATATGTAGAGAGAATATCACTTTATAAAATATTTATGACACTATTTCCATAAAATATTGGTGACATCTTTTTCAGGATAGCGAAAAATTTTTTTCAAAAAATTTTTTTAGCTAGTATGAGGGATAGAATCTAAATTGAAAACCTTTCAGAGAAAAACCTGGTCTATAATTTTTTTAGGGGGTGAACTGTTAACTTTATTCCAGGCAAAAGTCTCAATAGTGAACCAATTGCTTTACTCAATTGTAGCTATTCTAGTTTCTGGGTGTCATGGCTCCTAAAATACACCTTTGATCAACCATCTTATCTTTGGGTGAACTAAGATACAGCCTACCTTAGTGAAGTCAAAAAATGATATAGGTCGTCCAAGACACACACACACACACACACACACACACACACACACACACACACACACCGCGCATGCAAATATTTTTCCCTTGAATTATCAGGAAATTTCAAGTGAGAGCTATTACTTCGGCTACATTGTCAATTATCAGTCCCCAAAGGGAGTGGACACATAGATGTCTTCTTGCTTCTAATATAACCAGAGGTGTTTTACATATATTTACCCTGAAGAATTGTTTACAAAGGTATCACAGGAAAGATTGCATGAACTTATTAAAATGTCTCTTAAAACAGCTTCTTGACTTCCTGAAAATCTATTGTCTTTTTTTCCTTTGGGCCTAAATTGATTTCTTTCTAGGCATAACATATGATAATTTGTGTGACTGCCTTACTGAGTGTTTAATGCAGCTGTGATGGACATTGGCCAAGAAGGTCGTTTTGTCAGTATCTGTATGTCATCATTGTCATTATCAAATAGCATTTAGATGTCAGAGTTCATTGCTGTGAGATGGGAAAACAGCAATCTGGAATAAAATGGAACTGTTGGAACAAGGTTTAGTTTGTAACATCAGATTATTTATGGTAAGTGTAAATTTGGACCTAATATCTGACAAGTCTAAACTTTGACATTTGCATTTAAAAAATTCATTTCTTCCAGGAATTCCACTAGTACCTGTAGCACTTTTTTTGTTTATATGTGACACGGAGTTATCGTCATCTTCTGTATTTGTTTCTTGAGCATCAGTAGTTCCATAAAACTTAGCATCAGTGTTTTCTTGTGTGTACTCATTCTTCAGTCATTTTCAGTTCAGTTGTTTCAGTGGTTTCCAATTCCTCATGACCCCATTTGGTAAGGGTACTGGAGTGGTCTGCCATTTCCTTCCCCAGCTCATTTTACAGATGAGAAAACTGAGGCAAACAGGGATAAATAACTTGCCTAGGGTCACACAGCTAGTAAGTGTCTGACACCAGATTTTAACTCAGACCCTCCTAACTTCAGGGTCAGCACTCTATCCGTTGCACCACCTAGTAGTCCTTTTTCAGTCATTACATGCTGAATGGGGACTGTGTCAGGGCCAGCCTCTGGGCACTTCAGGAAGGAATGGTAAAGACTTCTGTGGTACTGGTTTATATTACCAAAGGTCTGGTTTATGAGAATTGTGTTCTACAATTTCATTTATCTTTCGCCAGTACACAGAGCAAGGCTACTTTAAGTAGGACAGAGGTCTCCCTGTGCCAGGCATACTTCTGTCCTCAGGGCAGCTTCTGGCCCTGGTGTGCAATCCAAGTGACACAGCTGTAGATTTGAGGCATCATTGCTAGGCCTTGGTCCCAGCTACCAGCACCGAGTGGCAGGCTGGAGGCTTCTCTACCTCCCCTATTTTATGAGCTATTCCATCAAGCCAGGCTTTTCTTTCTGGATCCCTTTCCCAGTGCCTACAGGCTTTCGGTTATTTCTTTCTGTGGGCTTTGGCTGGCCAAATGCATTAATTGTAGTTTCTCCTTTGATTTATCATAATTTCTCCATCAGGCACTTTTTTTTTAATCTTTGCTGAAGTAATTGTGAGAAAGCTAGACTCTTTTGCTTCCTCCATCTTGGAGATAAATCTGTATTTTTTTTTAAATTCAAACAGTCAATCAACAAATGAAGAAGAATTTATTAATCGCTTATGTACCAGGCTTTTTGCTATGCACATGGAATATAAAGATATAAATGAACCACTCCCTGCCCTCAAGTACCTTATATTCTAACAGATAAGAAAACATATAGATCGTTATATACATTGTATAGGTACACATATATGTATGTACATATATATTTGCATACACACATATAATAAATACAAAGTAGTTTTGGGAAAGAGTGCAATAGAAATCTTGGGTTATACAGAAGGGATAAGAATAATCACTCTTGGTGTTAGAATAGTTTTGTCTCAGATTGGAACTATGTGATCTGATAAACTTCTGGAAATTTTTTTTCTGCCTTATACCCTAAGAACCATCTTCAAGCATTCTTAACCTGTATTCTGTAGACTTTTATTTTTAATGTTTTGATAACTGTATTTGAATATCATAGGTTTCCTTTGTTATCCTTTCCATTTTATTTTATACATTGAAAAACATTGTAAGAAAGGGTCCATCCAGAGGCTTCACCAGACTGCCAATTAGGTCTGTGACATAAAAAATTTTTAAGAATCTCTGATCTAAAAAGTGTGACCAGCATTTCTGAGTTTCTTCAAGAGGACCAGATGGATCAGGGCCTGCAAGTCTTCAACTCAGCTTAAGCTGTATTCCTACAAATAGAGAAGGAGTTAGATTGGATAGCCTATGGAGTATATAGGAATAAGGTTATGGAGGCCATCCATGAAGCATGCATGTGGATGTCACATCTGGCAACATAAGTTCTCAGCTGCATATATCTTCCATAGGATTACCTCTGCAGGCCCATGTTTGGGCACTTTCCATGAGTTGAGCTCCAATCCAACCTCTTCATATTTAGCTTGAGTAATACAGAATTGTATGCAAGGATTTTGTACTAACGGTACCCCCTCAAATAATTAAGGAACATATGGAAGTATAAGAGACTAGGGAAGGTGACTTTCAGTTTCAGCTGTGATTCCCTAAATGGCTTGTGTAGATATGACCTTGCCGAAGTGTTTTTGGATTTCATACCTTTGGTAAGGGTCTTACTTGTCCAGTAAAATACTGCTTTGGATGGAGTATTGACACTCTTAGAAATCTTTTAAATAACTTTGGCAGACTGCTCGAATAAATTACTAAATTACAGCTTTAGTAAATTACAATTCCAGTGCACAAAATGATGCACTAGAGATGTGCAAAATAAAAAAAAAAGTTAGGGATTTTTCCCAGTGTGCCTATCATGTTTGGAGAATAGCTTATCGTGCATGGGATGCCGTTCAATAATTTCTATTAATTTTTAAGTGAGTACTGTGAAATTGCCACTTTCATGCTACTATGAAAATCATGATTCATTACTGGTTTTCACTTTCTAATCTGGAATAAGAGTTAGCTTGGCAAGAGGCCCTGGCTCCCTAGTAGCAGTTATTTTCTGGTTACACCCTGATTCTTTGATGGGTCTTCCCCCAAGTGGATAGTTTAGTAGGAAAGGAGAGTTGACTTTAGAGCTGCATCGTAATGCCACTCATTAAATTAATTTAGAATATGTAAACTGATTTATTTTGAGGCTTAAAGCAATTTTCCTCAAGATGTCCTAGAACTATTAGATTAGTACTTGCGTGAGCAAAAGTTTGACTCAATTTTCAGAGCATGTATTTTAATGATGGCATCTCATAGTCTTGACTCTGTGGGATCATTTTTCTTTGTAAACTTCCCTGCTGGGTCAAAAATCTATTCAGTAGGTAATAAGTATAACAAGATGATTCTAACTAAAAGGAAAAGCACATATATTAAGAGGTAAATCCTAAATGTGGATCTCTAATCTGAGCTGCTTCTCCTATCTTAAGTTTTTCATCTCCATTCGTCTACAGGGTATCCACTCTTTGGGAATTCAGCCATCACGAAGAACTTTATATGTCAAATTGACTTCCGTCATCTCCCTTTAGGTTCCCAATATTCAGTGGAATGCAATGCAAAGTCTTCATGATCATTATCAAATCTAAATCCTCACCATTATAGCCTTAGACAGTTAGATGGTATAATGATAGATCATTGCACTTGAATTCATGAAGACTTGAGTTCAGATCATGCCTCCAAATACTTACTGTTTGACTGTACTAGTCACTTAAACACTCTCAGCCTAAGTTTCTTCAGTTCTAAAATAGGAATAATAATAGCTCCTACTTCAGAGGGTCTTTGTGAGGGTCAATTGAAATAAAGTGTATAAATGGCTTTCCAAAATTTAAAGTGCTATATGAATGTTAGCTTTATTGGTTAGATTTATTATGTAAAATCCTTGAGGGTAAGGTCTATTGAATTTTTCTCTTTGGCTCCTCAGTGGCTAACATAATGGTTGGCAAGCAGTAAACACTTAATCCCTTTTTCATTGATTATCTGCCCCATTGCTAAGGCCTATAACCTTTGCTGTCCTCTAGCTCTTAATTCACACATTACCTCCACAGTTCTTACTCAATCCATTATCCTACCCTTGCTCTTTATTTATTTATGCAGTCTGCTCAAATCGTGCCTTCTTTTCCATTCCCTAGCTATTAACATAATCCAAGCCTTTATCATGTCATGTTACATTATGACACCATCATGGAAATTCTCCAGCCTTTTCCCTTATAGTCCACCCTCTTTCCTTGATCCATCCCAACCCAAGCCTCACTTGGACATTGTTTGGGCCCTGATGGCTCAGAGTGAGTGTAAATTGCAATTCTTTCTGTTTTGACTAAAAACTCTGAGGGTCTTCTCCTGCTGGATTGATTTCTTTGACTTGGTAAAAGAGGCCATTCTTTGCTTCATTTCTTACCTAGCTTAATCACTGAATGGGCATTACCTCAGTCAGAGACATAGGAAAGACTTTAACTTAAAAAGGCCAAGGTCTCCCAATGCATCTGGGACCACGTTCAGTTGTCCTGATCTATTGTTGTACTCAGATGACTCTAGAGGAGAGAGTGAGAGGCTAGTGACTTTGCATAGTCCTTCCTCACTTAAATCCAATTCATTTGCAAATCATGGCATCACCTTCCTGCTGTCTTGGTCCTCTTTGAGAGCAAAGGACAAACAACCTACTACTCTTACAATGCTTTTCTTTAAATAATCTCTAAATTACCTCGAGGTCCCTTCCTCTAGAATTCTGGAATTTGCTTTTTCTAGGTTTCAGTTATTAAGTTAATTTGTACCACTGAGGGTATTATGTCAGCTAGGTAGGCCAGTGGGGAAAATTGCTAATAGTTAACATTTATATAGTGCTTTAAGGTTGGCTGTGTGTGTTATCTCATCTAATCTTCACAACAACCCTGTGAGGTAGATGCTATCATCCCCATTTTACAGATCAGTAAACTGAAACTGAAAGAAGTTAAATAGCTTACTCAACCTAACAGATCATAAGTGTCTCAGGCACCATATGAACACAGATTTCCCTATCTCCAAGCCATCCCCCAACCATTTTGTTCCTGGAAGCAGGAAGACATGAGTTCAAATTATGCTTCAGCCAGTTACTAGTTGTGTGTTCCTGAGTAAATTACTTCATTGTTGACCATTCAACCTCAATTACTAATCTGTAAAGTGGGGATAATAGCACATAACTCACTAGGATTTTTGTGGAGGTCAAATAAAGTTACATATGTGAAGTGCTTTACAAACCTTAATGGGCTCTAGAGATGCTATTTTAGCATTGCTGTCAAGATAACATAATGAAAAAATATACAAATATGGGATCTGGGTTTGAATCCAGGCCCTGACCACTTGTTCTCACTTTGCCTGAATTTTCCTGGTTTCCCATCTGTATAATGGGGATTAGATGAGTGGATTAGAGGGTCTGTAAGTACTTCTTCCAGCTCTGCATCCTGTCATTGGAATTGATAAATCAGGCCAAAATACCTATTTGAGGGCATTTTGTTAGGGTTAGAAAAGGCCAAATAAGCTCCCAAGTAATCTCTAGTCTTACCAGTGGCTATCCCTTTGATATTATATTGAACTTTTTAAGTGTATTGAAAGCTTCTGTAGAACTGATTTTAGCTAGAGGTTGCAGAGACAATTGATTATAGCAGAGCTATTCCCTTCACAAATATGCCTTTATTCTGACTCAAGGGCTCATTGCTCTGCCGATCACTGTCCTTAACATTACTTGGAATTCCAGAGAGTTATTCTGAGCAGCAGAACACCTGTATTTTTAATGGGTTTCCCTGGGCCTGCTAGAATTCAGGCTGTCCACTTGGCAGATGCAAATGCCCATGCCCACTGTGTCATATTTTCTTCCCCCAGTCGTAATTTTCATTTTGGCACTTGAGAGGTGTTTGGTGTTAATGTGTTTTACTGCCAGAGATTATGGACTTCCTGCTGAAGAAATGGCACTTGTGATGCTTTTTGTATTGAAACCCATATTTGATTGGCATCTGTATCCTAGAAAAACTGGCATGGTACCTTGCTAGGGCATGGTACCATCTCACAGGCAGGAATTTAGGCGGTAAAGTGATCACAAATGAGTGTCAGCTGGGAGCATTCTGGAATGAATTTCTAGCTATGGGGAGTCAAGAGGAATAGACTCATGAAAACCTCTATATTCTTTTATGTAATGGTTTCATTTGTATGCACTTTTTAAATGGGACAGATTTTTGCAAAGTTTAGAGAATAATTTTTAATATTGTTTAATAGAATTGGGAAAAGAAGCATGGCACGATGGGTAAAGTACTGGCCTCCCCATGAAGAAGACTAAAGGCCAGGTCCTAGCTCTGACACATGCTGACTGTGTGTGACCATGGGTAACCTCTTTTTGCTCCCAGGCAAAACTCTTTAAGATGATAATTTCCAAGTAAGGTACCAGTAGGCATGAGCAGATAGAGTTTCTTCATTGGGAGTGCCCTACTCTGATGACATCATAGGGTCACTCCAAATAGTAACATAATTACATAATTTTGACAATTAAATCCATATTCTGTTTCAGATAACATAACAAATTCATCATAGAGTATAACCAGTAAAGTCTTTCATGATATCAGTCATAAATACATTTTAGCATATTAAAGTATACATAAAACATTCTTCAGAGCTTTGGAATTGGTAAATCAGACTCATTTTAATTTTAGGAATAGCAGTATTCTGTATTGTGAATGCAATAATTCACATTTCTGAACTATTTCATAATAATAATAATAATAATGATATATGTACATAATATAAAATAATAACAATTAATAATAAATAAAATACTTTATATTAAAAAAACTTTATAAAATGTCTTCTTCAAAAAAAAACTAACAAACCTTTAGATAGATAAATAGATACACAGATAGATACATAGAACTATTTAATTTGTCAGGAAGTGTACTAATCACTGGGGATTCAGATACTAGCAAGGAACTTATATTCTCTTGGGGGAATACAATACCTAAGGAAGTCCTGACAGTATTTATAATATTATTGTATTTCCAATTTGCAGATGAGGAAAAGTGAAACTAAGAAAAATTATTATTTTCCCAGGGACCCAAGGTTATCAAAATGGATGACTTGAACCTAGGTTTTCTCAGACAGGATCCAAGTCCAGTACTCTTTTACCTTTGTAGTGTTGGATATTCCTCTACTCTTACACTTTGAAAAAAAAACAGACTCGCTCTCCCTGCGTCTAGGAAGTCTTCTCTCCCCAAATCCATGGCACTGACACACTGCAGTGGGTATCTACAACAGGGAAAAGGCAACATTGATGTCATATACCTTTGACCCTTACTAGGTGTCAGAGATATATATCCCAGGTCCGTCCTTCAGGCTTCCTAGAATTATATATAAGATTCAATACCTGTAACTGAAAGACCGTCATGGATTTGAAGATCATGAAGGCACGTTCTATCATCGATTTCTACTTCCCTTCCAATTGAACTTGACAACAACCCTAGTACCTTACGTGTGGTTTTGACATGTCACAGGAAAAGGATCATAGTATTTTTTTAATGATAAATAGATAATAAATCTTATAACTTTGTCAATGGTATGTGTCCTTTATTTCTTCCGCTTTGAAGATGTCAAAATTTAAATACTTTAATATTTTCTTTGAAGTATTAAATTTCAAATATTTCATTGAAAGTGATTTATAATGGTTTCATTTTTTTATAAATTATTCAATAAGTTCTTTCATTACAGTATATCCTTAGCCATCTAGAACTTGGGGAAATTAGTTGGCTTTGACTAGCTGAGTATCTCAGAAAGCTGAAAATTTACACTTTGAAAAAATGTTTCTAAATTTTTTTTATTATTTTACATATTAAGCTCTCTAAAGTTTAGTCACACTTCCCTGGCTTCTTGAATTGGCAACAACAAACATTTATTGAAATGAGGATATTGAACATAATTTGTAATTTTTCTTGATTATTTGGAGTCATCAATATGAACATCAATCTGCTGTACTACTACAGAGATTTTCTCAGGGGCCAGGTGTAGAAATATTTGCCCTTCCATAAATGGTGCCAGACGGCAGTGTATTTTTAGTTTTTATTCCTGACTTTTGTCCCTTCCCTCCCCCACCATTCCCCATAGGAAGAAGAGGAAAGAGGTTTGTTTTTCCTATTGTTGTCAACTGTTAACATCTCCCTGCTCTCACTGTGCCTATAGCAGAACTTCTCTCCCTTCTAATCTATTGCTCTTAATCTGCTATGAGCTTAAAAATCCAGACAAACAAATTATAAGAATTATGTATAAAGAATGAAGAAGCTCTCAATGAGGTCCTGAGGGACTTTCAGTAAATAAAGTGTTATGATCTTTAGTGCATTGGCTTTGGGACATTCATTTGGCTGCTCAGAATTCTCCTATACTTACTAATCCTTAGCTGTATTTTAGAGAAGTATGATGCCAGTTACCTGTTTCTAGATCAGTGTATCTTCAACAAAACAGGAGATGGATGCAGAAAAGTCTTCTCTGTGTTTCTATTTTAATGAAAGTCTCAGTGATATTAGCAAAACAATGGAATTTGTTTTCTCCCTAATCTGAACCCATAAACTGCAAGGTTTTTTAATCTGGGGTCTACGAGTTTGCATTTTAAAAAAAAATATTTATAACTATATTTCAGTATTACTGGTTTCCTTTGTAATCCTGTACATTTTGCTTTATGTATTTAAAAATACTACTCTAAGTAGGGTTCCATAGGCTTCACCAAACTTCCAGAGGGTTACATGGTGCAAAAAAAAGGTTATAAACCACTCCTATGAAGAGGCTACATTAGAATAAGAAATAATTTAATTCAGCTCTACCCTCTGATATATAGTATGAATAAAGAAATATGAGTATTAATCACTTTTGGAGGAGATTATTTTTTCTTTACTCCAAAAAATTTTCAGTATATTTCTAATTTTTTTGCAATTTATTCAATTTAAAAAATAGCGATTGCCAGTACATACCTGCTCACACTTTAGAACATTCCTTGACCACTAAATGTGATACCAGAGGTGTGTTATAGGATTGACTTTAATCAAGCAATTAGAGATCTAATAGATGATGGAAGTAATTTCATAGCTATAACTAGGAGATTTCAAGGCTCAAATAGACTCCGGGTTTACTACTTCTAAACTACCTATTGCCTACTCTTACTAGCTCAGACCTTTGTCACATAAAGTTAACAGGAAAAGCTTTCTTGATCATCAGTCTGCCTACCTGTCCACTTATTGCTGAAAACTATTGAAAGGCGAAGTAATTCCCTCCTTTTTCTCTACAGGCTTTCAATACCCATACACATGGCTTTGTTATTGATGGTCCACTAGACAGGCTAAGCTTCAGTTGCTTGCATCTGTATTGTTCTTTTAGTGTTGACTTCAAAATTGCATTTATTCTCTGTTGGGACCACCTAATAGCTATGATCCAGGTTCCAGCTTAAATGGATATGTTCCACTCTTGCCTATTAAACCAGTATCATTCACAAAAGAAAACTGTCTTTTTGTGCCAATTGAGGTTTGCTTCAGAAACAAAAGGTTATATCACCAACCTCAGTACTTGATTGAATTTAGGATAAAAAAGCAGTTGAGGATGTGACATTTATAAGAATTTAAAGGGAATATCTTAGTAATTTTAAATTTAACAGGAATTATAATAGATCTATCAAGAAGTTAAAATTAGCCACTATGGAAATTTTGCTTTTAGTATTTGATGCCATACATGATTTTATAAATTAATAGAAGATAATAACATCTTATCCAGCATCAAGATCATAATCCAAATGCAGTTACTTGCTATTTGACTATTATGAATTAACTCAAAAATGTATTTCAGTCTTCTGGGATGTGGTCCTATGAGGCTATTTGCAGATTTCATTTCTCTTCAACACTTATGTAGATCTTTCCTATATGCAATTATTTTTTCCAGAAAATTAGACTGTTATGTAAAAGGTCTTGACTGTTTTGTGGTGTTCAGAACCAATCAATATTTGAAGAGAGGGGGAGCCATTAATCTCCAAATGGTTTGCCATTCTCCAGTGCACTGTTTGATTGCGTGTTAACCATTCTATAGAGCGTTGGACTTAATATGATTCACTGAACAAAGCTTGCAAAATCAGTCTTTAGTCAAATTCCTTTGATTACTATGGTTTGTGTTCAGGATGAACTGCTTTTTTACGTCATGTTACAGTACTCTATCGCCACTTTGAAATTCTGCAATTAAGATGGAATTAAATATTATGGATATTAAAATATGTTATTTTAAATACGTATGCACCTTTTTCTTTTTTTAATCTTCCTTTCTAAATTCTTTAATTTGTCACTCCCATTGTGAGCATAATTTTATTTTGATATACCAACACAATTAACACAAAATTCCCTCCTACAAAATGCTTATAGTTCATAGAAATGAATGCCCATGCATACGTTCATACATACATTTACACAGAGATATAAAAATGAATTTCCAGGTAATCCCCAAGAAAGAAAAGCATACAAATGCACTTATCTGACAGAATGGAAACTGTTGTTGTCCATAGATACAAAGTTCAGTATTAATCCTGTATCTTTATTGAAATTCTCAAAACCACTGTAGCTCATTAAGTACAATAACATGTTCATTTGGGCAGAATGAAATGACTAACTGTTGTTAGATGTCAGAATTGCTTCAACCATTTCCATAAATCACAGTGGGAGTATCATTATCATATATGATTAATGACACTTTATGTTGCAAATCTGATTACAACCACTAAAGAAAAGAATAACAAGAATCTCTATTTATTGCATACCTTACATGAAGTGTTTGCTACATGTCTACCAAATTATTATAATTTGATTGCTCACTAAGAATGGGTGATTAAGCACAATTCATTGAAATCCACTGAGATCTATCAGTGACTTTTCCATAGATACGCAGAATAACCTGAGTATGTCTTTTCTATAGAAGCTGTGATTAATTTTGAAGGAAAAAAATGTGTTTTCCTCTTATTTCTTGCTAATTGGGAACATTTTCCATCCTTGTTTATTGTTCTCAGACATTTTATCCGACAAAGAGAAGAAATGGAAATCAGGTTCACTCGATAAGTTGTTTGGTTTCTTTGTTTTTTTCTTCTTCTGCATTTGGTATCATTCTAGAATCAAAGTCATCAGACCTTTTTAGTTCACATAGACCTTCCCCTCGGGGTTTGATTGAGGATTGGCCTTAGTCAGGAACACTTGGGTTCATAGCCTGCCTCTGATACTACTAACTGTGTAACCTTGAGCAAGTAAGGTAACATAACAGTGCTTCAAGCGATTGTGAAGTACCATGGATTTGCTGATATATATATATATATATATATATGGATGAAGGAGGGAGCGTCCATACCAAAAATTGCTCACATAGATAAAATCATAGGACCATGCTTTCCTCATAAAAAATTGCAACATGCCCTTTCTTCTGAATGCCTATTCCTTATTATCATTTAAGAAATATGCCTCTTTAATTTGGACTTCAGCAATCTAAAATTTGTAGATCATGCAGAGAAGGTCTGGGCTAAGGTTTATATCTTGATACAATGTATTAAAAATTATTTCCTAGGGAAATTATTCATGTTTAATGGGAATAAAAAGGAAATATTTAAGGAAATAAGACAACAAAGAATTTTCATGGACATTTAACTCTGTTTTGCATATATAAAAGCTGGTAATTACAGACATTGGCCAATTTACTAAAGCAAATCCCCACCTATTTTCATTTAGCAAAATATTTAATCCCATCTCATTCACTGTCTATAAAATGATAGGATTTTTTTCTTTTAAGTCATATTTTGAACTATTTCATCCTTCCAGCTTTGTTTCTATGATTCTGATTTGGATTGTCTTCTACAATTAATGTAAATTATGAGTTCTTGTGGCTCATCCATAATATGTCTCTGCACTCTCATTAATCTCTTTCAAACTTGTGGCAAGGGGCCACAGGAATGCCAAGAAGGATGCCAACATCCTCTTAGCTATTTTTATATTGTAACAAATTTAACCTTAGCCCGGACCTTCTCTGAAGTTCAAGTTAAAGAGTCTTCTTCATATTCCTTATGTGATAATAAGGAATAGGAATTTAGAAGGAGGATATTTGTAGAAGTATGTAGCTGTATGTAATAACAGGGAGAGAATTCTGAGCTGCTGTGTGTTACAGCAGGAAGAGAATTCTCTGACCTCAAGCCAAACTTTGTGGTTCCAGGCAGTGGTCAACCGTTCTTTATCTGCAGATCACACAGTGACTATGTAAGTAATTTAAGGTAGTGAAATAGAGAAGATGGTAAGGTTTTAGGAGAGTGCTCCAGTAGTGACTTCTTTTATCCCCTTAATTCACTCTCAATCACATTCTGCTTTGGGTCTCTGCAGGCAGGTTGGTTAATAGAATTCTTATGTAGGATCACAGAACCACATTGTTTAAAAGGCTATCTAAGCCTATTCTTACCCAAAGCATGAATGTCACCTACAACATCCTTGTAGTTATTCGTTCAAATCCTGTTAGAAGACTTAAAATGATGAAGAATTTACTGATTCACTTGGAAGCTACCCAACACTCCTGACTCATAGTCTGCAACTCACTAAAAGCCCTATATTACTTTCACATGAACTGTTTACTAGCCATACCTCCCTCACTCTATTTAAATAGTTGCGTTTTTTGAACCCAAGTGCAGAACTTTACATTTATCTCCATTAGATTTCATCTAGCATAATTGAATAGATACTCTATAGAAAATAGGATAGACAATGTGGACAAAGGTCACACAGGATGAGTAGGCATGGAAGGGTTACACATGGCCGCAAAGGAGGAAATACCCACAAAGAGATGATTCCAGTAAAGTATTCTAATATTGACATTTCATTTTATTAGCTTTACCCCATCATTCCAACCTCTTAAGATCAGTTTGGATTCTGATTCAGTCATCAGTATATTACCTAGGTAGGAAACAAAATACAGATATCTCTTCAACTTTATAAGCTATCTCCCCCAAGACTCTGCTTGGAGACTGAGGTCCACTCTCCCTCACCTTTTTTTGGATTAAAACAAATTATTATTCCCATAACATATCATTTATTGGGCACCTCCTGAATGCTAGTGCACTTATCACTCACACCACTGTAGCATAAGATCAAGAAGGTCTTTTTGGCATTGGTCATTATGTGATGGTTTATAAAATCCCATCTTTATTGGAAAGAGAAAAATAGATGACAATAAATTGCAGACACATCAGGGAGTTTACCCATGAGCAGCAGGAGAGAATCAAAGCAAGTTTTCATGTAGAAAGAAAGCGACAGGCTGAAACGAGATGCTCTGTGGGAGACTGCAAACCACAAAAATATCAGAGGTGTTGTGAAGTTTTTGGAAATAGTCAGCTATGCCAAATCTTGGTGAATGCTATAGATAGTTTAGGATTTGTGAATATGCTCTGCAGAATAATACGTTCAGATCTTAGCTTATTATCAAGGGTCATAAAATGGTAGAGATGACAACATATGTGAGTGATTTCATAAGAGATTATTTTTATTCATTTCAAATATAAAACTCTTCATAACTCTTTATAAAGAGTAGAGACAAGCTTCAGCCCAATGTGAGATACTTAGAAAGAAATAAGATAAAGGGGAATAAGGTAGATAAATAAATTTAAAGAACATTTATTTGCTCACGCAGTTGTTATTTTCTTGGCATATTTATAATTTATATTCACCCCAAATATTAAGATAGAAATCACCTCATATGTTTCAATTCATTAATCATTTATTGTATCGCTCCTGTGGAGCTACTCAAGAAACGAGAGAAGGACTTAAACTTTACCCACCATGAGCATGAAATCTAATTAGAGAAATAAGACTGACAAACAAAAGTGTTAGAAGACAATACATGACAACACAGTTAGGGACCAAAATATATGGTAGTAAGTCAGTAAGCATTTAATAAGTGAATGCTATTTGCAGGCAATAAAGTAGTATGGGCCTTAGCAAAGTGAGAAATGAGCCAGGGCCTGAGCTGTTGGGCAAGGTTGTGTAAGAGGACATATGGTACCAGTAAATAGCCTCCAGGAAAGAACTCTATGTTTAGAGGCACAAGACTTAACTTTGAATCTAGGCTTTACTATTCATTGCGTGAGCTTTGGCAAATCAGATTCCTTACTTCTAAAATTAGAGGGTTAGACTAGAACAAAGCTTTTTAAACCAGAATCCAGGTCTGTTACTATCTTTGAGAAAGTCCGTTAACTTGGATGGGAAAAAAAAATACTTTTTTTCCCCACTAACTTCTAACAAATTTAGCATTTATTTCCATTACTTATAAATGTTATTGGATAAAGGATCTATTGGCTACACACACACACGTGCGTGCGCACACACACACACACACACACACACACAATTAAGAATCCCTGGACTAGAAGATCTAAAAGGTCCTTCCAACCCTAAATCCTCTGTTAGAAATACTATTATGTTTCTAGTGATGGAATTATTGAGTAGTTCCTAAAGTGAATAGAATAAAGAAGAAATCTCATAAAAGGAGATTATTGTGCTAAAGACAAGATTTATTACTTCAGTCAATAGTGCATTTATTTCAAAATCTAATACAATGAAAGTATGTAGATATCCTTTTGCCATTTATTTTTGGTAACAGTATTTGACCTCATAGGAATTCTACCAGATATTTTTATCCTTACTTCCAAACTTTTTGTTCCATTACAAACCAATATATCTCAATTAGCATTTTGATGCTTACGAGTCTTGAATCTTATAGTTAACTATACACCATGATTTGCATGCATCTCATTTTTATTTTTGGACTAGACTGGTGATTTTATTGCTATGAGAAAAACCCAGTGATGAAACTCTACCAATGTAGCTCAAAAGCCCTGCTCTTCGCATCTTGAAGGTTAGAAAGTTGCCTGGGACACTGAGAAGTTGAATTACTTGCCCAGGGTCCTACAGTCAGTATGTCCTCTGGGAACCCAGATGTTCCTGACTCCAAGAAAGTCTCTCACTATGACAAGCTGCCCATCAAATGCATTTTACATGAATATATGATTGAATTGAATTTGTGTACATGTTTTTATGTCTTTCCATTAGATTGTAAACTCTTTGGGAGCAGTATCTGTGTCTTATTTTTATCTCTAGCACCTAGCAACAAGGTCTTTCATGTAGTAAATGCTTAATCAACATTTGTCAAAAATGAAAATGAAATGAATGGATATTGGTATATATTTTATACTGAAATCTATTAGAGATGAAAATTTCATTTGCTCTTTTGTCTCCATTTTGTAAAGTATAATTTCCACCTCATCAATTCAAAGAATCTGGGATTTTCAAAATCTAGTTCGGCTATTAGAATTCAACCTTATCATTTAGTGTTGGGTTCTAACAAAATATTCTGACCTTATTTTCTTTTATTACCTTCAGACATTTCCCCTATCTTTTCCTTTTCAAATCCCAGTTTTTTATACTCACCTTGGATTATTTCTTATTTTTATCTATGACAACAGGATCTGATTACTCAAGACCATTTCACAGACTGTAAGAACTGTTCTAAACATAAACCATTATTTACCTTTAGTTTGATTAGGAAATATTCAAGGTTATGGTTAGTATGTTTTCTTTTTCAAGACATTTAGAATTCTCTGAAGCTATTTCATTATGTATTAGCTGTTGTAAGTATTTTTAATATAACTTCATCAGAGTTCATACAGAGGTCATATATGATAATCTATATATTTATTCATCTTCCATTTTATCTGCTGTGACCAGGTGTGCTTGTATTGGGGAGGGAGGGGTCAGTATGGGTATAGAGGTATGTGGATGTGTGAGTTCCTTGATGAAGGAGGCTAGATCTTATCTAAATGTTCCATTTCCCCCCAGCCCAGCTCCCTCCTAACACATGGTTGTGCAAACAGCAGGTGCTTAATAAATGCTGTATGTTGTCAGTAATTATCTGGAATTGATTTTCATAATTAGTGTTCACACACCAGGGATCTCCCACCCAAAAGAACTTGGTAGGACTTCAAACAATAAATAGTTACGTGTGAAAGTCTGTCTCTTATAAAGCAATTTAAGCAATAAAGCTGTTTTTGAAAATTATCTACAAACCAGGTGGTAGATAGTTCTATGAATTGATGATTATGCTCATCTAACATCCATGTTTTGTTGACTCTTGATCATATTTCAAATAAAAGTTGAAACGTATATATTATATATAGTTTTAATTTTTTGAAAGATTGCCTTCCTGAAGCCGTGGGCTACCCTATATTAATGTTTCAGCAAAATTCCTGAATATTGACAGAACTGTTGATTATGTAGCAATGTTTAAGGTACTATTCAAATTAGGAAGAGATTGCTGCCTGTAGTGTTGCCTCAGAATGGTACTATCAAATATCATGTTAATCTGTGCTTTCTAGATGATTCATAGTTCTGGATTTTACAAGAATTAGAGATGTTTACTTCTGTTCTAATAATATTACTACTGTAACATAAAGGCATGTGTGTGCTTGCTTTTTGTTTTGTTTTTGTTTTTCTGTGCTGATCAAACCACAAATCATATATAAGGGTAGTTTTGTTTAGGGAATTGCTCTGTGGTCTGATGGTATCCTACCTTTTATTTTTAAATATAAAATTCAATACATTTGTTACATAAACTGAATTATCTCTAAGACCAATTTGGCTACTTTTATTGGAAAATATTATTGTCTCTGCAAACCCTCACTTGTCACTATTTATTTCTATGGCATTAACTATAAAAGAAGCAGGGTCTTATTTCTTGATCAGAGGAATAAGATTTTTTTTTTTATTAATTTACAGGTAAAACTTTCTCTATAGCAGTATAAGTTGTCATTTTCTACCTTTTTTTTTTTTACTAGGAACAAAAGCAGTCAAATGAATATTATCTGCTACAATTTGTTTTTTGCACTTAATTTCAATTTCTCCTGAACATAATAGTTAAAACTATTTGCCATACTTTGCTTCAGTAAGACTGGTAGGAGGAAATCATGTAGTCTATGTGGCTGTGTAGGCTATGTGTCATGGTAGGAATAGGATATATTTTATTTATATATTATATTTTAGATATGTAAATGTGTGTGTGCATAACACTGTGGTCACACAAGTGACTGAAAAGTGTGGAAAATACAAGATCTCATTGTACATATTGTTTGCTGACTTTTAAAAATTATTCATTACAGATCTAATAATTTTTATCCCACACTAATGTCAAAATCATCTAAAATACTTGAAAGATGACTTTTATTAATAACAAATGAGACATAAAACAGAGAGACATATTGCCAGATTTTTGATACGTGTAAGTTGTAAGATCTCGGGGATTTATCATTTAAAATAATAAATTATAAGAAGAAAACTCAGAAATCACCTAATCCCACTTAAATGATTCCTATTTTCATTGAAACCATCATTTTGTAGTAGAAAAATTACCTCACTTGGAATCACAGAATATATACAATTCTAGACCCCACCCTCTTAGAGAGCAGCAGTTTTTTGTTTGTTTTAAATCTGTAAAATCAGGTTAATATTTACCACTGAGAGGCAAAATGACAGAATACACAGAGCATGCCTTGGAACACATTAAGACTTGGGCTCAAATTTTGATCCTGAGAAAGTTACGTAGCCTCTTGACACCCCCAGGAAACACTCCAAGATTGCAAAATACCAAGAATGTGCTAAAATTCCTCACCAGGACTGCCCTTCAGTGTTGAAATCACAGGTCCAATTAAAAATAAAAATGTTCCACTTAACCTCTCAAGGATATTTTGAGTCACCAAACCTTGACCTATCATATAAATAAATGTATTATTTTCATCACAACATATGTACAATATTTTCTAACTCTAGAATCATGTATCAATAAGATCTAGTACATTAACAGTAACAGAAATCTCATTTAATATACTGTTCCCTGAAAGTGATCTGCGCAATGTATCCTGAGCTAAAACTCACACAATTTGGAATAGCACATTTATAATTGGCTTACAGTTGTATTTTCCACATGATGATCATCGAGAACTGTAAAATTGATGGTGGTGCAAAGTGATTCAGAGAATGAAAAGACAAAGTTAGTTTTCCTAAAAATAGATTTAGATTTTTTTTTCAATATATCTTCTTACTCATGACTTTTAGTCTAACCTCCAAAATTTAATATTGATTAACTTTCACATATAAATTAGTTATTCTGAAGTAAAAGTCTGGATACATTTTTCAAATATAGGTACTAAATGGAATCGTGAGCATACATTTAACATACATTTTTTGTAGATTTTTTTCATTATTTTAGCTTTAATTTAGTATGAGAGCTGTGGCTAGTGAAATATAACTCATTATTTTAAAGAAAAGCCTTTGAATTTCATTCCTGATGTCTTAATTAACCTAGACTGGCTCTGCTGTGTTAGCAGGAAAGTGTAAATCATGGATCAAGAAATGTCTAATAAATATTGACTGTACAGGAGAACCAAGGTTTTCATTAATATTTTGGGCAAGAAGATTATAAAGTGAATAAAGTAACAGTGATATTTTATATATCACCTCACCTATAACATGCTTTCTTTTTTAGATTCATTGAGATGTTTATCTCTGTAGTGGTCAAGTATCATATCTTTCCCAATATAGAAGGAGGGAACATTTCCTTCTATCCCTTCTTTTATTTTTTTTTCTTTGAAAGAGATCAGTTTTCATTTTTGCAGATATCCAGGTTGGCTAGTGTTTGGGCCCAGGGCCATTTGCTAGAATCATTTTACATATGCAGATTTTCTGTATAGAAAAACCCAATAATCTCCCATTGAGGTGGAAAATTGGCCTTCTTATGTTAGTCAATTTAATTCACCAAGCAAGCCACTAGAACTTTTTGATCTTGCAATTCTTCTCTGTGATTTATGTTGGAGTTGAGTGGGAATGGAGGTATATATTTTCAGTAATGTTAGTGTTGCATAAAGGCAAAGTAAGTTGGTAGAGTGGAGATATTTTATTCTCTGGGTATTGTGCTCAATAATAGGTATACAAAGAAAGGCAAAATAGGAAAAAAAATTCTTGATTTTAGAGAGCTCAAAGTTTAATGGAGGATATCACAGTTCAATGGTCTAATACAGCAAAAGGAAAGCACAATAAAATACATTGCTCTGTCTTTGGAGAGAGGTTTCCTATCTGAATCACAGGGTAGTTATATCAAATTATACCATAAAATGTTAAATGTTATAAAATGTATGACAAAAGTAGGTTAGCATCATTATCAGTATTGCTACTACTGATAGAATGTCACTATAGCCATCTAGGATAGCCTTCAGAGCTTTATCTTTCCTGTCTATTCTGTAACGGAAAAACAGTACGGCTTTTCACTGAGTTCACAAAGGTGAACAACTCTGTGAGGTAGGTGCTATAATAACTCCCATTTTATAGTCAAGAAAACTGAGGTTAAGTGATTTCCTCAGGGTCATACAGCTAGTAAGTGTCTGAGGTGATGTTTTAACCCAATTTTTCCTGATTCTAAGAATAAATGTGATTCTATCCACTTTGAAATTTTCTCAAATTTTCCCTATAAATGGTTAGAGCTGGATTATTTCTAAAACTTAAGAAATGATAACATATGGGGTACATGGAATGAATTCCCTAAATGAATTCTGGGGAAACTATTAAATCCTGAATATGAATTTTCCCATCCCAAATGAATTTGCATCTATCTATTAATTAAATGGCATTCCTGTTTAGGAGGTCAACCAAAATGACATGGTATTCAATCAAAGGTACTAGGCTTGATTGATTTAGATAGAGATGGGGAATATTGAATAGCAGATTGGGTAAAAATGAAATAGGGGTGGTGGTGCAAGTGTACATGTCATAGAAGTGATTAAATACTTGATAGTGTCTCAATTCTGAAGATAAACATACTCTTATTTATAGTAGAAAGAAAGATGACCTACATGGTTCCCATTCTGCCTGAGAAAATGGCTGCAAAGAAAGTAGCAGAAGCCAAAACAGATTGAACAAGGAAAGTCACCTGCCACTCCAGCCATTGTGACAAATCCAAACTGGAACCTCCCAGGATGATGCCCCTCCTGACATTTATTATCCCCTTAGGTTGCTAGTACAATCTTTTTTGTTTGTTTTTCTTCTTGCCATGTCACTTCATGGCCGTCCAGAGCTTTTGATATGTTTTATCTGTTATTTTCCTCCTTGGTTAAACTGGTTGGCACAGGTGACAATTGTCCACTTAGATAGTCTGTCTATTATAAAAGTGTTTATAAATACAAGTGGAATGAGGCGATGGAGAGCAGTGTTTGCGGGTAGATATAAAGTCACAGATACCTAGGGAGCCCCCTTGAGCCACAGGGCTTTGACTGTACCTAAAAAGATTGTCTTTTTTCTACATCTTAGAGGAAGGTGTGCGAGGGGAAGGGAACAAAGGTTTATTAAATGCTTACTAAGTACCAAGACAAATATTATCTCATTTGATCCTTACAACAACCCTGTGAGGTAGATTTGTAAATCCCCATTTTAGAATTGGGGAAACTGAGGCAGAAAGAAATTAAGTGACTTCCTCAGGGTCACACAGCTAGTAAGTGTCTGAGGCTGGGTTCAGACTTAGATCTTCCTGAATCAAGGCCCAGGGCTCTACTTACTCTGGTACCTAGCTGCCTTTTAATCATCATGGAATTCCCTGGACAGCAGTGCAAGGGGGAGAGGGGAATAGACATTATGTAAATGTAAGCTATCATCATCATCATCATCATCATCATCAGGCAGGTCCTGGAGAATAGCTGCTAGAGGTAAAGTAACAGTAGGGTAGAATCAAGGGAAATCTACTCAGGAGTCTTACCTGATGGGAAGAGTTTGGAAAGAGCCACCTCACACGAGGCTGAGGTCCAGAGAGGGAGTAGTGAGCTCCTTTGAAGCCACACACTGCAACCCACCCCACCCCACCCTCATCACATATGCCCGTATTATATCCACATGAGGAAAGAAACAAGAAAGATATGGAAATCTCCCTCAAGTACAGGATCATTTTTTTTTCATTTTCCTTATTAATTTTAATAAACCCGTAATAATTATAATAAAAAGAAGAAAAATAAAATCTGTTATACTGAACCACAGATAACCAAATATTTTTTAAAAATACATTTACCTTTTCAGATTGTTTCATTCCATATCATTTTATTAAATCTAAATTAATACGTTCTTATTCCATAGTCAGCCAAAGTTCTAATGAC
The DNA here is from genome assembly GCF_900497805.2 of Vombatus ursinus. NCBI lineage: Eukaryota > Metazoa > Chordata > Mammalia > Diprotodontia > Vombatidae > Vombatus > Vombatus ursinus. Next base: position 3,456,200 of record NW_020950792.1, on the reverse strand, counting down.
TTCTTCAGGGCAGCAAGTATTTAAATGCCTATTATGTACAAGGCAATGAGTATAGAAAAAAAAACTGGAATAGTCCCTGCTTTCAGGGAACTTACACTTGGCAAGGGTCAGTATGCAACATAAAAAGCATTATTAATACTGTGTAAATCCATTCTGCTGGCCTTTATATTGATTTTTGAATTAAAAGTTCCATCCACACCCTTTAGCCTTTTCTAAGCATGTCCTTTGTATATTCCTTATTAATGAAAATAACAGACTGAGTTGAACTGGATGTTATGCCAAATAAAATCATCATCCACTGGGGCTAGTGAAAGTAATATTCCTCATCAGACTGTCATAAATATAATTCTGATCCCTTGGTGACATCATAAACTTCTCTTTTGTGGTTTACTCTAATGTAACTAGAACTGTTCCATGTATTTATGACCTGTCATATGTCAATACCACAACATAATTTACAAGAGAAACATGACAAGCCCTCTTCTGTCATTATGTGATTTTTCAGTTATAAATTGAACACACCTACTTTATGTGATGTACGTATGTTTTCCAGGGAGAAGGAGGCTGCTAGATCCATTCAAAGGTGGGTGCGTATGTGTGCGTGTGTATGTGAATGTTTTAATAACCCTTGTGTCAAGAAAATGAAAGATGAGAAATGATGACATCTGTGCTACTAGACAAAGGCTTAAAATATGACTGGACTGTCTTAAAAATACTTTTTAATTTAGCCCCTTTCAGGAAACCTTTTAAAATACATTGCTTTTGAAATTCTATTTGGGGGGGGGAGTCTCTCAAGTATATTATTTTTCTACATGTACTTTGAATGTAGTATATTCTTACATTATTACTTATGTTGGTCATATGCAGACTAGTAGAAGGAACTCTGAACTAGGAGTCAGGAGACCAAGATCCTGGCTCTGCAGTTTATTGTTTTTTTGAGCCTCAGTTTCCTGATCTGTAACATGGAGAAAATGTCTGCTTTTCTTACTCAGAGTAGTGTACAGATTTCATATGTTAATGCATTTTATAATTCTCTATAAGTTTCAAAATAGAGCATGACATTTAAGTGAGACAGAGTGGCATGGTGAAAAGAATAGTAGATTTGGAATCAAAGGCACTGAGTTCAAATGCTAGTCTTACTGGCTGTGTGAACTTTAAGTTATGTAACCTCTGTGAGCCCCAGTTTCATCACCTACAAGAGATTAGACTTAATAACCTCTAAGCTTCCTTCTAGTTCTAAATCCTATTATCCTATCTAGTTTAAATTGGTTCCAGTCCAGCAAATGCCAGTTTTTAAGAGTCTATTCTGTAAGTTGTTAGTACTGGGAACATAGCAACAAAAATTAGAGCAATTCCTGCTCTCAAGGAGTTTATATTATACTGGATACTATGGAGAAGAGGAGTGTTAAGTTATGTAAACAACATGTAAACAGAAAAAAATATGGAAGAGATGCAAAGTAATTTGGGGGGTGGGGTGAGGGAAGAGCACTAGTCATTGGGAGAATCAGGAAAGGTCTGCTATAGTAGGTGGCACTTGAGATGAGCCAAGGGAACTGCCCTGAAAGGCAGAGGTAAGTGCAGCCAAGTCATGAGAGGAGAGGGGAGTAGGGCAGTCTACCCAAAGCATGAAGACCAGAGATACATCATACATGAGAGCATCAATTTAAACTGCCTTGGTTAGAATATAGAGTGTGTGAGGGGGAGAAATGTGTAATCCACCTGTTAGTGTTCAGTCATTTTCAGTCGCGTCCTACTCTTTGTGACCCTATTTGGGACTTTCTTGGCAAAGATACTGGACCATTTTCTTCTGCAGCAGATTTTGAAGATGAGGAACTGAGGCAAACTGGGTTAAGTAACTTGTCCAGGGTCACACAGCTAGTAAGTACCTGAGGCCAGATTTGAACTCAGGAAAAGAAGTCTTTCAGACTCTAGGCCTGGCACTCTCTGCCCTATGCCACCTAATAATGCACCTAGAAAGATACATTAGAGTTAGCTCATGAGAGGTTATCCATTCCAAAAAGGGAAGTGTTTTTTTTTCTTAGATCCAAAAAGGTGCTACTGAATTTTCTTAAGTAAGAGATTGGCATTATCAGGAATGTACTTTAAGACTATCAATCTGAAGGATGTATTGACGAGAGATGAAGAAGGAAGGGAGACCAATTGGGAGCCTATTGCAATAGTTCAGGGGAGAGAAGATGAAGGCCTAACCTAGAATAGTGACTGTATAAATAGAAAAAAATGATTGCTTTAATGATTGCTGCTTTATAATACAGTTTGAAATCTGGAACTGCATTGATTCCTTTGGTATTATTGACCTTTTGTTCTTCCAGTTGAATTTTGTTACTATTTTTTCTAGCTCTATAAAATAATTCTTTGGAGTATGATTAGTATGGTACTGAATAAGTAAATTAACTTATGTAGAATTGTCATTTTTATTATATTGGCCCAGCCTACCCATGAACAATTAATGTTTCTCCATTTGTTCAGATCTGACTGTATGTGAAAAGTGTTTTGTAAATATATTCATATAGTTCCTGGGTTTTTCTTGGCAGGTAGATTCCCAAGTGGTTTATATTTTTTGCAACTTTTCCTTTTCTATCCCTTCCTGCTGGACTTTGTTGGTAATATATAGAAATGCTGATGATCTATGTGGGTTTATTTTATATCTTGCAAGTTTGCTGAAGTTGTTAATTGTCTCAACAAGTTTTTTTAGTTGATTCTCTAAGGTTTTCCAAGTTTACCATCGTATCATCTACAAAGAGTGATAGTTTTGTTTCCTCATTGCCTATTTATATTCCTTGTATTTCTTTTTCTTCTCTTTTTGCTGTATTTAGAGATTCTAATAAAATATTGAATAATATTGATGATTATAGACATCCTTGTTTCATTTCTGCTCTTATTGAGAAGGCTTCAAATTTATCCAATTACAGAGAATGCTTGCTCTTGGTTTTAGATAGATGCTACTTATCATTTTAATAAAGGCTCCATTGATTCCCATGCTTTGTAGTGTTTTTAATATGAATGGGTGTTATATTTTGTCACTTTTTTCTGAATCTGTTGATATGTGATTTTTGCTGTTTTTTTTTAATTTATGTGGTCAATTATGCTGATAATTTTTTTTTAATATTGAACCAGTCCTGCATAACTAGTATAAATCTCATCTGGTCATTGTGTTTGACCTTGGTCATATATTACTGTAATCTCCTTGCTAGTATTAAAATTTTATTAATCTAAATATATTTTAAATATTTAATACTTATTTAATAATATGTTGCTAATAAAATATTAACCAATAATTTATACTATATCTTGTTATAATATGCTGTATAAAATGTTATTAATCATGAGTAATATTAAATATAAATAATTAAAAAACAAAATGTTTGCATTAATATTGATTAAGGAAACTGGACTATAGTTTTCTTCCTCTGTTTTTGTTCTTCCTGATTTAATTAACAAAAGCTTATTTTATTATAAAATGAATTTGGAAGGACTCCATTATCTATTTTTTCAAATAGCTTATATAATATTAGGATTAATAATACCTTAAATTTTTGGTTGGATTCACTTGTAAATCTATCAGTTCTTGGGTATTTTTTTCTTAGGGAATTCATTTATAACTTGTTCAATATCTTTTTTTTTAATGGAGTTATTTAAGTATTCCATTTCCTCCTCTGATAAACAGAATAATTTATATTTTTGTAAATATCCATTTTGCCTAGATTGTGAGTTTTATTGGTAAATAATTGGGCAAAACAATTCCTAATAATTCCTTTAATTTCATTATCAGTTATGGTGCATTCATTCAGTCTTTTCATTTTTGATTCTAGTAATTTGGTTTTCTTTCTTTTTTAAAAAATCAAATTAACCAATAGTTTGTTTTATTGTTTTTTCTTCATAAAACCAGGTCCTAGTTTCATTCATTTATTTATTTATTTTAGATTTCTATCTTTTATTTATTTGTTTGTTACATCTTGGCTCCACTCCCCTACAAAAAAGTCAACATGTTTTAGAATTTTTAGTGGCATGGTGACTATTGAAGCAACATTCCATTGTTGAGGAGGGTGGTGTGAATGATCATCATACTTCTAATTAGGTCAGGAAGTCTTCTTAGAAGAAATTTTATATAAAAGTATTTGTAGGACCTAAGAAAACGCGCTTTTCCCCCTTCTTCCCAAATGAAACTTTCTTCCTCCCTTGAAAGATAAAATAGCTCTTGTAATCATGGGTCACTTCAAGTTCATAGGCAGTTAATCTCTGAAAAGGTGACCAAAGAAATAGCTAGTTTTCCATCTATCAGATATAATAGATGGCTGACCTACTTGAAGATTCTTTTGCTTGAGGTTCAACCCATTCCCATGTAGCTCATTCAGACTTGCCAATAATGGTTGAAAACCTGAAATATCAAATGATTCTGAGGATTATCATTTTTGGTCTGTAGACAGGCTAGTACTTCATATCAGCTACTTTCCTGATGTGACCATTGTAGATAGAATGGAAGGATTTAGCCTTAGAGCTAGAAGGTTGTAACCCTTTGTTAGTGAGATGAAACATTTGAGGAAACATAGAAGGAAATAAATTGTAGCTACTTAAAAGTACTATCCTTTTTATAGTGTACTATAAGTACTTAAAAGTACTATCCTATTTATAGTGTATATCTACACTATAAATGTGTAGAACACATTTATGGGTGCAAGAATACTTTTTTTTTTGCTAGTTCTCTATTTCCTCATTGTAAAAACATCATAGTAAAGGTATCTTACTTTTTCATCTATTATAAATTTTCCTTCCTACTTCCCCAATATTTACATGTCTGAGGAGACTAGGCTCTCATAATTTTAGAACTCTGTGATGACTTTGGAAGAACTGACACTGGATTTCCTCTCTCTTACCTTTAAACATTCACCCACCCCTAAAAGTGTGCACTTGGGCAGGTCTGGGGGTCAGTTTCTTATAGACTTAGTCAGCCAGTCAGTCAACATGCACTTTTTAAACTTTTACTATGTGTCAGGCATTGCTCTAAGCTCTGGGAATTCAAAGAAAAGAAAAAGCAAAGAGCAAAAACAAATAAGCAAAAAAACAACAACAACAACAATCACCGCCCATGGTCTCAGCTCTCAATGAGTTCACATTCTGATGAAACAGATAATCTGCAAATAACTAGGTACATATAAGATATATACATGTATATGTGTGTATATATATGTGTGTGTGTGTGTGTGTGTGTGTGTATATATATATATATATATATGTATATATATATAGTGCGAATAGAAGGTAATCTCAGACGGAAAGCCTTAGCAATAGAAGAGGACAAAGTTTTTGCTTGTAGTTTTTGCTGACTTTTGAAGGAAGACGGGAAAACCAGGAGACAAAACTAAGGTTAGAGATCATCCTAGGCCTGGGGAATAGTCAGTGAAAAGGCACAAAATTGTCAGATGGAGCATTATATAATGCGGACAACAAATAGGCCATACTGCATCATAGATTATGTGATGGAGAGTCAAGTCTAAGAAGACTGGAAATGTAGAAGGGGCCAAGCTATGAAAGGCTCTAAATGCCAAACAGAGGTTTTGATATTTGATATTGGAGATAGTTGGGAGCCAGTGGAGCTTATTGAGTAAAGGTTAGGGGAAAGGTGACATGGTCATAGATGTACATCATTTTGACAGCTGAGTGCAGTAGATGGATCAGAGCAGATTGAGGTGAGGCAGAGATGATGGACCAGAAAGCTATTGTAATAGTCCAGGTGTGAAGTGATAAGGTGGCAGCAGCTATGTGAGAGGAGGGGAGGAGGTATAAATCAGAGACATTGTAAATGTGTAAATGAAAAGACTTGACAATATATTGGATATGGTACACCCCAAATAATAACTTTTCCTCACAATGACATTGAGGTAGGTAGTGAAATTACTTTTAACCCCATCCTATAAGTGAGAAACTCCAAAGCTCATAGAAATTTTAACTTGTCCAGAGCCAGGACAAGCTAAGCTAGCTAGCTAGCTAAGGGTCAGGAGCAGAATTTGAACCCAGTACTCGACTTCAAGGGAAACCCTTTATCCACTGTAACATAATATTTTGATCATAGTTAGGTAAGATTCCCATGAGCTTGAGTAGAGGTGAAGGAAGATAAATCTTGACCACAAATTTAAGTTAAGAAAAGATAAAGATTGTAGAGAAACAGAGAATATAATACAATGCTTAAGAATACAAGATGCTAAGAAATTCTGGAAATGCTAAGAAGAAATTATGAATGGGTTTGGAGAGACCTGGAATTCATTACACAAATCCTTGTAAGGATGTAGAGTTTTTAAAGGAAACATAAAATAGACATGTTCAAGCCTTAAAAAAATGTAAAAATTAGGAAGCAATTTTCCCAAAGACAAAGGAATTCACCACAAAATGATTTTAGTGAATTTTCACAGGGTCTTTAATCAATCAATAAGCACTTTTTAAGTGCTTACCTACTACATGCCTGGTATAGTGCTAGAGACTGGTGGTACAAAGACAAAAATGAAACAGTCCCTAAACTCAAGTAGTTTACATTCTATCAGGGAAACACATAGCCATATAAGCTTGGTCCATAGATCTTCTGAATATCCTTATTCTGACTTGAGACAAATGTATGTCAGGTCTCTAGAACTTGGCTTCATCTCCCCCTCAGAATTCTTGGGGTACAGCTGAAAAGTGAAGGGTGATTCTCTAATGCTATTGGCTCCAGTCACTGGGGTTCTTTCTCCCCAGATTGTCAGTTAAGAATAATTTTTTGTTGGTCGGTCTTAAGTAGCTTTAGGAAATAGTATTTACTAAGGTAGTACAATATGAGCAATTAGTACAAAATATCTACCCCACCCTAACCAAAGTTTGTGGCATGCTCTCCAGAGTCCAGAGGAAAGTGGGCTCAAATTTAAAGAGCATGTATACCAAAAGGGTAACTCACAGTTTCTACTTAGAAGTCCTCTTTCAAGATGCTCAAAAATTTCTCATGAGGGGTGCTCATCAATTGTGGAATGGCTGAACAAATTATGGTATGTTAATGGAATGGAATATGATTATAATGTAAGACATAATGACATGAATGATTTCAGAAATACCTGGGGATGCTTATAGATTATGAGATAGAAAGAGGGAACAGAACCAGGAGAACAATTTATAAATTTATGAAGACAAACAACTTTGAAAAATTTTAAAACTCTGATCAACACAATGAGCAACCAGGATTCCAGAGGACCAATGATGAAGCTTCCCACCCATCTCCTGACCAAGAGATGATGGGCTGAGGATACAGAGTGAGACATGAATATGGCTATTGCAGGACTTTGTTTTCTTTAGTGTGCATATTTTACTAGAGTTTTTGTTTTATTTGTTGTTAAATGGGGAGAGTTCAAGGGAAGGGGATAATGATCAAAACTAAATTTTTGTTAATTGTAAAAAAAAAAATTTAAGTTCCTCTGAGGCATGGTTTAGTTTCTTTGTTGGGTTCCTTTGTAGAGCTATGGTTCTGTATAGTTTGTCCTTGGTTCCAGCTGTAATGTCATCAAGGGGTGAGGAGAGAAAAGAAGGAAATAAGCATTTATTAAGCACCTACTATTTATGTAGGTGAATGTATTTATATGTATACTACATGTTTACATACACACACACACACACACACACACACAAAATATGTGTACTACAGTGCCAGGTACTGAGCTAAACACTTTATAGATATTACCTCATTTTATCCTTACAACAGTCCTGTGAAATGGCTGCTATTGCTATCCCCATTTTATATTTGAGGAAACTGAGCCAGACAGAGGTTTCTGACTTGCCTAGGGGCACAGAGTTAATCAGTGTCTGATGTTGGATTTGATCTCAAATCTCCTTGAAATCAGGCCCAAGGCTCTGTTTGCTGTGCCATCTAGCTGCCATGAGGCTAGGCCACTGCAGGTTCTTTTTTTTTTAAATTATTTTTATTTGTTTCATTAAAATTTCCCAATTACATGTAAAAAATTTTTACAATCATTTTTCAAAAAATTTTCAGTTCCAAATTCTTTCTCTCCTTTCCTTTCTTGAGAAGGCAAAAAATTTGATGTTTATTATACATGTGAAATTATGCAAAACATAGCTCCATATTAGCAATGTTGCAAAAGAAAACACAAACAATAAAACAATAAAAATAAAGTAAAAACATTTTTATGCTTCAATCTACATTCAGAGTTTATCAGTTTTTTCTATGGAAGTGGATAGCATTTTTCATCATGACTCTTTGCAACTGTCTTGGATCATTGTCTTGATCTGAGTAGCTAAGTCTTTCACAGTTGATAATCTTCACAATATTGCTGTTACTGTGTATAATGTTCTCCTGGTTCTCACTTTACTTTGCATCAGTTTGCATAAGTATTCCCAGGTTTTTCTGAAAACCTCCTGCTCATCGTTTCTTATAACACAACAGTGTTCCATCACAATCATATACTACAACTTGTTCAATCATTCCCCATTTGATGGTCATTCCCTTGATTTCCCATTCTTTGCCACCACAAAAAAGAGCTGCTACAAATATTTTTTTACAAATAGGTCCTTTTCCCTTTTCTTTGATCTCTTTGGGATACAGTCCTAGTGCCACTGCAGATTCTAAGGCCTCTCCTTTTCCCCAATCTATTTCTTCTTTGGAGGTTTAACTACATGTCACACTTACTCCAACCTTTCCAACAGATGCAGTTCTATTTTGATCATTTATAGACAACCACTGTGTTGCAACCAAATTTCCTTGGCATTGGTCATTCCAGTTTTGAAGAATTTTTTTTTCCACACAAAATCCTATAATTGATTGATTGAGCATCTTATTATTTACTTTAAGTGGAATGGAGTTGAGTAAATCAATCAGAAGTACAACATAATTTTGGCAGGTAAGCAAAAGCAGCTGAGGATACAGATCAGGAGTGATCTTGTATTTGTAATATGATATTCTCAAAATTTGACTTGCATGTCATTTTAAAAGAAGTTACCTATCTCATAAAATGCATGCAATTATAAAATTGCAGTGTACCCATTATAAAAGAACATTTGCTTTGAAATGCAAAAAAAAAACAACAACAACCCTAGAACCTAACTGAAATCGTTCAAGGTTTCTTGGCAGCATCCTTGGAGGCTGACTCAGTTGTCCCATCAGGCATATACAGTTCTGAGTCTGCTTCCACATAGGTTAAACCTTATTTGTCACCAACTTCTAAAGTTCTGAGCCTTTTATTAAAAATTAATTCTACCAGGGGTCACATAGTATTTGGACTTTGGTGTGTAATATTTTCTCTCCAAAAATATTATGTACCCAATGGTAAAATAGAGTTATCGGGGCAAAGAACAGGATTATGGGCAATCACCTGGTATAAGGGGAAAAGTAGCTTCTACATTTTGGAGGAACTTTTGAGCATGCTGGTGCTTGCCACTACAAATATTTCTCGTGGATTTCCTTTCTTTTCTAACATACAGTGTATTTACTTTGCTCTTTTACCCTCATCCTTTTGACAGCCAAAATCCTCCTACAAATTCAGGTTAATATTGCCTTGCTACTCCCTGATATGTTTGGAGCCAAAAGGCCAAAAATGCCCTTAGTGTCTTTTGGATTTCAGAAGACATAGACAGTTCCTTTTTTCTTGAACAGTTTGAAATAAGTTTCTTTCCCAAGACATCTCTTTTTTGGAATAAAATAGCTTTTGTGGCACTTTTTGATGGAGTAAGGTTCACAGCATGAGTTGGAACAAGGCCTCCTTGGTTGAAACATGAACTTCTCTCTACTAAGACTTGTAGCCATGACATTCTGCATTAGATCACTGCAGTTAAACCACCTCTAGGTGAAGCAGGCAAAGTGTTTCTATTGGGTCTTTTAAATAGGTATTAGGCATGTTGGATAGTAACATATACCAAATACAGAGAAAACCATTTGCAAATATAAGCAAAATATACTTCTTTTGAGCCTGTTTCCTGCTAGACTATTGTCTGAGGCAGTGTATAGGAGGATCAAATGATACAAAAGATGGCAGATGAATTTCTATGTGAGATGGATAGCTATTGAGAGGTGAGAAAAATAAATCAAGCAAACGGCATTTTTAAGTACTTTGTGACAGATACTGTGCTAAGCATTCGGGATACAAAGAAAAAGCAAAATCAGAACAAGATGTGATCTCCCATTTAAGTGGAAAAAATGAGTCTGAAGGAGAAATCTTGATAAAATTGGAGAACCATTTATAACTATGCCCAAAGTGCTATACAAATGTGCCTACCCTTTGACCCAGCAATAGTACTTCTAGGGCTGTATCCCAGAGAGATCATACAAATGGGAAAAGGACCCACATGTACAAAAATATTTATAGCAGCTCTTTTTTGGTGGCAAAGAATTGGAAATTGAGGGGATGCCCATCAATTGGGGAATGGCTGAGCAAGTTGTGGTATAGGAATGTAATGTAATACTGCTGTGCTATAAGAAATGATGAGCAGGCAGACTTCAGAAAAACCTGGGAAGACGTGTATGGACTGATGCTGAGTGAAGTGAGGAGAACGTTGTACACAGTAACAGCCATGTTGTGCGATGACTAACGTTCATAGACTTAGCCCTTCTCAGCAATGCAAGGATCTAAGACATCTCCAAAGGTCTCATGATGGAAAATGCTATCTACATCCAAAGAAATAACTATGGAGTTTGAATGCATACTATTTGCTCTTTTTTTAATTCTTCCTTACAATATCACTAATGTGAAAATATGTTTAATAGGAATGTATATGTATAGCCTATATCAAATTGCCCACCATTTTGGGGAGGGAGAGAAAAATTTAAAACTCAAAAGGTTATGGAAGTGATTGTTGATAAATCAAATGAAATTAATTTTAAAAAGAAAAAAGTTCAGAATATTCTTCTATCTAATATAGGTTCAAATCCTCCTCAGGCACTTACTTAGCTATGAGACCCTGTGTATCTGTAAACCTCAGCAAATTGCTTAGCCTCTCAGATTTTCCTTTTTTATAAAAACAGACACTATAACAGAACCTATCCCTCATGGTTATTGTGAGGATTAAATGAGGTAATGAACGTACAGCACTTTGAAGATTTTAAAATATAATACAAAACTGATCTTTCCCTCTTTCTTCTCCTCTTCCTTCTTCTGTTCCTTCCTCCTGTTTTTCCTCCTCTTTCTTCTTCTCTCATCTTCCTCTTCCTCCTTTTTCTATGTCCTCCTCCTACTTAAGTGTGATAGACACTGGGGCATGAAAAGACAAGAAATAAGATAGCCCCTGCCCTCAAGCAGTCTGTATTATACTGGAGGATACAATATTTAAACAAATACAACTATGTTGCGAAATAAGATGTACAAAGTGTGCAGGAGTGGTATAAACAAGGGTCCTATGAGATTGTTCAGATGAGGAAAAAAAATTATGAGAATGTGAGGGAAGAGGATCCTCCCACACACACTTCTCAGACATAAGAAGTTCACAGGCATGGAACTTTGCATATATTTTCAGGTTTTTTTTCTCTTCTTACTCTTTTATTTAAAAATATTTTGCAATGCGGTTGACTCTCTAGGAAAGGGGAAGACGAGCAATACTGGGGAAATTTGGACTATATAAAAACAAAATGTATCAAACAGTTTTGCTTAAAAACAGATATTATGACCTTTCCTCTCCTTAGGGGAAGGGGAAAGAAATGAGCATTTATTAAGCACCTCCTAAGCCCTTTACAAATAATATCCTGTGTGTTCCTTAAAAAAAATAAGAAAAGGGAAAAAAAAATACCAAGAGTTTTGCATGAGCTGCTATGCTTTTAAAAACAAATCTATCTCCTAGTGGTCAGGCTTTTGGTAATAAGTTTCTCCACACTTTCCTTAGAGAGATGTTTGAATGACAAAGAAACAATCCTCCAAACCAGAATCTCAAAGCCTTTCCTGTTCAGTAAGGATCTGGCATTGCTTTGGAGAACTCAGGTCATCTCCATGCTAAAATAAGGCATAAGAATAAGATGTTAGTAGAGGCAGAGGAGTAATACATTCTTCATTAAACATTTATAAACTTCATTCTTAGTCAGAGGACAAGTCTTTTGGAAGATCTAGCTTTAAAATCTTAGCTTAGATATAATATGAAACTGAGTCATGCATCAAAATAAAGGGTAAGCTATTAGCCTTTTAATACCTCTTTACCATCAGTTTCAAATCCATTTTTCTCCACAACCCAGGGTGGAAAAGGGTTTCACACATCATTAAACGTTGAAAGCTGATTGGCTTATTTCCTACTTCTAACGCCAAAAGGGAGACAAGGTTGAATCAGCTTAGAACATAAATGACCTTTGATAATATGATTTTTCTCTATCAAGGCCAAGATAGTACACCAAGGGAATATTGTATATCTTTACATTGCAATGGCCTTGTGGAATTTTCCCGGCAATTTCAGAGGACTAAGAGGCCTTTTCAGTCTTTACAGGTGTCACAGCTAAAAAGCATGGTTAGAAAAAGTTTAAAACCAAATCACTGTCAAGTAGAGTCAGTGTGGTATGATGGAGAGAGTGCTGGACTTGGTGCCATTAGAGTCCCATATTCAAATCCAGTTAGTCTGTAATATTTAATAACTTTGTGTTATTGATAACTTATGTTTTAAGGTTAGGGGCTGGTTTTATGATTTCACTGGTATAGGAAACTCCATTTACCAATGTAATTCTGTACCTTTTCTGAAAGTTACAGCTTCAGAGAATTTCCTACAGCACTGGGGAATTGACACAAGTTCATTGTCACACAATAGGCGTCAGACCTTATGTCTTCCTGGATCCAAAGCTGGTTTTCTGTCTCTGTCATACTGTGCTGCTTGAGCAAATCATTGCGTCTCTGAATCTCAGTTTCTTCACCTGTAAATTAAGGACAATAACAACTTAATAGGGTCGTTGAGAAAATCAAATAAGATAATGTTTGTAAACCACTTTGTAAAACTTAACTACTATATAAATATGAGCTATTGATTTAATATTAAATATTCAATGTGAAGAAGTATGTAAGTGAATCTTGAGTCAGCTATGAAAGGTGTCACAGATCTGCCACAGAAAACTCTAACATACAATATTATGAAGTAAAACAAGAATCAAGTTTCCCTTAATTGATTGCATGTATAATTTATATATAAGAAAAGTGAATGATACTTAAAGAGTATATTAACTTCTAAAGTTACAAGAAATCACATCAGAATCTGAACTTTGGCCAAATGATTTTTCTACCACTAATACACTTCATATAAACCTGCAATGTCTTAACAGTTAGGCAATGTGAAAAATTTGTCAATTTCAACTACATCAATTTCAAACTGTGACACTATTTCTCAAAGCATATTTTTTGTTGAGTAATAATTTATGCCGGCTACTTTAGGCTATAGATTCTTTGCATGTATCAATTTTGATGAAACAGAGAAACAGTTTTATATTCTTTTAAAATTTCAATACTACAAGAGAAATGTAAATGAGCCCATTTTACTTGGTTTTCTTCCGGCTGGATTTTACAGATAAAAGTTGATCCTGAAAAATCCATCTTCCCTATAGTTTTTCCTCCTTTCTCCATTATCCTAATATGCCCTGTAATAGTCCTTCAAATTAGGATGAATTACATCTTGGTCTTCTCTATTGTGCATTATATCCTTCTTTCTCCTCCTCTCCCCCATACAAGGTAGAATACCATTGTACATATATGTGCAGGAAAGTAAGAGTTCAACCAGGACTAACAAACATATTTTATGGTGATCAAGCTGAAAATCTGGACCACAAAAATGCACCCATCAGCTTTATTATATCTATACATTGTTGTTGGTGGAAAATATGCACACTAATCAAATTACAACAAATATTTTTCCAGATCTTTTCCCCTTTCTAGTTTATGCTACTTTCTAGCTCTCTGAAGAATTATTTAGTCCTAGTTAATTTGTCTTTGAATTTCACATTCCCTTTTCTTTTGAATTTCAGGAATTTATTTCTTTTTAAGCATTTGCAAGAAATTCGTGACTCTTTGCTCCAGATATGAAGTAAGATTTTTCATGTCATCAACAAATAGTCTGGCAGATGTTTGCTTGTAAGCAACAGACACAGGGTTACATCTATACTTTGAAGAAAGTCTGATAATGTTGTTAAACCTGGATATAAAGACAGTGCCATCCATTCCCCATTTTCCAATAAGATCAGTACAAATCACCACAAACTACTGACTCTTTGGAGAATTTGAAGAAAATGTATTTAAATAACTAAAGCAGACAGTATGATAATGAGATCCATTATGACATATTTGTTTGCTACTGTTGTTTTTCCCACTGCATTGCAGATATTACATCTCCTAAGCCTGATAATGTGACCTTACTATGCTATTTTATAGTAGAGTGAATCTTCTTATTGGTAAAATTCTATCTTGGACCCAACCCAAGGAAGTTTAGTTATCAAAGTACCCAAAGGCCAATACCTATGAAATATATGAGTATAGAAGCAACCATTTTAGTCCTAAACAGATTATAGATGCTTCACTTTTTGAATTAAAAATAATACAGCAATTTAACTATAGACTTTTCAGTGCATAAGAATGAGGAAAACTACCTCTGCTTTTGGCAGGGTTAAAAAAAAGGACAGGATTCAATTGAATGAGAGGCATGAGCTACTCTAGCATGGCACAACAGGTGTGTAAACTTATTCAAATATTCACAAACTATCCTGTTGTGTTTTCTGACTACCACAAGTGCTTCCTTTTAGAAGAAGAATGCATTTATGTATTATTTTCTGTTATAGGAAGAGTCACTCTGACACCTGCTTAATTCAAGCCACAACTAAACAGTCAGTTAACTGTTTGCCAATTGGCCTCCAACCTAGCCTGAGAACACCAAGTCCTCTGCATCAAGAAATCTTTTAGATTAGCCTCTCTTTTTATTGTATTTTCAAATGTTTTAATTAAATAAATCAAACCAACCTAAGATTGTTTTACACTTACTTTAAGTTTGACATTGTTGTCATGGTGACCAATAGAGCATTATTCAACAAATCCAGTTAAATAAACATATAGTGAGTGCCCACTGGTATATAAAAATGAAAAATAGAGTGATCCCCTCCCTTAAAATACTAGTTAGAATATGGTAGAGGCAAAGGAGAAATCCAGAAAAGGTTCTCCAGAAAATTTGAGAATGGGGATGGGGTGTTGCTTTTTAGGTGGAGAAAGGGGGTAGATCAGGAAAATTTTCACAACAGAAGTGGTACCTGAGCTGAACCTTAAAGGAAGAGGATATTTATAGGTAGAAATGGAATAGGAGGACACTGGAATGGCAATTTCCTTTCTGCTGCAACCTGGGAAAGGTTGTTCGGTAGGATCATGAGGGAGAACAGAGCTACTGATGGTGTTCGTATGACTTGGGAGAAAGAATCCTTGCCCAAGTTATTTGAATAATTTCAATCAAGATCATCACTACAGTCTCACAAGCAGTGATATCCAAATGAATGTTGGAAAACCACTTGTGTTGCTCTTCAAAAACTACGCTGTTCTCTGCTGTTCAGACATTTTTTTAAATGTTCTGGAAGGGCTACAGAAGATAGAACCACCTTTAAGGTGGTTGAATGTGACCAAAATGACTGAACAATGACAATTAGTTATCAATGATGTGGCAAGTTGTTATTAGGGAACAGAGGACCTCACGTATCAAAAGCTGCTTTTGTGAACCAATCCTGATTCATACCAATACCCTACTTGTTTCAGTCTAATATTAGTATGAAATCGGACACATTTAGGTCATTCAACAGTTATCAAAATGAGATTTACAGTGCTCTGGAAATGCTACAAACAGATAATTAGGAGTTTATTAAGTTAATTTTAAAATGTAGACACCACCATAGTCTGTCTGTCTCTGTCTCTGTGTCTATTCCTCTATCTCTCTGACTCTGTCTCTTGTCTCTGTCTCTCTCTTTCTCTGTCTGTCTCATACACACACACACACACACACACACACACACACACACACACACACATTCTCACCAAAAACCATATTCCTTTGTTCTATATTTGGCTAAAAAAGAAGGAATCTGTTTCATTCTTCATTGGGGCTTCACCTCCTGTAATATTCTCTCCCATCCTTTTGGATTTCTACTTCTCCATTTTTATTTAAAGCCTTTGTCATGGCTCTAGAAAGTAATTTAAAAGTAATTATTTCTTTGGATTGTTGCATGTTCTCAGTTAATGATGAACAAAGAAGCTTATGGCTTGAGGTTTGCAGAATTTAAAGAATAGATTCTTTCTCCTCATAATTTATATTGCATTCATGGTTGGTGACAGGATATCTGAATTCGTTCAAAGTCTGAAAGCAAAATATTAAAAATGGCATCATTTGTTCTGATGAACCCTTTGGTAACACAGTTCCTTAGATTGTAAGGCAGTTTTAAAAAGTGGGGACTTTTTTTTCATCTTCCTAGTCCATGAAACTGTTTGAGTGTCTTTGAATGTTACGCAGCTCCTGTGGCACCATATATCGGGAAACATAAACCTTGAGGTTAGGTTGGGTTAGGTTGAGACTGATGAAAAGAAGTAGTACATTCATTTTATGGACAACATGTTTATAAAAGTATGCAAATCACTGTCCAAGACCCTCTTGCCCAACAACCTTTCTTCTGATACCTTCTTTCTAGGTAATTTCATTTCACCTACTTTTCTGCTTCACTTTCTTTCTTCCTACTCCTCTCCACAATTTTATTCTACCCTTCTCCTCTTGCCATACTGCTTAAGCAACAACAGTTGCTTATGTTAATAGTTAATAGTTTAAAGAAACATGACGATGATTACTGATGAGGAAAATTCTTTTAGTTCTTTTATCACCAACTTCAACCCCTACAAAAGCTACAACTAAAAGTAAGCAATATTAAGACAATACAAAGAGCATGGCATTTCTTACCAGCAGGTTTCTTGTTTCTCTGTGGAAAGGATTTTCCAAATCAAATGGATACTGAATGATGCAATTGCATAAAGTTACTGCAGGCATGTGGGTATTTAAACCAAACATCTTTCTAAATGCTCCTGTTCTGTGTGTTAAATGAATTTTAAGTAACTACCTTCAGAGTGAAAATTACTACAGATCATGTTACTATGGAGATCACTTGAAAAATGAGGTGTAAGATTATAACTTTCCTCCTTGGAGTAAAAAAATATTTAGAAACCCTTGAGGGGTTTCTTTGCTGGCTCTGATCTGTCATTAAAAAGATAGAACAATCAAAGCTGTTATACTGTTGATTTGAGAAAAGTGCATGAAGATGAATCTATTTATATAATCTAAGTGGCAAGATGGACACCTATATCAGTGATTACTAGAAATGTGGTTTAGTAGATAGAGTGCCAGACCTAAAGTCAAGAACACGCTTCCTGCTTTCAAATCTGGCCTCAGATATTTACTAACTGTGTGACCCTGAGCAAGTTACTTTAACTCCATTTGTGTCAGTTTCTTCATCTATAAAATGAAAGCGAGAAGGAAATGACAAACACTTCAGTATCTTTGCCGAGAAAACCCCAAATGGAGTCATAAAAAGTTGAACATTACTAAACAATGACAATTAGTTATCAATGATGTGGCAAGTTAATATTAGGGAACAGAAGACCTCAGGTATCAAAAACTGCTTTTGTGGACCAATCCTGACTCATACAAATACCCTGCTTGTTTCAGTCTGGTATTAGAGTGAAGTAGGTCATTCTAGGAAGTCTAGGTCATTCAACAGTTATCAAAATGAGATTTACATAGCCATAGCAAGGAAAGCATATCCAGTGAGGCTGTGCAGGTAGAATACTTTGCACTTCTGTCTCTGAGTTGCCCATCGTAGTTGACCTGCCAAACAGTGGAAGGAGCTATTGTTCCTTGAGGGTTTTACTACTCAATTGAATAGAAAATTATATCAATATCCAAACTCTTCAGTCCCCTGAGCCAATTAAGTCTAAAGAACGGAGAGAGAGATAGAGACAGAGACAAAGACAGAATAGACAGCTAAATATATATTATCTATTGTTGTTTTTTTTTGTATTTCCAGCATGTATGTGGCATGAAACAGATCTTATCAATGTGTCCATTACTACTCTGATCCAAAATATTGTATGTAAAGTGGTTTGTAAATTTTACAGCACTATTTAAATGTCCAAAATTAGTAGTAATAATAACAGTAGTATTTTATTATAAAGAATAACAGATCAGGATTAATATGATATTCCTTATTTTTCTGTCAGGTTTTTTACAAAGTCTAAAAACGCCTAGTACAAAGAATAACTAGGGAAAATTAGAGAATGGGGAAAATTAGACCCCCCCAAAAAAAATCCTACAAAAATGTTATACCTCATGGGTGCAAAGAATTAAACAATACACTGAATAGATAGATAGCTTATTAAAGGCTGAATTTATCTTTTATCCCTTATTCTAACTCTGTCCTTCTGATTTTATCTCTTCCTTTGCTCTTGTCTTTGCCTTCTTTTTACTTCTATGTTTTCTTATCTATAACTCATCTCAGACCCTACTGTTCCTCATTTCTTTGTTCCCCCATTCTTCCTTTATTCATTCTATTATAGGCAAATCGCTATTTTAATGCAAAATTATAATTTGTTTTTTTTTAAAACCTGATCTAGTATTCCATTGATGTAAGAAGCTCTCAAAAAGTTAATGCCCTGTGCTGATAGAGTTTGGAAATGTTTGTTCCACTTCTGCTCATCAAGAGGTACCTAGGACCTTGAAATAGAAAATAATTTGTCCAAGGTCCCAAGGACAGGATGAGTCAGAGGTGGGATTTGAAGACAGATCTTACTGACTCCGAAGCCAGTCCTTTTGTCTATCTGTCTTTGGATGCTAGGGATACAGAAAGACGTAATTCTCTGAGTAGGATACATGTAAACAGAAAAGTAAATAAACATCTTAAACAAAGTAATAGATAGTAATTTCAAAAGGTAGAGAGCAGTAACAACTAAGGTATTAGGAAAGGGACATAGGAGCAATGTTTTCAAGGAAACTAGAGATTCCAAAAAGAAGTGCTAAATTCCAGACATGAGGTGCCATTGTGCAAAGGCATGAATGACTAGAAGACCAATTAGGCTGGCAGAAAGAATGCATGAAGTAAGTATATTATGAAATAAGACTATGTTAGAAGGTAGGGGGGAACCAAATTGGGGTAGGGGGGACTTTAAATGACAGGCTAAGTATTGTGTATTTTATCCTAGAGGCAACAGGGAACCACTGAGGCTTTTTGAGTTGATGAGTGAAATCGTCAGATTTGTGTTTTATTAATGTCAATTTAGCAGCATTGTGGAAGATAGGTTAGAAAGGAAATAAATTACAAGTAGGTAAGACAATTATATCCTATTATAATAATCCAAAGGGAGCAGCTAGGTGGTACAGTGGATAGAGTACTGGGCCTGGAGTCAAGAAGACTCATATTCCTCAGACATTTGCTAGCTGTGTGACCTTGGGCAAGTCAATTAATCCTGTTTACTTCAATTTTCTCAAGTGTAAAATGAGCTGGAGAAGGAAATAGCAAACCACTCCAGTATTTTTTGCCAAGAAAACCCCAAATGAGGTCACAAAAAGTTAGACATGACTGAAACAACTGAACAATAAAACATAATAGTCCAAAGAAAAAGGGATTAGGGACTGGACTAAGGTAGAGAGAAGAGCACGTATAAGAGAGATGTTATGAAGGTAAAAATTTACAAAATTGGCAACGGGTTGCATATAGGGACTAAGAGAAGAGAATGGAGAATAATTTTAGGTTGCAAACTTGTGGGATTGGAAGGCTAACCATCAATAAATCAATAAATATTTGTTGAAAGAAAGAACATCCATATGCACATAAAGATAGATTATAAGGTATGAGTGATAGTTCTGGAGTGTTAAATTAATGGTGTGATTGACTTACTATCTTGTAAATATATAAACAATTTTTAAAATACTCTCTTTAGAAACTTTTAAACTTATGGACACTGTATTTTGATGGAATATCACTACAGCTATCCCTCTTGAATGAAGTTACCACTTAAAAAACAAGTGTGATTTGTCTTAGCTAATAATTAATATATCCAAATGCTGGTACTTTTAATACATAAAAACATCATCGGTCTCTGGCATGGACATATTTGTAGAGCATTTAGAAAGGTAGTTTTAAGCAGGTAACTGAGAGATCTAGGATTAAAAGACTTAACTTTTTCAAGAGAGAACATGACAGTTTTTGCCTCATATTGCCACCGAAATATCCCACATGCTTCAACATTGGGATGGTTGAAAGGACCTACAAAAGCAGTGATGGTGTAGTATTATTAAATGGATAGAATAACAAAATTGTGTTCATCACTCTATGGAACACTGTTAGGTAATCCTTGCTCAGTAGGTTATCAGTCTTTTGGTTTAGACTTTGTGAAACCCTGCAGTACAACAATCTTATTTTATAGTTTCAATCCTGAGGTGAGAAATATTTTATTCTGACCTTGAAAAACCTGACTATCTGGTATTATAATACAGAATGTATGTAGCTTTTTATTGTGATGCAGAATGATAGCAAACTGGACTAATGTGTATTGATACATATTTGAATCAAGTTTTCTTTGAGTCTAAGTTTCTAAGAACCTATTGATCTCTTAACATTAATTTCTACTCATGGGATTTATTTACAAAATGTAAATAATAATTTTATTATGATTTTAATTTGTTGCTATTTAGTCATTCAGTCATGTCCAGCTCCCATGACCCTGTGGTCCATAGCATGCCAGGACCTTGACCTAAGGAGCTCATGCATTTTAATACTGTCCATAGTTTTTGGTTTGTTTGTTTGTTTGGCAAAGACACTAGAGTGTTTTCTAACATTTCCTTCTCCAGTGGATATTTTATTTACTACTGTATAATTCAGCTATGTATTTTTCCTCCATGAAACTTTGTTCAATTTTTTTTCTTCATATTATCCTGATAACATTTCACTTGAAATACATATATAATTTGAAATTTGGAATATTGGAATCACTTTCCTCTATCTCGGTACATGTTTTTCCCTCTGAGTTAGCAAAAGTGACCCTGTGCTGATCCATATATCGTATTTTCTTACTGTGTGTGTATATGAATAGTATTCCTCAGTTTTTAAGTACCCTCATAAATAATAGCAAAATAGTAATAATAGCTCACATTTATATAGAAGTTTACAGTTTAAAAAGTACTGTCCTGTTGTCCATATTTTCTTATTTAGCCATCATCCTGGAAAAATAGCAAAGGCAGGAAGAGGAGTCCTCCAGCATAAGAGAATTCAATCCAATACAATTCCACAAAAAAATTGATTTAATACCTAAATAGGCAAGATACAATACTAGGCACTGGTGAAAAAGACAAAAAGACACAAAAATAAAACAGTTCCTACCCTCAGTGAACTTGTATTTTAATTGGAAGACACATTATATAGAGAAATAATTAGAGTACAAGAAAGAATGAGATGGAAATGAACATTAAGAACTGGGATGAAAGGGGAAAGGGAAGGATACAGAGAGCAGGGAAAGCTTAATGAAGGAGATGTCTGATCTGAACTTTGAAGGAAAATAAGAATGCTGATAGGCAGAATTGAATCCAGAGTTCATTCAAGGAATGGGGGACCATTTGTATGAATAAAAGAAGATAGCAGATGGGACATTAAATTCTAGGAATAGCTAGTATATAAGAGTGTAGATTTGTGAAGAAAAGTGGCATGAAATAAGCCTGGAAAGGTTAAATGGGAACAAGATTGTGGAGAGCTTTGCACGCCAGGCTGAGAAGCTTATGTGTTATCCTAAAGGCAATACAGATTCCTTGAAGGTTTTGGAGCTAGACAGTGGCATGGTCAATCAAGTTGTCAGCAATTTACTAAACACACCCTGAGTGCCAGGCTCTGGGTTAGCTGCTAGAGACCTATCCCCAGGGGAGATTTGGCAGCCCTATTTATTGTAGATTGGTATTGGGAGAAATTAGAAATACAGAGGTCAATCTAGAAACTTTTATTAGAGTCATCCAGAAGAAAGGTAATGAAGGCTTGAAGTGGGGTGGTAGCTGTGTGAGTGGAAGGAAGAGGGTGAATGTAACAGCTGTTGGCAAGGGAGAATGAGGCAATTATTGCCAAAATATCAGGGAGAGGGGTGTAAAGGAAAAAGAATAGTACAATACCTTTAAGTTGTGAACCTGGTTAACTAGGACCAGTGATGGTACCCTCAACAGAATGCAAACGTTTGGAAAAGAAATAATTTTGGGGAAGGTTGTAATGAATTCCATTTTGGACATATTGAGTATGGGATGCCTACAGGACATCTAGGAAGAGATGTCTAATAGGGAGTTGTCATTGTTGGATTGAAGTTCCAAAGCATTATTATGGTTGGGGCAGGTAGGTGGCATAGTGAATAGAATGCCAACCCTGCAGTGAGGAAGAGTCATCTCCCTGAGTTCAGATCTGGCCTCAGACACTTACTAGCTATGTGACCCCAGGCAAATCACAAAACCCTGTTTGCCTAAGTTACCTCATCTGTAAAATGAGCTAGAGAAGGAAATGGCAAACCATTCTAGTATCTTTGCTAAAACAAGAATGAACTAACAAACAAAAACAAATGGCTTCACAAATAGTTGAATGTGATTGAAAATGACTTAATAATAACAACAAACATAAACATTTGGAGGTCAAATGAAGAGATATGATACCAGAGCTATAGTTAGAAATTTTTGAACCTGGAAAAAAATAGGACAAAACTAAGTCAGTTTTTGGAGGCAAATTCAGTTGTTCAGAATGGGAAGATAAAAAGGGAGAGGAAATTAGATAGGGGCCATCATGTTCTTGACTCTGTGTTCAGGACTAGCATATGAGAACCTTTTGATATTCAGTTTGGTGTTGGAGGCTTCATTGTAGGTAACATTTGTCCTTTTTCTGAGGTTCTGATCTTTGAGACCTGCCCATAGTCATAAAGCTAGTAAGCATCAAAGTCAGGTCTCCAGATTCCTCCAGCAGCAACATTTCCCACTTCACTGTGTGGAAAGAAAAACCAAGGTGGAGGGATCTAAACTCAGACAAACATTAAAATTCACAAGATTCTGCATAACATTTAAATATGGCCTATTGGCTGACTTTTTAGTTAAATGTAACACTTGAATGACCTTGTTAATAGAAGTCTTAGGTACATTAGATGCACTTTAAGTGGTGTGACTTTTTTTTATACATACCAAAAATATTATAGTCTTGCCCTTAGTCCTTGCCTCTTGGTGTTCCTTTTGGACTTGGTTGCAATTCTAGGTTTTGGGAGTAGCTTTTGCTTCAAGTGCAAGCTGTCCCTTCTTGGTCCCCAGCTCCATTGTGTCCCCAGGGATCGATCTTGATTTTCCTGCTCAGTGACTCTGCTGCCTACATTTGGTAGAACTTTCTGATTGCCTTTCCACCACTATCTACCACTTGCTTCTCCAATCTCTAAGCCAGGAAAGCTTCAGTCAGCACTGCTTAGGCATAGCCCATGGCAGGTAGCAGAACAAGCATTATCAGTCCATTTTTCAGAAAAAGGAAATAGCAGTTCAACAAAGTTAAATGACTGACCCAAGGTCCCATACCTCCCATTTCTTTCTATTTTAAGTCCCCACATGCTATAGCTGACTAACATCTGCAGAACTATATAATCACTATTCAAGTTTATTAAGTAGAAGAATCTGTACAAACAGGTGTGGTACTGTTTATTTCCTTTTCCTTCTTGAAAATGAACAGGGTGTATGCTGTCATAGTTAGATCCTAAACGTAATTATTTGTTCAAATAGATAAGATTTTCAGTTCAGAGGCAGGTCAATGCCCAGTAAAGAAAGGTCAGGAGTATGAAGCCATATATTCTTCTTACATGAAAAAGGCTATCATGCCATGAAACATTCAGAAATTATTTCTTTCTTAATATAGCCATATCCTTTGCCTTAAATATCATTATATCCTTTTCTGTCCTTTAGGAATTTCTGCATGATTCTCTCATTTTGAAATGGGTGAAAGTTGTTTGCTCACCTGATAAAATAATTATTCTATTTCCTATTTTCAAATGTATCCCCTTTCCTTAGAAATTGGTTCTTAGTTTTGGCTCATTTAGTTTATTGCAAATCACGCAGAATGCTTTTGGGATCCACCGGGGCTACTAGAAGTTGTAAGAATAATGGAAAATTATGAATCCCTAATTATATTGAAATATTGATGGCCCAGCTAACGTGATTAGAAAAGTTGAAAGGAAGCACTGCAGCAGAAAATGGCTTTTCAATTCGGCAAGTACTGAGTGCCGGCTGTGTGCCTCACAATGTGCTTGGTGTTATTGGGATACTGTTATAACGCGTATTCAGATTGAAATTTGTGATAAAATTTACCTACTCTGCCTTATTAACAAGTAGACAAGTGCTTAATAGAGTGAACACTGTAGCATTATTAAAGATAGCTGTTTTCATCCTGGGATCTGACCTTTCTTCCTGTATGGACTTGAATAAGTCATGCAACTTCCTTGTTCCTTATTTGCTCGTCTGTTAAATGGGACTAAAAGTGATAATATGATTATAGTTAGCATTTATATTGTGCTTTATGGTTTGCAAAATGCTATGCGTGTTATCTCACGTTATAGCTGCCGTGATGCAGCCAAGTGGCACAGTGGATAGAACACTGAACCTGTAATCCGGAACACAAGTTTAAATCTGACCCCAGACGCTTACTAGGGGTGTGGCCCTGGGCAAGTCACTTAACCTCTCTCTACTTCATTTTCCACATGTGTAAAATGTAGATTAATAAGATGAGGATAGTAATAGACTCATGGTATATTTGAAAGCACTTTGCAAAATCTTAGCTGTGATTGCTATTATTAGCTATGTTATATTTATAACAACCCTGTGAGGTAGATGCTATTATTATCTCCACTTTACATGTGAGGAAATTGAAACAGACAAATGTTAAGTAATACCTACCTTAACTATCTTGCAAGATTGTCATGAGAACCAAATTAGATGATGAATAAAATGCCATAAAGTATTATATAAGTATCAGTTATTTTTATGAAAAAGAATGAAATGTTGTTCTTGAATCCTTGTAGCATAATTTGAACAAAAAGGTCCTTTAAAATGGATCCTGGTAAAAAGGTAGTCAGTCACCTTATCCAAAAGTAAATACTTCACTCTTGCATTTACTTGACCCCGAAGCACTCAACACCCACCAGAGCACCACATACATATTTGGGCTTAATAAATAGTTCTTAAATATTCAATAGGCAAATGAAGAAATGAAGTTTAAAAGGAGCATATGGTATGAGCTCTGCTTTCATAAAGTCTAAAATTTCATTGGACATTTCAGGAAATTATGGTTGTGAATTAACTATTATTTCCCTTTGAGAAACAGGGAAAGAACAAAAACTAGTAAAAACTCTAAAAAAAGAATGTAAATAAAATACTATACAAATCATAATTGGTCCAAAAGCTACAATACTCCTTAAACAACCACTGTAAATAGATTATTATTGCAGGTCTTGGTAAGTCAGAGCAAGTTACCCAAATAGTGACTGTATATTTTTTTTAAACTCATGCGCTAACATTCTGGAGAATATTCATAAATATTTACAATGACTATCAACTTTTGAAAAGAAAATAAGGGAGTAATCAAACCTCCCAAAGAAATAAATGAACACTATATCATGATGTTAGCAAAGCAGAAAAGGAAAAGGAAAGGAGAATCTTTTCACTGCTGACATATCTGTAGACTAGAACAGAAAAATAAATAATAAATTTAATTCAGCTTGAATAAATTAGATCTGTGTATAATCTCACCATGTCATGCAGATTAATAGGTTTTTAATTTAAAGGGTCTTCCAAAAGATATTAAAATCACTGTGACTAAAGACCCTACAAGTTAATTACTATGGTACTGGAGGGTTCAGAAAGCAAGAGAGGCACACATACATAAATTACATAAGAAAATAAACATTTTTTCATATGATATACTTTGCCCAAGTTTGTGTCCCTATTTCTCATCACTACTCTCTGGATATTGGCATTGTAAACAGAAAGGGGTCAAAAATGAGGTCAAAGATGGGAGAAATTCTTCAGGCGTTCTCTTCGTGCATATTTTACCATGATGAAAAAGACACTGCAAAATATTATTGAGGAGCTCCTAAAATTTATTGCAAGCTTTAGTTTCCAAAAAATTTAAAAATGTCATTAAAGCCATGAAAAATGGACACAGTACCAAACTTGATGGCATACATCTCCAGATTTTTAGGGAGATAGGAAGGAACTGTTTAAACATCTGTATGGGCTTTTGAAACTCAGCAGTTGTAATGCTGACAAAACGACACGATTTCAAACCTGGGAAGAGTTTTGAATCTGGACAGTCTATATAGCATCACTACTCACAATCAGCATTGATCAGATGCCTGCCAAGTCTTTTTCGATCTCTTACTGGGAACCGTGGTCATCTGGGCACTCCCGAATCACATGTAGCTGTCAACTACTGTCAACAATGTTAAGCCATGAATGGGTGTGCTCTCTGTTATGTGGTTAAGATAAGACAGCACATGATATTGAGCCTTCTCTATTAATTTACCATTCATCACCATTAGTAAGGTGCTGCTACGGTGACCTGAACATGTTTGCCTAGAGAAGCTCACGAGGTTATTGCATGATGGTTTATGCTGACGCTGATGATATTGTTGACGTTCTGTACAATCTACTCTCCACCATCAACAAAACGAAGCAGATTAAAAAACAATTCCAGTTTGTATTTCATCTCTTTCATACCATGTTCAAAGACACCAGAGGTAATCTAGAAGGAGGTATAAGACTTTACTTTTTTTTTCCTATGTATACTTTCCCCAAACCCATCCCACTTTATTAAGCTTATCTCTGTTTATTTTTTTTCAGAACGTGGATTATGATTTTGTCCAGTAATGCCACCATTAGTTATCTTCAAATATGAAGAATACATACACATACATGTACATACATCTATGTAAACATATGTGTGTGTGTATATATATATATACATATAAGAATTCCTTTTTAAGTTATGCTTAAATAAATAATCACTTAGCTAAGTAAATGATAAGGAAAAGATACTCTTCTGAAGTATATAGAAGGAAGGAGGAATATAGATAAAGCACTGGACCTAGGTTCAAATCTCAGCTTTGATGCCTAGCCTTGGACAAGTCATTTAATTGTTCTGGGTTTCCATTTCCTCATGTGTAAAATGAGTCATCTTGATTCGTTGCTCTCTAAGCAATCTTTGATTAGTGTATGCTGTCATCCTAAGTACTATTAAATTTTGCTTGAAAGACAACAGGTAAGACTTTGAAAAGTATTATAATATATTACAATTCCAGGTGTAACCCTGTCAAAGCTCAGAGAAAGACATATGAAATTCAAATTTTAGAGTGATAATTGATACTTCAGGAGCTAGGTAGTGCAATAAACTTGGAATCAAGAAGGCTTGAGTTCAAATTCAGCCTCAGACACTTATTAGCTGTGTGACCCTGGGCAAGCCACTTTTTCTACGTCTGTCTCAGTTTCCTCATCATACAGTGGGGATAGCACCTACCTCACAGTGTTCTTGTGAGGAGCAAATGCAATAAGGTTTGTAAAACTCTTTCTAAACCTTAAAGGGCTACATCAGTGCTAGTTGTCATTGTTTTTGTTGTTGTTAATAGAACTCTTCTAACAAAGGCCTCCAGTGGATGGAATAGAAAAAACACTGGCCTTCTAGGAGGTATTTGTCTAGTTCTACCTGGAACTGATTATGTGACATTGGGCAAGTGACTTCATTTTTCTAGTCCTTGGGTTCCTCAGCTGTAAAATGAGGACTTCAAACTAGATGATCTGGAAGATTCCTTTGAGCTCTGAAAATTTGCGATTGTAAGAATAGCTATCCTTTGGTCTCTGTCATGGAACACCAGAGCTAGCAGGGCAGATGACATACGCCCCAACCCAATCTTGTGATTTGCTCTGATAGATACAATAGAGTCTTTGAATTCATTTGGGTCTTAAGTTCATTTATGAAGTTGACAGGGACATAGAAACCATAAAACATTTAATTCTTCCTCAAGAAATACTTATATTTTCAGAACACACAACCCCTAATTAGAGTAAATTACTCTTGATGGAATAAGCATTCTGCAGAAGGAGAAAAAAGAGTGAATTTAATTTCCCAGTGCCACAGGGAGGTCTTCACTATTCAAAAACTGTCTGTAAATCTTAGGAGCTCTGCTTTGAAGGGCTATGCTAATAGAGCTGAGCAGGAAATAATCCTGATTAGCGTTTTGTAAGTAATTTTGAGCACAAAAGATATATTTACAATAATAGCCAAGACTTATCATCTACAATTGAACTTGACACTAGTGAAAGAAGAAAAGTAAGTTGGATCCATTAAGATGACATTGAAATGAATTATGATATTCATTTTCTCATCTATTGCTTATCACTTTTTAATATTTAAAAATATGCTTAAGTATCTTTGAATCTTAATAAGGGGAATGAGTTAACTTTGAATTGGATGACTTGTGAAGTATTTCTGTATGTGTTATTCACTTCTTGATCTTAACCCATAGCCTCACACTTCCAATGGCATGTCACTTTAGCAGGGCTTGTCAATCAGTAGCATCTAAAATTGGAAGACCTGAAGAAGTGTATTGGTTTTTTGCTTGAATGATTTAAACTACTAACTTCTGGCTTTATTCTGAAGAATCGATTTCTACCCTTTCATTTTACAAGGGGTAGGAGAGGCAATTATTACAGTTAGCAACACATTGTCCATGTTCAATAAATGTAAATAAAGTAAAAATGAATGGTATTCTCCAGGGAGCAAAAATGCTATTATCATCTCTCACCACTTTGGGAGCATGGTATTAAACATGGGGATGGTGGATGGGGACAGGGGGAGAACATTTTCAAATGGAATTAGAATATTTCTTTTCATTAGTAAACTGTGCATGCTGGCTTTAACTCTGTGCTTCAGTGCTGTCAGGGCTATTTGTACTACTATGTGACAGTTGGAATAAAGCTTTTGACTTCTAGCTAGCCTCCCACTGATGTCTCATCTTCAATTTTTAGAAGCAGTCATTCAAGTCATAGGTACCCTTCCCCTCCCCAACCACCATGAAACAGACTAGCCATACTGAATAGAAGCTATCTGCTGTGCCAGTCCCTTTAAAAAAAGCCAGCCTATATTTATTTCCCTATTCCCATGAGGTGTTTGTCATTGATATTCTACGAGAATACCTGTGCTTCCTACTGATATCCAAGGAGACTGGATTACCATCATCCTCCTCAGCAGCAATGGCCAGCAAACCAGATACAGTATTCTGTTTTCTGATGAGGTGAAAATTTCAGGAAAATGCATTGATACAGCCATCTCTTCTTTCATAGTAAAAAACATCATACAAATCTATGCAGGGGACCAAATAGGATATGTTTCTGACTGAGAAACTAAAAGGAATGTGGCAATTGAGAAACATCACAATAAGGCCAGTCATCACTTCAGGTACTTGGCAGCAAATGCAACTTTGCTTTCTGTAGGTCTTTCTGAAAAGAAAATCAAGGATTTTGGCTTCCAGGAATTTTTTGATATGCCATGTTGATGTCTGTACCAGCAAGGGATTGATGTAATATTCTTGCCCATATTGTTTTGAGTGAGAAATGGATTCAACTGAGCTAACAGAACTATGGCAATTAATAATAATTCTACTTAAATTGATCATTCATATTTTAAAGCATTCAATGCAGCTGACAGTTTAATTTTCAAAAGGACTCTATAAGAGTTCAGTTGGCCCTGGAGGGCAAAACAAAGATCAATGAAAGGAAATGGAACCTATCAATAATAATTACTATAATGATTATTATCATTACTATATGAATAATGGTATAGGGAGCTCCTGGGTTGGAACTTCTACCAAAACTGATCAGTACCAGGATCAGAGGCAGAACCTGAACCCAAATCTTTCTGTCTCTGTTCCCAGATCTCTATACATTATACCAAGCTGTCTCTCAGTAATGATTCTACCGCTGCTGCTAATAATAATAGCAGAAGGTGTACTGGACTAGTACTCTTTCTGCTAAACCCTGCTAAAAGGGCTCTGGCATTGGAATCTGAAGAAAAGGATTAAAACCCTGGTTCTTCCAGTTACTAGCCAGTGTGACCTTGCGTGAGTCACTTAACCTTAGTTTCCCTCAAATGTAAAATAAATAAGAAAATATGTCCCAGCTAACTCAATAGGTTATTTTGATAATGCGTGTTTAAATAAATTCCATAAAATCCCATGTAAATGCCAACTATTTCTGTTACTCTGATAACATGTATCAATACCAATAATTACTGTATTTTATATTATGCGGAGGAGATTATTTAAGTTATCAAGGATAATATGGCAGCATGGCATAGTGGATCAATTAACAACAGAAAAAACTGAGTTCAAACCCCGCTTCACATATTTGCCAGTTACACGACTGTGGGCAAGTCACTAAACCTCTCTGTAACTTAATTTCTTCATTTGGAAAATGAGGGGGTTGGATTAGTTGGCTTCTCATGTCCCTTCCAGTTCTAAATCTTGGATCCAATAAAAAATTAATCATCTCTTCCTTTACCCTTCCAGATCACCTCTTCTGATGTCCTATCAAGTGCCTACAAGGGTTTTTTGTTTTGTTTTGTTTTGTTTTTTAAATTTTGTTTCAGACTTAGATGAAGTCATTCTGTTTGGTTTTCATGTTTTATGTCTCTATTAACATCTGAACCTCAAAAGAAATTACCTTTAAATTGGCAGTTGTACCTTTGGCATGCAATATGCTGACTTTCCTTCTTCACAGTCCTTCATACCCCAGAGAAAGATTTGCTTAACTGAATTCTCCCCTGCTGAAATAAAGCTCTAGTAGCCAGCTGTTCAAGCCATTGGAATGGAACGCTTGAAGGACGCTAGAAGTTACAGGTTTGGTTTTTGTTTTTAGAATGTAAATATGCCTTTTGCTGAAAATGAATACCAGAAGCTTTCTGAAAATATATTTTATTTCTGTTTCCACCATTCACTTTATCTTTCAGTACCATATATAGGATATAAAGGATGGAATGTGTTGTATAATTAATTTGTGTGTATAGATATATACATGAATTGCATACACATATATTGGCATTGACTTGAGCTCGGAAATTGAAAGCTACTATCCAAGTACCCAAGATATCTTCTCAGAGCAGAACATTTTGGAATCATTACCTCTGTTCTAATTTAATTAATATAATGCAGTACTATTTTTTTTCTTAAGTCATATCACTTGTGAACTCTTATTTGAAGTTACAATAATTAAAATGCCCATTTTTTTACATTGATTGATGTTAAGGCAGATTTCACCCATCTTGCATTTGTACAATTGATTACTTGAACCCCCAAGGACTTGACATTTATTCCTATTAAATTTCATCTTGTTAATTTATAGTCATACTTTAGCCTTTTGAATTCTTTTGAATCCTAATTCTATTGTGTCATGATCAAAACATGTCTTCTGTCTCTTCATACAAATCACTGATAATTTTTCAGTGCATATAAAAGTTGTTTACATTATTATAGTCTGTTGAGTATACAATAGTATTAGGTCTTTAAAATATTCATAACTTAATTTTAAATACTTTGTTCCTAAAAAAAAAATGCTAACCATCACCTGAGCCTGAGTCTGAATCCTTTTGCTGGTAGAAGGTCTTGCCTCAATGTTGATGGCTGCTGACTAATCAGAACAGTGGTTGCTGAAGGCTGGGGTGTCTGTGGCAATTTTTTAAAAATAAGACAATAATGAAGTTGACTGCATTGACTCTTCTTTTCACTTGAACACTTAGAAGCCATGAATTGGCCTAATTTCAGTATTGTTATGTCTCAGGTACTGGGGAAGCCTGAGAAGAGGCAGAGAGATTGGGGAATGGATGGTTAGTGGAGCAGTAAGAAGACACACACAATATTTACCAGTTAAGTTCACTGTCTTGTATGGGTAGAATTTGTGGTGCCTCAAAACAATTACAATAATAACATCAAAGATCACTGATCATAGATCAATTTAAGAGATACAACAAAAAAGTTTGAAATATTGCAAGAATTACCAAAATGTGATGCAGTGACACAATATGAGCATGTACTATTGGAAAAATGATGCTGATATACTGGTTCAACACAGGGTTGCCACAAGCCTTCAATTTGTAAAAAACACAATATATCCAAAGTGCAATAAAGTGAAGAGCAATAAAATGAGGTATGCCTATATAAACTCGAACAGTGCTCTGCACTTCGTAAATACTTATAAAATGTTGAATTGAATTATTTCAGTACTTTGGAATAAAAGTTATCTGGGACTAGAGAGGTTTAATAAGTGTGTATTGAAATAATTTAAAAATTGACACTTCTCTAAAGCATGACTATAGAGTAACATGACCAGTTTTCTAACATATGAAAATTGATCACTGGGGTCCTCCAAACAGGCCAAATAACTGTTATCCTCCAAAATAGTCGTCTTGTGAGTTTATACAGTATTTATCCTGGTGATACTACCATTGCTTGAAATATTTCTGGAGTTCCTTCTATAGTTTTCTTCAGAGCCACTTTAAGTGGCAGATGAGAAAATTAGTCTCATTACGTTAAATGCACACTTCATTTATTTTTACCAAAATGGTAATATCCAATTTAAATGTTTATTCACAATGCTTGGTTCATTCTCCCTCTCCTTTGTAACTCTTTCTTTATACAGAGTAATTAAATTAATGCTGCCATTTCTTTTGGAAAAGGTCTAACAATTGACAACTCTATGGATCAACTCCCCATCTCTGTGATTCCTTAGACTAAAATATCCTTCCCTAGAATCAGTTCTATATATGTGTTATCTTTCCCTATTCAAATATAACTCCCTTGAGGGAGAGAATTATATCACTAGAATTTAGCATAATTCGTAGGAATACAATGAAAGCTTTTTTCATAAATTTATAATGAGTTTTTAGTGCTTCTAGAAATCAACCTACTTTTGACAGTAGCTATCTGACCTCCCTGCAGGTTTGGAAAGGTAAATCAAAAAGAGGAATTCAAAAAATGTTTTGATCATAAGTGTCGTCAATACCATGTCTCCTCTCCCACCCCAGGATTATTACTGAAAGGAAAACACTCAGATGTTCCTATAAGTAGTGGTGCAATTGCTTAAAGAATCAATCACATCATTTATACTCATACCTGAAATATGTTTTTCCAGGGGCAACTAGGTGGTTCAGTGGATAGAGCACTGGCCCTGGATTCAGGAGGACCTGAGTTCAAATCCAACCTCAGACACATAACACTTACTAGCTGTGTGACCCTGGGCAAGTCACTTAACCCCATTGCCTTGCCAAAATATATATATATACATACATATTTTTCCATGTTTACATATTAATACACATGCAATGGAAACAATTAATATAATTAAAGTAGATTTTTTGTAAGAATCATAGACATTTAAGTGGGACTATTTTGATCTGGGAACAACACATCTCATGCTTTTGTAGCTACAGTAAAGCTCCTGTATGACCTTCATGGCTCATTTTACTTAGGATCATAGATTTACATGTTGAACATAGAACAACATAGAACAACAAATAAATGGTGTTAGGACTCAAACAACGGTTTTCTGACTCTAAACCTAGCACTTTCCACTACACCATGCTACCATCTTGGCTTACATATTCACTTAATAGGGGATTTAAAAAAAATCTGTGCATCTTTGGGACTAAACTTCTCAAAAAAGTTTTAAAAAATTCACCACACATTTGCTCAGAAAATAAGATGGTCATCAAAGAAAACCAAAGTGAAATTAGCACAATTATACAGTTGAATGTTTAAAAATTCAATCTGAACCTTTGCTTTTTCAAGAATAAGTATCTAAAGTTCTCAACAATTGTGATTTTTGCTTTAAAACTCCCCATTTTTTCATTTATGCTAATCTTATGCTCAAAGGCCTGTTTCTCAACCATCCTTTGGGCAATATTTTAAAGTTATCAAATGTGTGTGAAATGGTTTATCACCTTCATAATGTCGAGAGAAAGCATTTTCTCTTTTTAGATGTAAGCTTCCACCCCAACATCTCAGACACACACACACACACACACACATTAATACTCAAAAGAATTTTTACTATCAACACTGCATGAATTTGAGACTGTGCTGTGTAGTCATTTGTCAGGCTTTATGAGGTAAATAGGTTAGAGAACTAGAGGGGCATTACAAGCATAATGTTTCCTTTAGGAGTCACTTCATTCTAGCTATCAATGTGGTTAGACTCCAAAGAATTCTTTAAATTAAATGGAAGCCTAGCTATGAAACTTATTACTGTAAAAAGAGAAGTAACAGAAAATATATTTTAATTTTAGCATTTTCCCTTATGGGGAATTCTTTATTTTCAGTCTTAATACCAAGCAGGTTTAACAGAGAGAATGATGCCATACTGTATGTCTAAAACTGGGCTATTCTTTGCTTCTTTACAAAGAGAACCATCAGTCATCAATTGTGGAGGCTACCTTGAAGATAATGACATGGAAAAGGAACCCATTGTGTCAATCTAGAAGAGCTGGCTCCTGATTCTGAAAGACTTGGGAGCTTTTTCCCCCTCAAACCCACAGAAACATTCTGGTGAACAAAATAGTTTGATTTTGCCCAAATAACCTAACCTAATCTTATTCCAAGACTCTGGTTTCTACAAGTGAGACTCGTATTTCTGTTCCAAAAAGCAATAGGAGGAAACACATTTTCCCATGGATTTATAAAGCATAGATCAGAGGCAGTGAACCTGGATGTAAATCTGGGCTCTACCTTTTCCTGGATTACTTTAGGCAAATCGTTAAATTTTCTCATTTGTCAAGTGAGTAGGCGGCACTATTCAATTCAGCTCAATCCACCCTGTACTTAGTGAGTACTTGCTTCATACCTGAATCAAAAGACAAAAATGTCTGTTCTCAAGGAGGTTACATTATATAGGATGGATGAATTGAGACAACATGGACACCAGTAAATAAATTTAAATCAGTAAACATTTATTAAGTATCTACTGTGTGGCGAGCCCTGTGCTAGGCATTGGGGATACAAATATAAAGGAAAGACAGTATGCTTTCAATAACCTTACCTCTCCAGCAGGAGTAGAACACACAAAAGGAAGCTGAAAAGGTGACAGATGGACACCATGGGGGTATTTTGTTCCATAGCATTGAAACTAAGCAGAGCTTCAAATGGAAAGTGGAGTGGGCACATTAATGAATCAAAAATAATTTTGGGAGGTGTGCAGAGATGAAGATCACTATTAATTTGAGCTGTTAAAGAGGCATTTATAGCAGGATACAATTAACCTGAACCTTAAAGGAAACTATCGTTCTTCAAGTTGGAGGCGAAGAGGGGAAGCATTCTAGGCTTTGGGGTTAGACTGTACAAAGATATAGAAGTGAGATATGGAATACTATGTATGGAGAATAACAAGTCAACTAATATGTGTGGAAATTAGAGTGAATAAGGAGAATAATGTGAGGTTATTCTGAAAAAAAAATAAGTTGGTGCCAGATCATAAAAGGCTTTAGATGCTAAATAGGAGTTTGCTTCATCCTAGAATCAAAAGGGAACGACTAACATTTCTCCATTAGGGAACTGAAGAGGTTAGACCAGTGTTTTAGAAATGTAAATTCAGCATCTATGTGGAGGATATTTTGAAGGAGGGAGAGTTTGGAGGTAGAGAGAACAATTTAGAGGCTATTTTGAAATAGGCCAAGTGAGAAGTTATAAGGCCCTGTACTAAAGATTAGCCATGTGATTGGAGAGAAGGGGATAGAATACAACAAATGTTAGAAAGTTGCTTGGGGCAGTGAAAGGGAAAGGTACAATGATCACCCTCCTAATATGCATGAGGCAAGATGGAATCCAGATATTCCTCACTTAAAAGGCAAGTCTTTGTATACACTATGCTACACCGAGTTATCTAAGCCAAAATTTCATGCCAAAATATAGACAAAAATATTTCCAGGTAGCTGCCTGAGTGCAGAATTTTCTATTATTCCCTTAAAAAGAGCCATTTTGACAGTCTACCTGTTCAAACCAGTGCAATTCTTAATTTAGCAAAAAAGAGGTCTGTAGATGCAGCATGGCACCAATAAAGTTCAAGTGTAATATTGTCTCTGTTTAATGCCGTAGATTCAGAGACCTGGAGAATATTAGAACAGGCAGGGATATTAGAACCCATCCAGTCCAACACTGTCTTTTTGCAGCTAAGGAGACTAAGGCCCAAGTTTATTTAACTAGTTAAGTAACAAAATAGTTACTCAAGCTCTAGTCATTTGAACCCATGACCAGTATTCTTTCCACTATGCATTTAATTACTTTTGTTTAATTAGCCATGCATTTTGTTTTGTTTTGTCTTAATAAAAAACCTTTTTCCCCTTTGTGAGAAACAGAAATTCAAAAGGGATCATGATCAGTTGTCCATGATAAATTTATAATAAAATATTCTGTTTTTTTCTGGACCCTAATGGATCTCTCAAGCCCTCTTTTCTCTAAGTGTTGAAACCATGGCATTCATGTGTTACATATTCATGACATACCTCATCAAACTGTGGAACATCTGGCACTGGATCATTTAGGGTTGGAAATTCTCAGCTGTGGGGCATTTGAGTCCCTTTTCCCCTGCTTACTTAAACATCACTAATAGCAGAAGAGCTCCTGGATAAATACTTAACTGCAAGATGGCTGCCCTGTGGGCACTGTGTAGAATACTGTTGGGAAGTGCTTGTTGGCCACCCTGGCAGCAATCCCTCCCTCTTCCCTTTAGCACACTTGCCCATTTTCAGGCTTTCATGCAACGACTTTGCTCCATATGCCTTCTCCCTTTCTTAATTGAGACAGCCAGGTGGCTCAGTGGGTAGAGTGCCAGCTGGACCTGGAATCAGGAAGACCTAAATTCAAATATGTCCTCAGACACAAAGCTAGTAATTATTAGCTTGTGATCCTGGGCAAGTCCCTTAAACGCTGCCTCAGTTTCTTCAGTTGTACAATGAGAATAATCATAACACCAATCCTGAAGGTTGTTTTGAAAATCAAATCAAATAATATTTATAAAGTTCTTAGCACAGTGCCTGGCACATGCTAAACACTTAACAAATACCTATTTCTCTCCTCCCTCTTAATTTCCTCTGCCAGTTTCCACTAACTGAACTCCAAAGTGTCCCCAGTACAGAGAATAATAGCCAATTTATAGTAAATAGTATTTCTCAATATAAAAATTTATTTTCTCGCAGTGACTATGAGTTAGATACCATAATATACATATCATTGTCCCCATTTCACAAATGAGGAAAATGAGGATCAGAGAGATAAAGTGATTTGCCTAGGTCACCTTTTTAAGAGGCAAAGCTGATTTCCTTCCTTAAAATTCCAAGTCCAGTTCTCTTTCCATATAGGAAGAAAGCTTTACAGTTTATTTAATTTTAATTACAATTAACAATCCTTTATTTTCTGTCCTGTACTTGTTTATTTTTAAAGTATAAATTTAGTACTTTACATTTATCTGTATTTCATTTCATTTTATTAGATTTCATCAATTTTTTCTAGCCTGTCTAGGTCTTTTTGAATCTCAGTGGTATCTAGCATGATAGCTATCTCTCCCCATATGCTATCTGACAGTGTGATAGTATGCTATCTATTCCTTCATCTAAGTCACTGAAAAACTTTGGAACAGCATAGAGCCAAAGAAAGATTACTGGGGCCCTCTACTTACTACTTCCCTCTAGGGTGACATAGATCCATTAGTTTAAATACTTGGAGCATGGTCATTCAACCAGCTCAACCTATCTGTACAATTTGTATCTCTACATCTTGTCAACAAAAACAACATTAGAGACTTTGTCTAATGTTTTGATTAAATTTAGATATACTATCGTCTACAGTTTAAAATTGGAATGGTGTTTACTTGCCTGAAGTCCAGAAGTTATCATTAATTCCATTTCTAAATATCTATTAACCAACCCCTCCTTGATAGCTTTGCTTTGTTTTGTGTTTTTTTTTTGACCCATCTTGTAATTGTTTTGGTTTATTGAGCTCTCAGTGATATACTTCCTCTACCAATGAAGATTTGTACTTTCTGTGCAATTTATATTCTTAAATAAGTTGCGGGGAGGGGGGACTGAGAGGTTGGGACTTTCCCAGAATCACACAGTAGACATTTTTCAGAAATGGAACTTGAATCCTAGACTTTGAGGCAACTCTCTAGCTACTAAGCCTCTTTGCTCAAATAGTACATTTTAGAGTTTTATCAAAATGCAAAGTCTAGTTCACTGATTATAGATTGTGATGGTTCCATTCCCTTCCTTTAAAAATAAAATAAAACAATCCACCCTTCTCTAGTTCTGCATGTCTTTCCACAGATCACTTACAGCAGCTCAGCAATTATTTCTACCAGTCCATTCAGTACCCCTGAAAGTACTTGTTTCTCTGGGTCTAGCAACTTAAAATCATCCAGAGAAACTAGGGCCTCTGACTTCAAATCCAGTGTGAATTAAGTCATTTCAATATTGTTCACAACAGCAGCTTGGTATGAAGTTTTCACCTCCTATCAATTTTACTTCAGATTGATAAAGGTCTTTATTAATGTAAAAGAAGAGAGAAAACAAACAATTCAATTAAGTAGGTGTAAACAATAGGGTTATATTTGTTAATTAAGGAATCTTGATCTGTAGGCAATTGTGCTCCAAAAATATGTTCTATATTACATTGAAATGTGAGTTAATCAACTGGTTTAGAAAATACTAAAGAAGTTAATTGTGCAAGGCCAGTCTCCTCTATATTCACTTACTCTCCATGCACTACATACATCACTTGTACTTCTGAAAATAATTTGTACACTCATGTAAATTTCTTTTATCCTAAAGCCATGAACCGGGTCTCCTGACAAACATCCATGCACTAAATCTACCTCCATTTTCCCTAACATTCTCTGTGATTTAGGCACTTGCTTATATTTTTAAGAAATGATTTAAGAATCTTTAGAGCTCTATTAAAAACCATTATTCCATTAACTCTCAGACCTAAAAAGAATTAATGGCTCCATGAATCATAATTAGAGCTAGTCCTTCTGGGCACATAAAAAAAGAAGCATTCAGCTTGACCCTTTGATAACTAGTTTTGATGTCCTAATGCTTCATTTTTCATCTTGCACACTTGCACACTTGACTTGGATCTCTGAGCCTTTTCTTTGTGGTCATTCTTTCTCAAGGGATGAAAGCGTTTTGAATAGCAGACTACAAATAAGGAAATATATGGAAGAGAATCTGAACACTGAGATTTTCTTGGAAGAGGGAGGGTCATAGAAAGTAGCCTTATCCCAGATGCAGCCTAAGCAGTCGCAGAGAGGCTTTATTACTTAAGAATTGCCTATAAGTTGGTTTACCCCAGACCACCAAGAGAAGTCCTACAAAACAAGACACCACCAGAAGGAGGCAAAATAGCTTTATTGCATAGCTCCTTTAGTTATGTTTCTTTGGGTCATCACACTTGGGGAAACACACAGAACATGTTCATGCTGAAGATACTAAGCAATTTAGAAACAACTCTTCTGAGCCCAGAAGTTTAACTAAGTTTGGATCTCTTTCTTATTATTTTTTCATGTTTTTATCAATATTTTCTGTTTCTCATATCACAATAGTATCCCATTTATCCCTCTCTTTCCCCTTTGCAGAAAGCCATTCCATATGACAAATAGTATTTTTTGTAAGGCGGGGGAGGGATCAGCACAACTGATTGATACATTGAAAACATCTGAAAGCATGTACATTGTGTAATAACTGTGGAATTCCCACCTCCACAAAGCATTAGTGGGTTAGGATCATCTTTTCATAACTTCATTTGAGTTCCCCTTGATCTTTATACTTTTCTTTTATTTACTTTTGGGTTTTTTTTGGATATGTTGTTATTCCCATCTACATTGTAATTTGTGTATATTGTTTTCATGTTCTGCCTACTTCATTCTGTATCAGTTCAAACAGACTTTCCAAGTTCTCTGTATTCATTACATCCTTCATTTCTTATAGTACAGTGATATTCCATTACATTCATGTACCCACAATTTTTTTTAACCATTTCCCAATTAATGGGTATTTCCTTTTTTCCAATTCTTAGTTATCACAAAAAGTGCAGCTATAAATATGGGGACTTTATTTTTTCTTATTAATGGTTTCTTTGAGGTATAAGCCCAGCTATGGAGTTTCTGGTTCAAAATATATAAACATTTTAGTCACTTCATTTGCATAATTCCAAATTGCTTTCCAAAATGGTTACCTTAGTTCACAGTTCCATCAACAATATATTAGTGTGGTACTCTTTTTACAACCCCTCCAACATTGACTGTTGCCATTTTTTGGTCATTTTTGCCAATTTTCAGGCTATGAAGTAGAACATTTTGATTTGCATTTCTCTTATGATTAGTGATTTAGAATATTTTTCATGTGATTGTGAATAGTTTGCCGTTCTTTTTGAGATATGTTTGTTCATAATCTGAATTTCTTTCACTCCATAAAGAAGTGGTTTCCAAAAGGTTGTATATGTGATACCTCCTTTTTCTTCCTCCTCAAATCTGCCTATTACAGTGGAAAACAAGGGATGCTTTCAATTCTTTCCTGGATCACTGTAAATAAATATTTATTAAAAATCTAGTATGTTCTGCATTAGAGATAGATTAAAATACCTGTAGTAAGCTAACTTATAGTCCAACAGGGAGAATGGGAGGAACACAAGTAAGCATTATTCAAAATAGACTGTGATGGGACAAAAGAGAGGTTTTGGTAAGATGTTCTAAGGAAATCTGAAAACAGGAGAAATTAATTTGAGCTGGAGTTGGGGGAAGGGTGGGCAGAGGAGGAAAAGCTTCATAGAGGTTAGAGAGTTCGAATTTTTTCTTAAAAATGGAAACAGATTTCAACAGATTGAGATATGAAAGCCACATGACTCGGAAGTAAATGACGGCTTCATAAACCTGCATAAAGAGGCAGCTAGATGGCAAACTGGAGAAAGCATTGTCCTTGGAATCAAGAAGACCTGAGTTCAAATCCTGTTTCAGATTCTCACTAGTTGTGTGCCCTTGGACAAATTATTTAACCTTTGTCTCCCTCAGTTTTCTCATCTGTAAAATGGGGATAATAACAGCACCTTTTCGCAGAGTTGTGAGGATTAAATGATATAACACGTGTAAAGTGCTTTGCAAACTTTAAAATACCATATATTTGCTATTACCAAGCATCTTTTAAGCACTTATTACTGAGAGAAATAAGGGTAATAGCTAACATTTCTAGCTCTTTAAGGTCTTCAATGGACTTTACATGTATTACATTATTTGCTCCTCACAGCAACCCTGTGAGATAGGTGCTATTGTTATCCCCGTCTTACAGATGAGGAAATAGAGATTGAGAAAGGGTACATGATTTTCGAAGGTTTACATGGGTAGTAAGTTATCTGAAACAAGATTTGAATTGAGATCCAGCACACCATTCATTATACCACCTCATTGTATTCAAAAAATAGGCAGTCTGAAGAAAAGTTGATGAACATGGTTTTGTGCATGTGAAATCTAAGGGCTCGCAGAAGGGGAATAAATAAGTATTCTCCTTGTTAGGGAGAACCAGAGTCAATAGGACTTCACAATTCTCAGGGACATTGGCATATGGGTGAAAAAATTAGAGTATTCAAAAGTCCAATTTGAGGGGATGAGAATTACATTTTCTCCTTAGCTTAGTCATATAATGGTACACAAAAGGCATTTATTCTTAAGTATGTTTTCAAAGAAATCACATGGATAATAGATGTTACTTAGCTGACAATTTATCAGTATCGATTCATCAACTTAGAATTCTCTCTGGACAGCACAATGAAGAGAATGTTTGGAATTCATCCCTTTTACTGGGATCATTTTAGATAAACAAAACAAACGCACCCCAACAATTGCCATTTAGCCTTTTCATTTTGTTCTGTGGGGAAAGTTTAAGAAGCTAGTAAGCTGCAAAATTTTCAGGGTTACTTTGTCCTGAGTGATGTAGAAAACCTCTGCTCCTCAGGGAAGTGATGGAACTGAATAATGAGCTGAAAAAAAGAGTGGAAAGGAATTGTGTTGCTTATCCCTGGAAAACAAAAAAGAGAACTCTTATGAGGAATGGCTACAGAAGACTATAGAAGCTTTCCATTATTATTATTATTATTACTACTACTATTACCATCATCATTTCTTCAAGAGTAGAAAAGGGCATTTTTCTTCCCCTGAGGATAGGAACCAGCTGTTCTCCAGGTGTATTATGGCAGAATAAAAAGTTTAAATTATATGATAGAAAGATCAAGATTATGTGTAAAAAAGCACCCCTACTTCCTGCCATACAAAATCTATCTGTACTATTTTTACAGTTAATATTAAGACATGAACCAATCAGTGTATATGTATAATGTTTTCATTGTTGGGTATGCAACTTTATGTTCTTCTATAGATTTGTCCTTACCAATGCTGCCTGATAAATTTTAAACACTGAACCAAGAGGATGAGGACCACAGATTTTTAACTCTCTCTTTATACTATGCAGCATTATTAATGGCTGTTCACTCTTCAAACATTGTTAGATGGTAGGATGGACAGGTCCAGAAAAAGAGATTGACGAATCTCCTTTGTCCAGAATATTTAAGAATTATGCAGATGTTCGCAAATTTGGGATTAGAAGGGGATAGTGTTTCTTAGCAATTACACTATCTGACTATTTCTACATTACACCACTACAACAACTACTAATACTATTACTACTACAACAATGAAACGATGGTGACGACATTACCCTTCACCAAGATCCTAAGATAGAGGCCCATGCTGAAAATATCTAATGATGTCTGAATTGATGAATTAATAGGTAGTGTGGCATAGTAGATAGGACATTAGACAGCCTTAGGAAGACCTCGGTTCACGTCTGGCCTCAGATATTTATTGCCCAGGACGTGTCATTTAATCTCCCTTAGTTTCCTCATTTGTAAAATGGTGGAGTGGGGCTTGATGGTCCCTAAAGTCCCTTCCATTTCTAGATTTGTGATATAATTATCTCCTCCTTCCTCCTCCAAGCCCTGCATAATTCAATCTGAGCCTGTATTTTTTTTCAGTTATTTGTCTCTGTTGAGTTAAAAGCCTCCTGGCCTGGTGGGGCTGTGGTTTCTCTATTGTTTCTGAACTCAAATCTGGTTTTGCCCACATCTATTCACTTCTCCTCTTAGTTTCATCGTCTCTTGTTAAAATAGCAAACCCTTGTCAGCACAACTTGGCCTTCTGGGAGACTCCATTTGTTCTTACTGACCTTTGTGTTACTCCTGACTTTCCACTTTAATGTTCACTAGTCACAACAGGATAATAGCCCAGTTGACCTTTCACCCATCAGTTCCATTATCCATTATCCACTTTCATTCTCTACTTTATTCCCCACTTATGCCTCCTGTCCCATTTGGAGCTTCCTAGAATACTAGAATGTCAGTCTTATCAGGTAGATTTCTAGACTTTTATTAAAGAAATGGCATTTTTCTTACTTTTTTCTTAACATGAGCAGAATCTGTGAAATAAATCTTAGTGTAATATATCTTCAAGCCAGTTCTCCCTGGAAAACTTGAGGGTTTATATGCTGTCTTCTATTTCACGTGGTTTGAGAGGCTGACAAAATTCCAAGTTTGGAGATATGCTTATTGTCCATAAATAAACTTTTGAATACAAATACTGATGTAAAGGTGTCAATTTATGTCAGAATAATTTGGGAAAGGCTAAGAGGTACAAGATTATCATACAAAGACTTGGAATTCTTTGCTGAAAGAAAAAGAAGCATGTCTGTTACTGAGAGGGATGGCTTTGGAAGTAGATTAGAGGGGAAACTGGTCATATTTAGTGAATGGGACAGTTAACAGCGACTGAAACTTTAAAATCTGAAAGATGAGCATCTAGAATGCCATTTTTTAAAAAATATTTCCTATATTAAATGTATTTTAAAAGAAGAAAAAGTTACTGCTTATTCCATCACTACATTGGATAAGCAATCTGTGTAAGATAACTCACACAAATGGGAGAATTTTTCTTTCCAATTCTGTTGGGGCTGCTTGTGAAATCTCTGTTTGCTTTCAGAGGTTTGAGTCTAATACATGATGACCCACTGATTTTTCACTTAACACTGAGGTCAACTGATCTATATGTGCCAATCCAAGTTTTCTTGGCAGAAGGGTATAATTTTGAGACCAGTGGTTTATCAGCATACTAGAAAGGGATGTTCATATCAGGAGTTCCATCTTTAAATCATTGATTGGCCCTATTCCCAATTGTTAGTTCTGGTTATTTCAGATTAACAGAAGAAGAAAGTAC
Organism: Vombatus ursinus; assembly: GCF_900497805.2. Taxonomy (NCBI): domain Eukaryota; kingdom Metazoa; phylum Chordata; class Mammalia; order Diprotodontia; family Vombatidae; genus Vombatus; species Vombatus ursinus. Next base: position 3,411,818 of record NW_020950792.1, on the reverse strand, counting down.
TACTGAGATAAAATGACTATATCAAAGTCACCTAACGAAACAGTGGCAGAACTGACATTAGAACTTAGAGTTCATGCTTCTCTATTTTGTGTAACCTCATTTTCAGCTGACAAAATCACGTTACTTTAATATGTCCCCTTATCTGATAGTTAATAATGAACATCACAATTGTAGTTCCAACTGGACATCTGACAACAAGCCCTTCATCTAAAGACCTAAGTTAACAGAAAACCTGCCAAATTTGTTTTAATTCTTATACATTATAAATAGCCATGCCCTGAAATCTTAGGGAAATAATCACACTATCACAAAATAAAAATAAATAATTCAAGAGCTCCTTCAAAAAAATGAGCTAGTGATAAGTTTTGTCTTAGCAGCTTTCAACAATGATCCCCGACGAGACATAAAGTTTAGCCAAGTAAATAACAACAGTTCAACCAACAGCTCAACTGAAAAGAGTAAGGAATGAATTGAAGACTGTATAAATTGTTTGAGTTTATCAGGATCAGATAAGGACAAGATCCTGAACAGATACGATTTTTTTCTTTAAAAAAAACTGTGAATAAATCCATATACAGTGTGATTAAAACAGAAATGGGGCTACCTGCTGAATCAGGGGGTGAGAAATCACACTCTGGATAAAACTGCCAAGTCACTGGATAATGCACTAAATAAAATTGTTGAAGTAAATGTGAAATGTAACTTGAAAGCCAACCAAACCATCCTGAGTTAGCTTTCACACTATATAGGCTGTATAAATGCATTTACTGCTGGTGCTAATATGCATGAAACTTCTTTAATCTCTTTCATTTAGAAGTAGATTAGGAAGGGGGTGATTACTCAAATAAATTCAACAACAGTTGTCAGTTGCTTACTAGATGTGGGGCACTTGTTAGGTGTTGAGGTTCCAAAGACATTTTTTAAATAACAGCTAGCATTTCTGTATCTCTATATTTGTAGATTGCTTTACAAGTATTTTCTCATTTAGCCCTTACAACAACCTTGGGACATAGGTGCTGTTATAATCCTCATTTTATACATGAGAAGACTGAAGCACACAGAGGTTAAATGACTTGTGCAGGACCATAGGACTACTAAGTTTCTGAAGCTGTCCAAAACTCTATCCACTGTGCATCCTCTCTGCCTGTGTGACACAGTCCTTGCCTTTGAGAAGGCAATGAAATGTAAAATGAAGTAATAAGTACTCTAAGAGATATTTTGATGAGGGGAAAGAAGAGATTGAGTTTATTAGGAAATTTTGAGGGAAAGAAAACTTTTTGATGGGAGAATAGGGAAAGTTTAAAGGAGGACAACTAGGTGGCATAGTAGAGTGTCAGAACAGAGATCAGGAAGCCTAATTCTTGAGTTCAAGTAAAAGTCACTTAACCCTGTTTGCTTCAGTTTCCTCATTTGTGAAATGAGCAGGAAAAGGAAATGGCAGATCATGCCAATATCTTTGCTGACCCCAAATGGTCACAAAATAGTTAGACACAGACAAAAATGACTGAACGACAACAATAAATGGAAGACACTAGATGAAAGAGAAGAATTCAACATCCAGTTGTTTAAAAATATTGTCTCCCCAGAGGGAACATACCCTATATATACATATACTAAAAGCTGAAGTCAGCTTTTAGTTTGCCCAAAGGGTAAAATATAGAAATCCTAGAAAATACATAGAACCACACATGGGGAATTTCTGTTCCTGAGCTCAATTTTATCAATCTAATATAGATATATAATTTATGAAATAATATTTCTCTACCCACAGTGCTTCACCTTAGAGAATAATTCCCTGGAGAAAGCAGAGGTCAGGGCTGGACACAAAGGACGAGTCGGCTGTTGCTGTCTCCTGCATAGTAGAAACCCCTCTTGAGGCTTTGACAAGAGCACCTAACAAACTGTGAACAATTTCACACAAGGCAATCTCACCATACTGCCTCTGTGCACCCAGTCTCTTTCAACTGTAAAAGAGGCGATGACCTGCAGCACAGTGAGACAGAATAAAACTTACCTTGCAGAGCTCTGGGGGATTTGTCATTAGCCTACCTATTTGCCAAGAGGCTAAGTGAAGTGGCAAACAGCGTTTTCCTTACAGATATGAACTTGGACTTTATTACTTATAGGAGGAAGTTTAGAATGATATAGCCTTAGATATATAATATTTGAGTGCATAATTCTGTTTTCTAACATGGCTTGTCACTCAGATTTGGAGATAGAGATTTTGGCATCATAGGATTTAAAGCTGTTAGGAAATGAAGACTCAAAGAGATTAAGAAACTTTCCCAAGGTCACACAGTTAATAAATGGAAAAGCCTCTTCAAGCTAGAGTCCTATATCCATTTTGCCTTCCATTATTCCATGTAGCCCCTGTAATGATGCACAGTGGTTCTGTCATAGTCTCAGGAATTTAAAGAAACCGTAGGGAAAAAGAGGAAAGATAACATTTTCAAAGAGAAAGCTCTAACAAGAAATTTTTTTGTTGTTGAGTCATTTCAGTCGTTTCAGACCCTTTGTGACCCCATTTGGGGTTTTCTTGGCAAAGATACTAGAGTGGTTGTCCATTTCTTTCTCCAGCTCATTTTACAGATGAGGAAACTGAGGCAAACTAGGTTAAGTGGCTTGTCCAGGGTCATGCAGCTAGCAAGTGTCTGAGGTCAGATCTAAACTCAGGTGTTCCTAACTCCTGGCTAGGTGTTCAACCCACTGAGTCACCTAGCTGCTCTTTTACCTTTAGATACTCCTTGACTAAGAAAAGCTCTTCATCTTTAACTGAAATTTCATTGCCCTAAGCTCTTTAGAACACTAAGCAGAGTCAACCCATAGCCCAATAGCTACTGTCCACAGGCTGAAGTCTATGTTTTGCAATCAACTTCCTGTTTGCCTATTCTTGTCTCTGTTAAGACTTCATTCTAGTAGACTAGTTCTTGAACTCAAGCTCATTGTTTTTGCTTTTAAATAAGTATTTCTATGTAGTTGTTTTTAATCCTGTGTATTTTATTTTATATATTTAAAAATATTATTCTGAGGAGGGAAATAAATCTCATATGATCCTCACAACAACCATGAGAACAAGGTGCTATTATCATCCTCATTGTATAGTTGAAAAAATGGAGGCAGATAGAGGTTAAATGACTTGCCCCGGGTCACAAAGCTAGTTAAATGTCTGAGACTTTGAACTTAGGTCTAGGCCCAGCACTCTGTCCACTGTGCCATCTAGTTGGGGGTCCATAGATTCCACTAAATAGCCAAAAAGGATTCATGACCCACAAAAATATGAAGAACCCCAGCCTAGAAGCTAGAGTATGACTTAGGGACATTCCTTATGCCACTGTGTTTTCATCTCAGATGACTAGACTACATCTAATGACCAGATGCTTTAGAGGCTACCCTCTATACAGCGTACCAAAGGCTCTCTCATCAGAATCTGACCTCTTTGAAGGAAGGGGCTATTTTTACCCTTTTTTTGTATCTACTGTGCCTAGCACAACACTTGGGACATTGTAGGCACTCCATAAACTCTTTTTCACTTGACTTGACTTTCAACTCCCAGTCTTGGATCTTCAATTTCTCAATCCTTAGACCCCTTCTGCTCCCTCAAGTTGATGTTATAGGGACAAAATTTTCTGTGGTAGCCATATTTGTATCTTTTTAATGCAGGCAGCAAACCCTTTGAGTTTCCCATACATTCTGAAAAAGAAAACTATGTAGAGTTTCAGAAAATTATTAATTGGTAAGTCAATTCTGTAATATGGAAGCCAAAAAGTTAGTGCAATAATAAGCAAGTTATATTATTAGGAATTTAATGCCCATGAGCTCTGCCACTCTTCCATAAGAAATGTCTCTCCATACCTCCCCCATTCCCTGTTTGTGCAATTATTTTTTTTTAAACCAAAGCAAATAACTTCTCATTTGTCCATATTAAATTTCATTCTCATTTGTTCATTAAAGCACATCTCTTTTGGAAATGTTAATCATGTTTATAGTCATTTTTCAGTTCTTCTAAAAATATTTTGTAATCCAAACATTTTGCCTGTTCAGACAGGTTTTTCAATAAAATCAAATTAATGAGTTGTTTTTTTTTTTTAATTTTTCATCTGAATACATGTAGATAGCCAGCTGCGGATAATTTCAAACTTGGGCTTTTCCATCTCCAAAAAGTGATATGACTCTTTGGTTCTGGAGATATAAAATAAGATTTCTACATATTGGATTTTGGGGGAGTTGAATACATTTTTATTGTTCTTGTTGTTGTTGCATTTTGTGTGTCTGTCCTCCTGCTGGTTATAAAAATGCATTTTAAAAGGTACACTCCAAGTCTTACCTCTCTTGTGTCTCTAGGAGATCCAAAAGGGAAAAACAATCCATCAAAAAAAGAAAAACAAAATGGCATCTATTGAAAATGCCACAATATTGACCCCACTGAATGTTAGCTCAAGGCTTCAATGAGGCCCAATTGTGGACAAAGTTCAGCTTTACATAACAAAGGAAGATAAGGTTATATCTATTAAAAATTTAGCAACAGAAATGCAACCTTTTGAACCCTGATACCAATTTCAAAACAAAAGGGAGACTTTCATTCAATCTAATGTTGTTTCTTAGCCTTTGAATTTTCAAAATGTCTTCCCTTGAATTAACTGTAAAGTCACTTCACTTTCATTACTTGTGGATTTCATTAGGGAATATCATGTTCTTCTTTCATCTGTTTGAAATTTCTAGAATTTTATTCTATAGCTTCTGTTACAAAAATGCATAAATAATATAGGAAGATGAAGATAGACATATTGGGTTATTTTGAATGATTCAAAAGCTAATTGAAATATCCAGATTAGAAGTTTGAGAATATAAGAGTCAGAAATAAGGTGACTGCATGGGAGTGCAAAGGAAAAGCCAGATGCAGGAGTTATTTCAGAGACAGACATAACAAGACTTGGCGATTCATTGGATGTGAGAGATGAGCAACTGGGAAAGAATCAAAGATGGCTCTAAGGTCACAGTCAAGGGCTCCCTACAGAGGAAATAATTGAAACCATAGCAGTATATGAACAATGACCAGAGGAAAGTCTAGAGCAGGGGCCCTTAACTTGGAACTTTTAAAAATATTTTATAACTGTATTTTTATGTAATTGATTTCCTTTATAATCCTTGTATTTTATTTGGGGCATTAAAAAATATTATGAGAAGGTTGCATAGGCTTCATCAGACTGCTGGTGGTTTCTGTGGTGCAACAAAAGAAAATAAGATTCCTCCTCTAGAGAGCGGAGTGCCTTACAGCAGAGTCTGAATTTACAAAGCAACTCCTTTACAGTAATCCTGAAAAAAAGACTGGGAGAGGTAAAATACCATGTCTCTGGTCACCCCGATAAAGACTGTAGATCTCAGAATTTAAACCTAGTTCTTCTAGTTCCAGGGTAGGCCTACTTTCTGCTACATGACTCCAGCCCTTGAAATGAGAACTCCAGCTGGGGGAAGAAAGCATGAATAAAGGCATTGGAGAAGGTATAAGCCTCACCTGTATAGGAGGCTGCAAGGAATCCCATTTATTAAAAAAGGTTTGTTTAGTAAGTAGTGAAAAGTATGGTTAGATAAGTGATGGGAGATCCCAGACTCTGGAGGCCCTTGAAAAGTAGACTGAGGATCTTTGATTTGACGAATAATGTAAGAAGAAGCCTAAATTATAGGTTGATGAACAAGGGAATCAAATTAGGAAGGCAATGAGAGATTAATCTCTCACTGGTGTGCTGGACAGATGAAAAAGGACGCTTCCTAGGAGTGGGAAGACCGGAGAGGGGGAAATTTCATTTGTGTCGTGAAAGGAGGATCTCTAGACTGAGTACTGGTAATAGAAATAGAGAGGAAGTGACAAGCCCAAGAGACAGAAAAAACCGATAGGACCCAGTGACAGATTAGATGTGAGAAGTCAAGTAGAAGAAGCAATTAAATATGAAATCCAAGGCTGTAAGTCTGGAAATATAAAATGAGGACAAAAACAGAAAGACAGTGCAGGAGAGAAACAAATACCCGGGGGGACCATGTAGACAAATGGAAAATAATTAAGATCCAACAAGCTTTAATGCAAAACAGATGATTAGAACATGATGTTTAAAGTTGTATCTGTATGCGGCTTTTGCCAAGTACCATACCAGGTATTTTATATTAATCCAAATGCTAGAATCGTTTGTTACCTACAGAGACCTGGACCACTCTTTTTTGCCATTTATTTTTTCAGGCTATCGACCCCCTATTTTTTGATAAATGTACCTGGACATATCCTTTCAAAAATTTCAGCTCAGCAAATCTGTTTTCTCTATGAAGAAGCCATTTTAAAAGGGAAACTATGAGGCCTTTATTGCTTACTATAATTCCAATGGTTTACAAAATACTCCCAACATTTTAACACTTCTTTCTGGGAGAAGCTATAGGCATTTCAGTAAGCCCAAAAGAGCAGCTTGCATTATACTGTAGTCTGATGTTAATATAGTTGTAATAACATGTCAAACTTGAGCTGAGAGAGCCAGGTTTTTCAACTAGCAGAAACTAGAAAAAATACCATAAAATCAGAAATAAGCTATGAAATGCAGTTTAAGTCAATATGAAACTCTATTTTCCTGCTGACCCAGAATTCAGAAAAACAAACAATAGTGTTTCTTGAAAGAAAATATAGCTTTGAAGAGTATACTTTATATGTAGAAAGACAAGGAAGTTATCATCTTTATTATTTAGTTTACTTTATTGGGTAAGTAATAGAAATAGCCCTCTGATCTGAGCCAAGAATGAATGACATATCTTTTTACATTTTAACTGAATCCATGGCCTTACTGGAGTAGATTATTCAAAATAGGTAAGAATAAATCTATACTTTGGCCATACAAACACATGAGAGAATCACAAACAGCCATCATAAATGACCAAAGGTTTGGGGAGACCATGTAGGTCATCTGAATAGTCAGCTCCCTGGGACATCTTGTATCTTGCCACTGATTCAGTATAGACCTTAGTACCTAAATCTCCCATCTTTCATCTAGCTCGAATTTGGGTACTTAATTAGAAAGATTTCAAACGCTAAATTGTTGGGCTGGGTCAATATGATAAAAATTATAACACTTCATAAGTTAATATACTTATTTAGTGCCACTACAATCATACTACCAAAATATTACCTTATAGAGTTATAAAAAACAATAACAAAATTAATCTGGAGTAATAAAAGGTCAAAAATCTCAAGAAAAATAATGAAAAAAGTTGGATAGTAAGAGGACAAAGCATACAAGATTGTAACTATTTTACAAAGCTGTCATCATCAATACTATTTGGTATTGGCTAAAGAGTAGAAAAATAGATTAGCATAAATGACTATTTTTACAACATAGAGAAACCAACAAACATAATAGCATTGTTGTTGTTGAGTTGTTTTTTAGCCATGTCTGACTCTCTATGACCATAGTCTTGGGGGTTTCTTGGCAAAGATCCTAGAATGGTTTGCCATTTCCTTCTGCATTGGTTTGTTCAACAAATCCAAAAATTCCAACTGCTGAGGAAAGGACTCACTATTTGATTTTTTTAAGAATTACTGAGAAAACTGGAAATCAGTCTGGCAGAAATGAGGTTCCAACCAAGATCTCACTCCATATATCCAAATAAATTCAAAAAGTTTAAAGGAAGTTGATATAAAAGGTCACATCACAAACAAATTAAAGAAGCAAAGAAAGAAATACCTATCACAAAAATGTATATAGGAAAGACTTATATTCAAAAAAGAGATGGTTTTGATTACCTAAAATTTAAAAGGTTTTGCACCAAAAAAAAAGAGTAATGTAGATAAAATTTGAAGGGAACAAGTTTACTGGGATTAAAAAATCTTTGTATGAAGTTTCTCTGACAGAGGTCTGTGATCAACAGCTATAAGGAAAAAATGTCCCAAGTGACTAATGATTAGATAAATGTACATTAAAATAAAGATGACAAAACCAGGAAAAGATAATTATTGAAAGAGCTCCAGAGAAACAGGTACACTAAATGTACTCTTCCTGGAACTGGCTTGATCTAGCCATTCTGAAAGTAATTTGGAATTCTGATTCAAAAAATTACTAAACTATGCAGACCTGTACCTGAAAGAGAGAAAAGAAAGAAGAACCCACATGTACAAAAATATATAGAGCAACTCTTTCTTTTTCAGTTGCAAAGAACTAGAAACTAAAAGGGTGCCCATTGATTGGGGATTGATCAATTTATGGTAATATAAACTTAATGGAGTACTATTGTGTCATTAGAAATGACAAAAGGGATTCCTAGGATTCAGAGAAACCTGAGAAAACTTATATGAATTAATGCAAAGTAATAAGATCAAAACCTGGAGAACAACTTACATGATAACAACAAAGTTGTAAAGAAAGAAAAAAAAAACTGAAAGAATTAGGACTTAGAATTAACCATGATTCCAGAAACATGTGATCCACCTCCTATCAGCATGGTGATGGACTCAAAGTGTAGAATCAGACATATTTTCAGACATAACCAATGTTGAAATTTCTTTTTCTTCATGATGCATATTTGATGCAGGTTTTGTTTTTCTTTCTTTAAACTTGGGGCGACATAATGTTGGAGGGAGATATCTAAGCTACCAATAGTGCTACCAAAATGAAGAAAATTAAGGTAAGAAGATCCTCGAAGCACTTTCAAAAATGCACAGAAGAGAACAGAAAGGGTAGTAGGAAACATAATCAGGATAGCCTTGAAAATAACAGGTTGAATTTGTTGTATGTTGGGGAGGGAGAAGCAAGCTATATGTGGCACAAATTTGTGGCTAAATGTGCAATCCTTCTTGACAGTTCTGTTTCATATATGGAAACATTCATCTTATTTATTTAATTCAAAATAACGTTGATAGTGGTGATGATGATGAATGGTACCTTATCAGTCTAGTTTTTTTGATTAAGCTTCGGAGACTCCTTGTTTAGACTCTACTGTGCCCCAGGAGGGAATTGCTTTCCCGACACCATTGCTTATAGTACATGTGGCTTTGATAATTCTGTTTATTTGCTTCAATAGTGTTTTCCTCCTGATATTTTCCTAACTATTTTAGTCTTTATAACAAATTAACAAGCCTTCTCTTTCAGAAGTATTTGCTTATAATGTGAAAAGTTTTTATTTTTGTACCAATAAGCTACTGTTAGCTAAGTTTAACTTTAACAAGTTAACTAAGGTTTTTCCCTGGAAGTTTATTTCAATTTTACTACCTGACATCTGACTTTCAAAAGTATTACAGGGCAAAGGAGTGATTAAGCCATTCTAAACTTAAGCTAGTTTTCTTTCTTGTTTATCTTTCACACTAAGGAAAAACCAATTAGAAATGGAAGGAGTCAACAGAGAAGAGAAACTCACAGTTTTCCATGTAAACACCACCTATCTCAAACACAAAAATGTCTTTAGTTTAAATTCACTGAATTCTGTGAGGGAAAACTTTTGGATATATTAGGGAAATTTTTGTATTAGCTAAAGAACACTCGCCCTGCACAAACAGAATTTAAGTCAGAGAAGGAGTCACTGATACTTTCTAGATGGAAAAAGGCTTAATTGGTTATGCACCCTGCCTCCCAGCAAAATTTTGCATTTTGTCAAGACAAAGCACTTTAACCCAAAATAATGAAACCTTAATAAGGGTGGAAATTCAGATGCCAACCATAGGACAATATTTGGGAGATCATGCTTCTTCCCACCATTCCTCAAATCATATGACTTTTCCATGTTTTTCTTATTACCCCTGTCTGAGGCCAGCCCTAATCTAACTACAGAAAGGGGTAACCAACCACACAAAGAAGTATATTACATTTGTGGAGGAAATAATAAGGAATGTTGGAGGATAAGGGAGGACTTAGAATGGCTGAAGATAGAAGTGATATTCATAACCATGAGAAAGTTTCCTCATGTAAAAAATGGGACTAATGATAATTTTCTCCTCTTAACCATAACATTATATGGTCCTGTGAATGTTAATCTTACATGGTACTCTAACTACCTACATACTCATCCAGAACCATGGATAGACTCATAGCTGCTTGGGTCAACTTACCTACTAGTACATTAGAAATTTCCTGGCTGACTGCAATAGACTTCATTGAAATGTTTCAGTGAGGGTGATATTCATTACATTACTGGTTAAATTATCCAAGCAATGCATGATATTTTCGACAAGATTTTCAAACTTCTTTGAAAAAAAAAATTTTATATTGCATCAGTGGCCAAATGTAACTTAATAAAATAAGGAAATGAATTTCTACCATCAGTGTTACTGCATTACATTTCCTTCTTTCCTTCTTTCTTTTGCCATATTGGCAAAATTGGCAAAATTGAAGTATTCTTTGGCCAATTTCTCTCTAAGAAATCTTGGTTTGGTAATATATTTGTTTGACGGATAAAGGCACTATGAAATCATGGGTCGTGGCTCCTCAAAGGAAATGTCAATGTGTTCTTTTACATATAACCTCAAAGATTCAGAAATGGAAGTGTTAAAAAAAACCAATTCAGGTGAATTATCTCTAACTTGCTATTCAACATTACAAAAATAGTGGTTTGCACTTGTTTTAACTCTCTAGGATTTAATTGTAAGATATATAGTGATGCAGGATAGAGAAAATGATGGCTGATGACATGGCCACATTTTAGGACTGAGGTTAAAAAAAATACCTGATGTGGACTTGATGTCATTATCTTCTTTAATCTCAATCACATTTAATATTGTTGACCATCTTTTCCCTGAAACCCTGTTCTCCTTTGACTTCTATGACATTGTGATATCGTATTTTCTTTCAGTCTGCCCCCTTCTTTCTGCCCCCAAATGTGAGCTGGATGAAATTATAAATATGTTTTTAAAGGGATTGTATCAAAAGGGACTGTGTAGGTCATTCTGTCTATCTGATCTCTGGGAGGAATATTGACTGAAATGATGGACAAGTGGCTTTACAGTCTCTATTTGGACACTTCTAGGGTAAAAGGGGTACAGGACACAGAAAAAAATTCTACTTTTGGAAAGTTATAATTGTTAAGAAGTTTTTTTCTTTGTATTAGCCCAAAATTCGCCTCCTCATACCTCATGGTTCAAGTTGCCTCTGGATGTACCCCTGACATGTCCAGTCCAAGTACAATATATGGGACTTGATTACCCTTTAAATATTGAAAACAATTGTCATGCCCCTCTCACACTAAATCTTCTCTTTTTAAAGTTAAAAATCCCCAATTTCTTCAACTACTTCTTGAATGATTTAGTCACTTTCTTCTGTTCTTGCTCCAGTTTTTCAAAATTTCTCTTACAATAGAAATGAACACAATACTTCACATAGTTAAATAGGACAGTTGTCTCCTTTCAGGTACTACCTGTGTTAATATCACCTCTTACTTCTTTCACATTTTAAACACCATCCTATTGTTGATATATATTGAGCATCATATCTGCATCATTTGAGGGAACTCCCAAATCTATATTATAAATCCATTTCAGTATTTGAGAGATATAGTTCATTGTTCTAATCTAATTGGATAGTAGATCTATTGCTATAAAGGATCTAAGAAACCTTATAGCCCTACCCTCTAATATTACAGATGATTAATTTAGTTCCAAGGAGGCTGAGATTTATGAAGGTCACACATGCACATAAATAAACATCAGAAGCAGGATCTGAATCCAGATCCTTTGACGCTGGTTTCAGTGTCCTTTCTACCGTACCATGCTACTGATATCACTTGATCTCTTTGGGTGCTGTTTATACCAGCCAACATATAAATCATCCTTTATAGCTTCATGGTATTTACAAATTTAATAGGCATGCATATCAAGTAATTGATAGAATGTTAACAGAACAGGATCAAGGATAGAGCCCTATGTCACACTAGAGGCATTCCTCCACCATGACACCCATTAATTAACCTTTGCATACAATTATTTAACAGGCTATGAAGCTACCATTTCTACTATCATCTATCCCATGCTTCTCCACCCAGTCAACAGGGAGCTTATGGGAGATTTTGTCTTTTTTTTTCCCCAAAATCCAGCTGTATTGCACCTATAAAACTCCGTTGGTCTACCAGTTTAAAACTTCTGAGCAGGAAACTAGTGTATTTTGGCATGATCTGTTTTCAATAAATTGGAATATAATGTCTGATAGAGTAGACCAAAAGCATTTCAATTAGGGATATATTATTCCTATCCTCTCACTCATTTACGATTTCTACTCCTTCTCAACTATTCTCTGCCTGATCATTATCCCCAATAAAAAAAAAATGAAGAAAAGTAGGAAGTGAATCATCCAGCTTTTTCCTTTTTCTTCTTTCACATCTCACTACTCCAAGCAGAAGACATGGTTCATTTTTTTCTTATTTTTGCCCCAAACATACCTTAAAATGTCCCTTCCCATTTAGTTGCCTTTGACATTTTTTCCTTGCAAACAAGCAGCTTTGATCTTCTGACATTTTTAGAATATCAGGGCATTTTGATTTACATTTGGTATACATGGCCCAAGAAGCTGTGAACTTTCACGAACTTTGGTTTATATCTTAGGGATGTTCATTTAGCAAACTGGGAATTTCTGAAGTTAATTCAGCTAATGAGGTTATTCACTCAGCAAAATAGGCAATGTCAAGAATCCTAATTGAAACAATAAAACTTTTAATCAGGAAAGACATGAAGAGTAAATCAACAGCAAGCAATCTTAGTGACATTCCCAAATGAATATGATTTCTTTCCACCATTCCCTATAGTCATGGAAAATTCAGTCCCCAAAACTCATAGCTCTGATAGGCAAGACATGGGCAAAGTCTTAGCGTTCTGAGCATATTAGCCCAACTTGCCTCAGGCATTACTTATTACTTTTGGTTTCAGTTGTCATCTTCCAGCATTTCCACAGTTAGAATGTCTCATCTCCTTGCTCTGCTCTAGGCATGACTCTGTGTAGAATCCAATAACAAAAGCTTGCTATAGTAACTTCTCATTCTCAGAAGCCTCCAGTGTTCCACAGTCATGAATCCAGTAGTCACCTCCATTTCTATTTCCTTTCCCCAAACTTACTACCACCCAAGGCAACTCTCCATGTATGGAAAATTCTAAATGTTAGATGATTTATATATAATTTACCCGAGAGAGATCAAAAAATTTTAAAATAAAGATATGATCTTCCTGGCCCCACACTAATTTTGGATTTTGATTCCCTCTCAAATATTCATGTTGATCAGGTTTAAACATCATTATTCCCAATAGTGAAAAATTAAGAAAAATAGGAATTAAATAATCCAGTTTTTCCTCTTCTTTTCATATCTAGCTATCTACCCCAAAGATGAATACATGGTTCCTTTTTTTCTTATTCTTTTTCCAAACATACCTTATACCTCAATAGTTGAATTAACTTCACTATATTGAGATAGTCTGCTTCTCTGAACCTTCCTTCCACCCCTTACTTCTGTTTCTGCCTTCTGGGGCCAAATACAGTGAGATTAATCATATTTACAGAAGATAGTGGAATATTCAAAAACAACCATCAGGTCTTCCATGTCATCCCTTCTTCAGGCTAAAATGCACAGCTCTTTCATGTGTGCTATTTAGCATTTTTTTCAGTAACTTGGATAAGGACAAACATGATGTGCTCAGCAAATTTTTAGTTGACACAAGGCTGAGAGGGTTGGCTATTATACTAAACCACAGTCAAGATCTTGGTAGGGTAGAACTTTGGGCTGAATCTGATAAGATGAAATTCAGTAGGGATAAATGTAAAGTCTAGGTGGGTGCAAAAAAAATCAACTTCACAAGTAAAATATAGGGAAAGTATGGTTAGGCCTTATTTATCCTGAAAAAGATTGGGATATTTTAGTGGACTATAAGCTAGATATAAATCAACAGTGTGATATGGTAGCCAAAAATTCTAATATAATGGTGAGCTGCACTAGGAGAGACATAGTGTGTATGCATAGAGAAATGATAGTCACATAGTATTCTGTCCTTGTCAGACTTTGTCTGGAATATTATATTAAGTCTCAATTCCATGGTTTAATAAAGATATTGATGAAGTTGAGAAAAAAGAGGAAGGCAACTGGAAAAGTGAAGGCCTTGAATCTATATCCTATGAGGTCAGTTAATGGAAGTAAGACTCAGGATGGGGGAGGTATGCTAGCTATGTTCAAGTATCTATAGGACTTTAATATGGAAAAGGGATTATACTTGTTCTGTTTATCCCCAGAGGGCAGAACCAAGAGCAATGACTTGATATTGGGGGAAGAAACTGTCTAACAATTAGAGCTGTCCCAAAATAGAATGAGCTGCCAAAATAAATGATGGGTTCTCCCTCCTAGAAAGTTTTCAAGTAGAGGTTGGATAATTATTTTTGTATATATAATAGTAGATATACCTTCCTTATGTGTTCAACTCTTGAATTCTGTGATTCTTTGATCTTTGAACACTATTTTTATGTGTATCTCCCCTACCTCTCCAACTCCCTGTATGTATAGCCTTAGTTTCCATGCCAGGTTATGATGTAGCATGTCATTGTTAGTTAACACCTCCTGTAGTATGGTATCCATAACAGATGTGTTATGACCAAAGAAGAATGTAGTAGGAGTATAAGCACTTTCATTCTTCATATTCTACTTTTATTAATGTAGCTAAGATAGACGGTACAGCTTAATGGATAGCATCAAGCTCAGAATTGGAGAGACCTGGGTTTTAGGTCTGCGTACTGTGTTACCCTGAGCAAGTCACCATTACTTTGCATTGGCAGCAATAGTTTCCTTATCTGAAGTTCATAAATTCAACAATAAATTACAAGTCTAGACCAAAAGAAAAAGGAAACAAACACAACCCAACATTACCTTTTTATTTTGTCTGTGAGTTAGGAGTCCACTACTTAAAAGTCAGTAACACATAGAAGATCAGAGGCAAGTAGAATTGGTAAGGTACCAAGGTCACTCCCAGGGAGTACAAGACTGATTTGAATAGGATGAGGGACATGAAGTAGATATGAAGGAGAAACTGAAATGCATATCAGGACAAGTTGATTATTCCTCTTCCACATGATCCTGAATTATAATTTAATCCCTGACCAGGCCAGATATTACGGTCATCCCAGCAGGGTAGCACTGAGAAGCCAAGGTAACAGGATTCTAGTGGGAATAGGGGTAGAGCAGTGGGGCACATTTTTGTACCTATACCTAATATTATGTAGGGACTGAATTAAGCTGCAACCCTAACTCCTCCTCCCCTCACCGGCAATCAAGGAGGTAAAGGGGGAATTATATCATTGAAGCATTAGGGGAATTTTTTTTCTTGGTATACCTTCAAAGAAAATGTTCTTCTGTAAAAAGCTTTTTTAAAAAATTAACCCCTGAGCAATCAGGCTGCCTGTGTCCCCAAGGTACCTATGTCAGATCAGTTTATCAGGAAAAGAAGAGGTTCATTGAGTTCAGTTTTAGCTATCTGAATGTAAAGGCCCTTGAGTACATACATAGAATATTATGACACTTCTGACTTCCTTTATCACGCTCATCTAAGCAAGTGAACTTGAGAAAATTACACGTGAAGCTTTGGTTTGTCTGCTTTCTAAACATCAAGATTGTTTCTAATAACTTGATCTTATTAAAAACCTTACCGAAAGTCAACTAGTACATTTTTTATATTTATGTTTATTTTATGTTCAAGTATGTTTGTCAGAAGCATTTGCCCAAGAATCATAAAAACTACGTAAATCCAAAAAAAACCCAGTAAAACTAAAATGTTGCCTAGAGTACAGGTGACATGTTTCTCTATAACATTTTCATTATCTTCTTCCTTTGCCTATATAGTCTTGCCTGAAGTTATAAAAAATAATCCAGTATCAAATCACAATAATTCAGAAAATATTTAAGTTTGGGCAAGGTTATCTGGTCAGTGCTCATCAGAGTGATTTCTGACTCACCATTTTTCCTCAGAGAAAGACCTAATTCGTCCGTGCTCTAGCACTTGTCAGCTAAAGTTGTTTCAGCTGCCACTATAAATCATTGAGGTTATCTGGGCTCTCAGCCTTAGCCAGTTTGCCTTTCCCTCCCAAGGTAAGAGAGCATGAATTTTAAGCTTTAAAAAAATAGATTCTTGAGGAAAATTAACCACAGTACATAATATTATTATATCACATGAGAATACAATCCCCTTGAGGGCAAGGACTGTTCCATTATTGTCTCTTCAACTCTGTTACCTTTAACAGTTTGTCAGATATAACATGTGCTTCTTAAGTGCATGTTGAATTCAGACACAGACACAGCTGCTCATACATTCATTAACACTTCTGTACTTAGAGAAAGTTTCATACGATTATAGGATTATAATTCTTGAGCTTAGAGGATCTTCAGAGGTCAGCTAGTTCCAACTCTTTTTTATACAGATTAGTCAACTGAGGCCTGAGGATGTTAAATATTTGTCTAAGGACACAAAGGTAGTAGTATATTTTGGAGATAGGGTTTGAACTCGTGTCTTCTGGTTCTAGGAAAAATGTGATTTCCATTATACCACATTGTAATGACATAGATTTGTGTGGCATTTTTATATGCTTTGGTTTAAAGTACAGTAGAAGTGATCAGGATTCTTAAAAAATGTTTATTAAAATGAAAATAAGCTAAGCTTCCTTAAACAGTTTTCACAAAATGTACATCAATCATGAAATTAATATGCAAAGTCTATATTTAGCCATTAATATATATCCAGAACTTAGCTAAGTATTGTAGAGATAAAAGACAAGCATTGCCAAGGGAGACAGGCATGGAGGGAGAGAAAATTTTAAATTTAAAAGCCTATGAAAATGAGTGTTAAAAACTAAAAATAAATTAATATTAAAAAAAGAAAAGAAAAGCATTGCCCATATGGAGTTAAATATACTCTGGTGCCATATTGGCATGAAACAAAAATGAGAACTGTAATGCTAGTGAAAAACAGAGTGTCAACTATAAAATATTCTTTCTCTTGTAACAATCAAATCCCAAGCACTACAATTTTATTTTAAAATTGTAATTGTTCTCCTCACTATTAAGTTATCTTGGCCTCCATATATTTGTTCCTCGCAAAAGACATGCCATCTCTTCTATTTTTATTTATTTTGTCTTTTTAAAATGTTTTGATTGATATCTTGTTTTTTACATCATTATAGTTTTCCCAAGTATTTCTCTCCCTCTCCTTCCCAGAGAACCATCCCATATGAAAAACAAGGTATATTTTTTTTAAGAAAGGAAAAAAAATCAGTATCAAAGATCAAGATATTGAAAAAGTCAGAAAACATGTTCATTGTGTAACATCCATGGAACTCCAGCCTCCACAAAGGGGTGGATTGGGGGTGTCCTTTCATAGCTCTATAATCGAGTCTTACTTGATCTTTATAACTTTGTTACATTCACTTTTGATTTCTTTGTGCGTAATTGTTCTTTCCTTTTACATTGTTGTACTTACTACATATACTTTTTCCTTAGCTCTCCTTACTTCACTCTTTACTTACTTCACAGATCTTCCGTGTTCTGTATTCATCACATACCTCATTTTTTACAGGATAGCAATATTCCATTATATTCCTGTACCGCAGTTTGTTTTAGCTATCCTCCAGTTGATGGACATCTTCTTTGTTTTCAATTCTCAGCTATCACAGAAAGTGCTACTATAAATATTAGGGGGACTATCAGTGACTTTTGGGGGGTATAAGCCCAGTAATGGAGTCTCTGGTTCAAAAGCAATGGGAATGTTAGTCACTTTATTTGCATGCTTCCAAATTGCTTTCCAAAACATTTATACCATTTCAAAGCTCTACCAACATTATAGTAGTGTACCTGTAATTTCTCTACCCCTTTAAGATTGACTATTGTCATATTTTGTCATTTTTTTTTGCCATTTTGCAATGTGTGAGATGAAATCTCAGCATTGTTTTGATTTTTAATGTTCTTATTAGTGGTTTAGAACATTTTGTCATGTAGTTGTGAATACTTGGCAGTTTTTCTTTTGACAACTGTTTGTTCATATCTTTTGATCATTTATCAATTGGAGAATGGCTATTAGTCTTATATGTGAATGTGTGTGTGTGTGTATACTCATGTCTGTTTTTATTTGTTCTTATATATCTTGGATATCAAATGAAATTTGGCACAATTTTTTCCCATCCAACCACTTCCCCTATTATTCTAGGAACATTAGTTTTGTTTGTGCTTAAGCTTTTTAGTTTCAAATAATCAATTATCTCTTTTTATTTTTGAAATTGAATCTATCTCTTGTTTAGTTCAGAATTCATTTCCTACCTCTTTCTCCTTTCCTTTTTTAATATTAGAGTCTTTAATATTAGAATCACTTATCAATTTAGAATATATTGTGGAATGTGGTTTAAAGTGTTGGTCTAAGCCTAATTTCTGCCAGACTGCTTTCCAGTTTTCTCAGCAGTTTTTATCAAATAAAGAGTTTCTCACCCCCCACCCTGAGATAATTGATATTTTCCACTGTACAAACACTGGGTTATTGAGTTCTGTTGTTTCTGATTCTCTTTGTTTAGTTTGTTCCATTGATCTATCTTTCTATATTTTAGCTAATACCAGATAATTTTGATGACTGCTGCTTTATTATATAGTTTGAAGTCTGGAAGTGCTATTTGTTCTTCGTCCCTGTTTTTTTCATCATGTTCCTTGATATTCTATATCTTTTGTTTTTCAAATGAATTTTATTATTATTTTATCAAGTTTTATATAATATTCCCTTTTAACTTGATTGGTATAGAATTTAAAATGTAAATTAATTTTGGTAGTATTATTATTTTTATTGTATTGGCATGGCCTAGCCATGAGCACCAAATAGTACTCCAACTACTTAAATTATTCTTTATTTCCATAAGGAGTGCCTTATAATTAAATCTATACCAGTCTTTGGTGTGCTTTAGTAGGCTGATCACCAGATATTTTATGTATTTTGTAATTATTTGAAATGGGATATCCCTTTCCATTATTGCTTCTTGTGTTTTGTTATTATCATATAGAAATGCTATTGATTTTTGAGGGATAGTTTTGTAGACTGTAACTTTGCTGAAGCTATTTTATCAATTGTTGTTTTTGCTCATTGTTTAGGATTTTCCAAATAAACCAGCATATGATAGCAAGTAGGGACAATTTCTCTTTTCCTTTTTATCTATCTCTTCTCTTGTCTTCTGCTGTTGCTACTATTTCCAGAACTATGTCAAGTAATAGTGGGGAGAGTGGGCATCCTTGCTTCATTCCTGTATTCATTGGAAGTGGTTCTAGTGTATCCCCATTGCATATGATGATTGCTTTTGGTTTTAGAGAGAGATGCTTTTTCATGATATTAAAAAAGTGCCTCTATACCTACATGCTGTAAGGAATTTGGCATAAAAGTGTTGTAGGTGTCAGAGAAAAGTCTGTCCCATGGTAAAGCTCCTTCACCACCACATACTTGATTAATGAACTCACAGCTGCTCTATTCCCTCTCCTTATTACCTTTATTTTCCTATTTTTCTCAAACTCTCTTCCCTGGATCCATGTTCTCCCATTGCCCCTGGTGCCTGTTACCTCCAGGAGTTCTAAATCCCCTCCTTCCAAGAAAGGATGAGTAGACTTTTCAAGTACCAAACTCCATAGACCATACCCAGCACAGAGTCCCTGTTTCCCTTGGTCTTCACTCATAGGAGCATTCATCCTTGGAATCCTTTCCCACCACTAAAGCAAAGCCTCCTTCCTCTTCCCTCCCACTTTTCAGTCTTTATCTCCTTATTCTTACCTACTCCCCTGAATAAGTCAATTCAAACTATAAATTTTGATAAAATCACTTATTGTTCAAAATCTTTATCTTAACAGCCTACCACATTCATATGAACTGATCCCCTCATCTAAAACATAGTAGGGAAGAGGGTTGCCTTTATGCAGAGTTTCAGGTATAGGTACTTTCAGTTATGTTCAAGGATAGCACAATTTTCCTTTTAACCCCCCCTCTAAGGGATGAATCTGGAATGCTAAAGTAATTTCAAGTAGAGTTATGGCAGAAGCTGTGATGGTGTTAGAACAAGGACACTCTACCCACCTGACATTCTCCTGCTGAGTGACAGA
Source organism: Vombatus ursinus (assembly GCF_900497805.2). Taxonomy (NCBI): domain Eukaryota; kingdom Metazoa; phylum Chordata; class Mammalia; order Diprotodontia; family Vombatidae; genus Vombatus; species Vombatus ursinus. The sequence goes on along the minus strand of NW_020950792.1, from coordinate 3,391,733 downwards.
ATATTAGGTGATCTCAGAGAACTTTGACTCACAGGTTACAAAATCCCATTCTTAGACAAGAACCCCTCAGAGAGGTTAGTGCTTTATTTCAGCTACAGACAAATGAAGCAAAAAACTGCTTCTTTATAGACCTGTCAATTCAAAAAACAAAACAAAACAAAACAAAAACTTGCCTCCATTTTGACATTTATTCGCGTTACTATAGCAACAAATTTTCCAGAATCAAAGGTCTTAAATTGCTGTTCCCCCAAACCTTAAATATAGAAACTAATCCCTGTTTCCATTAAGACAATATGTTAAGCCTTAGAATGTGAATATTATATATGTGCACATAGATAGTGGAAGGTAATGTCAGAGAGACGGCACTTTGCACATTGTAGTCACTTAAAACACGTTCATGGAATATACATATATGTGTATGTGTGTGAAAGGAGAGGATCCATATATAAAAAATATTTTAGCAGCTTATTTTATTGTAGGAAAAAAAGGAAACAAAAGCAATACCCATCAATGGGGGAATGACTGAACAAATTATAAGATATAAATATTAGAATATTATTATGCCATAAGAAGTGGTGAAAGGGATGGTTTCAAGAAACCTGGGAAGATCTGTATGGAATGATGCTGAGTAAAAGGATCAGGACCAGGAGAACAATTTATCCACTAAAAACAGTATTATAAAGAAGAAAAGCAATTTTGAAAGACTTAAGACTGCTGTCAATACAGTGACCAATCACAACTTCAGAGAACCAATGAGGAAACAAATTGCCTACCTCCTGACAGAGGGGTGATGGACTTAAGGTCCAGAATGAAACATACGTTTTTAGATATAATAAATATGGAGATTTGTTTTACTTGGCTGTGATTATTTGTTACATTTTTTCTTTCTTTCTTTTTTTTAACTTGGTATCATGTTGTATTTGAAGAGGGTGGAAGAAGGTAGAAGTATTGATAGAGTTGTCAAAAAGAAAAAAAACAAAAAAGGGCTGGTCATTGATTTTTTTAAATGCATAGGAGGGAACAGAAAGAGGGAACAGACATACTTTAAAAGTACCATGTTCAATTTATTATATATTTTCTTAGAACAAGGTGTACATAATAGAAATTTTCCTGATGATCTTTTTTGTTCATTTTGTACATAGAAATGTCCTTATCTTAAGGTTGATTATATTCAGATTAAATATAAAATTACCAAAAAGTAGTTCAAAAGGTTATTAAGGATAGGAAGGCTATTTCAGATATGTGGAACAGCATGAGCAAACAACAGATTAGCAGGAAAGCACAGATGGTGTTCAAGGGACAGAAAGATTCTGCTAGTTCAACTGCAGGGTATAGTGCATGTATGAAAGATAAGATTGAAAAAAGAGCATGGTGGCAAGGTTGAAAAAGCCCTTGAATGCCTGGGAAACAAGTTTGATTCTTACTCAATAGACAATAGGGAACTACTGAATACTGTTGGACAAAGGAGTAATACGTTTTTGTGTGTATGCACACACATACGTGATTTCCCCCAAAATGAAAATTTTGGAACAACCTGTATATACATATATGTATATACATATTACATGTCTACACATGTAAATACACATGTATAATATATCCATCTATAATGTCTCTGTAATACTTTTCCCTTTCTGCATACATGTGAACATATGTGTGTTCATATATACTTATATGTAAGCATATATGTTTTATATATACATGTGTGTGCAAATATATTATTAAAGTGGTATTGAAGTGGAGAGGACAGATTGTGGTGGGGAGAGGTTCAAGGCAAGAAGACCCCTCAGAAGGCTATTTTGCCATATTCTACATAGATTGCCTCTAAATGAATGGTGGCAATGGGAATGGAAAAAAAAGGTAGAGAAATGAGAGATATCAGGGAGCTGAATTTGACAGGACTTGGTGATCATGGCGTGTGAAAGGTGAGGGAAAGTAAAGAAAGATAAGCAGTAGATTTCAAAATGTGAATTATGTATTCACAATTAATTGTGAATAGGTTGTGTGTGATAGAAAACCAAAAATGCTTAAGTCATAAGGAGAAACAGGTTTAAAGGGATATATAGATAGATCAATTTAAGTTGAGTGAATTTTGAAGGGCAGGAGAGATGTCTGGGTAAGAATGTCCTGCAGGCAGTTAGAAATGTGGGAATAAAAAAAAGTAAAGATTAAAGGTAGATATGTATTTATGTATGCATGTATATATGTACATGTGCATATAAATGTATTATGTATACATGTGTGTATGTGTGCGCATATATAAACATGTATATATATATACACATATATACATATGTGTGTATAGCAGTGTCACCGTGGATAGAGTGTCTAGAGTCAGGAAGACTCATCTTCCTGAGTTCAAATCTGGCCTCAGACACATACTAGCTCTGTGAGCCAAAGTCACTTAACCCTGTTTATCTCAGTTTCCTCATTTGAAAAATGAGCTGGAGAAGGAAATGGCAAACCAGTCCAGTATCTCTGCCAAGAAAACCCCTAATTAGGGTCACAAAGAGTTGGACACAACTGAAACAACTGAATAACAACAATGTGGGTGTATATATGTGTACGTATATATTATATATATATATATAGTATATACACTTGTATATATGTATGTGCATATATATACATATATGCTTATACATACATACTTGTATATGTATACATGAATATATCTGGAGTTATCTGCAGAGATGTTAGTTGAATCTGTGATTGTGAGATTGCCAAGTAAGAGAGTATAGAGACAGCAAAGAAAGAAGAGGAAAGACCTTAGTGAACCATTTACATTAAGGGACCTAGAAGAGGATGAGGAACCAAGAAAGGACACAGAAGTTCATGAGCTAGGAGGAGAACCAGGAGAGTGGAAAGTTTCAGAAGCCAGGGGAGTGGTTGGTCAATATTATCAAAAGCAGAAGAGCGATCATAGTGGGTGAGACCTGAAAACAAGCCATGAGGTTTGGCAATTTGGAGTTCATTGTTGCTAGATTTATTTAAATAGAGTGGTTGGGGAAGAAGACAAGCTCTACAGCAGATGGAGAGAGTTAGTAGTGATGAAGTGGAATTTCACATTAGGTGGAAATGAATTTTTCAAAAGGTTTAGCAATGAAGAAGAGAAGGGATATATAACAGTGTGTGGATACTAGGTGGCTTACTGTGTGAGAGACAGAGGTATCATCATTGGTAGGAGGAGACGTGAAAATGTCCAGAAAGATTGTTGCGAGGACTCATGCCATGGGATGATAAGAGTAGACTGAGAAAAGGGTTGTATTCATATTTAGCTTCTCTCTCTTTCTATGTGAACATGACTGAATCATTTAACTTTTCAGGTCTTCAGACCTTTCATCTGTAAAACCAAAATAATAATCACAAGACTTTTGGGAGAATCAAATGAAATATAATGTGTTCCAAGTGCTTGGTAAACCTTAAAGTGCAATGTATAATGTGAGTAAATATTTAGGAAATGGAAGAATTGTCAAGAGGCTCTGGAGGGTCTCCACTTAGCTTATGTACTTCACTATGTATCTTACTTGTTGAAAGGCACATTTCATAACAATAACAGACCATATGCATTTGAGACCCAAGTATCACTAACCTCAGGACTCAAATGGGTTATAAGATTCCATGTACGTATTTCAGATTGTTATTGTATTTCATTTGACTCATGCCCCACTAGAAGCTTAGTGAAGAACTTATAAGATTATCTGAGATCACTCTGTCTATACCAGGCTAGCATACCAGATGAGGAACATGCAATGTAAGAGTAAGCAGTTTAAGTGAGAACATTTTGTTTATAGTCACTTACCTAGAACAGATGAAAAATGGGCCTTGATCTAAGATCTAAGGATCTTACAACTCTCCCAAGTCCACTTTTCCCCAACCACCACACCATACTAATTCCTTGCTTTCTATCTACGGCAATGATTTGTGTATATGTTGGCAATGGACTAGGAAATGATGTACATTTATTTTGTATAATTATTGAGTGTTGGCTACATGCAAAGTTATTTAAACTCATGTTACGTAGTATTTGTTTGTAAGAATAAAAACAGGCCAATCACCCTCAAGTCCATCATGCTCATTCTGTTTATTATTAGGTTTCTTATGTCTCTTTGTAGTGTCTTAGCTTTGAATTTGTGAATCCATGTAGGATGACATTGTATAATTCAATAGCAGTGGGACTGAGGTTTTGTTTATTTTTCTATTTTCTTCATTTCAAAGGAGTTGATTAATCTACTGGCTGCTATGTAAATTTACAAGGCCAGCAAATGCTTTAGTTATGAGGGCCCTAGTGATCTTAATTACCCACGTTTACACAAACCATTACATATTGGATATACAAAATATACTGCTACCCTTTGATTTGTGAAGGGATGCTACTGATGGTGATAACCATCTCTGTATGGCCACATGCTGAAAGGATCGGTGCTTGACCAGAAGTCCTTTCTGCATTGTGCATAAAAACCACTCTTCACAGAGGTTATAATATGTACTGTGTCAATTAAGATTAGAACATTATGCATTTATCATTTTCCCTTCAAAGAATTCACAAACTTTTTGCTACTTAAAATAACTTTTATTCCAAAGAAGAAATAAAGTAAATATTTTTTGATCTTGGGACTACTAAGGAGTCTTTGTACATTATGTATTCAATATGTATTCAGTATCAATCTTTCTACTACTTAACTTTTCATAAAAAGAAAATAAGTGATCATTATCTTCCTGTGTTTTCAGTGTTTAGGAGGAAAGTTTCTGTTGCTGAGTATAAAATGTGCTCTTCACATTTGAGCTGATGCACCAGGAAATACATTTCATGGCATAAAGGTTTATTTTGACCTAAGTTGGATTACAGGTCTGCATAGTTCTTGGAACCATAAGATTATAAATCTAGATCTGGGGACCAAGTTCAATCCCTTTGTTTCACATATGAGGAAAATAGAGCAAGGGAAAGGAAGTAATTTAGCCAAGGTCATACAAGTAATACATGTCAATGGTAGGATTTGAATCCAAGTTCTCTGGCTCTGGAATGAGTATTCATTCTCCGCCGTACAACACATCAGTACCTATTTTTATGTGCATTGTATCATACCAAAGCTATCCATTTCAGTTCTTTTCCTACTCCTCAACCAGGATGGAACTTCTTTTCCCTTTTCATGAATATATCACTCAAACTCCAAATTCCTTTGACTGATGGTGAATTATATTGCCAAGGTTATAGAGGGAAGAGAGAAGAGGAAGAATGCACATTAAGTGATGAGGAGCGAAAAAAATGAGGAATGAAGAAGGAGACAGAGATGTAAAAGATATAGGGAGAGAACCAAGTGACTGGGAGGTTTCTACATTGGATTTGGGTATAAGTGATAAGGGACAACTAGGTGGCACAGTAGATAGGAGACTCATCTTCTAAGTTCAAATCTGACCTGAGACACTGTGTGACCCTGAGCAAGTCATTTAACCCTGTTTGCCTCAATTTCCTTATCTCTAAAATGTGCTGGAGAAGGAAATGACAAATGACCCTTGCATCTCTGCCAAGAAAAACCTAAATGAGATCACAAGGAGTTGAATGTTTGAACAACAACCTAAGTGATAATAGCAGGCAGCATGGGTGGGCTATAATTGCATTTTTCATTGTCGTTGTTACCCAGCCACTATAATCTTATCCATCTTTCAGGGGGATACTAACAAGTTGACATGAGTTTGTAAGGAAGCCACTAAGAGATTAAAAACATGGAAAGTGAGGCATAAAAGGGAGAAGACTTGCTGCTTCTGGAGAAAAGAAAGCTGATCACTACGGATTTAGGTTCATGTATAGATTTATGGCAACCAAATAGTCTCTATCTCTACTGAAAGATTAATAAAAAATGAGTTCTGCTTGCATTATGAGAGATTTTATTTATTATAAGAAATAGTTTCTTAATAGAAAAACTCTGAATTTGCTATTGACCATAACCTCTGAAAGCACCACAGATTTTCTACTGTGCCATAAACCTCTGCAGAGACGCATTTCTTTCCGAGATGATTTTTTGATGCTGCTGAAAAATCATAGAATCTTAGAGTTGGAGAAGATGTGGAGAGGTCATTTGGACCATTCCCCTGGAACTCAGGCAAGATACTATCTAAAGCATCCTAAAGAGAGGTGAAGAGAGGGGCATGAATTAACACTTCATGTATTCTTCTAGGCCATTTTATATGCTAATCAAAGGTGAAGTACCCCCGAAGAGTTCCTTATACCTCTCTAGGGAGAACTTCTTCAGAAAGTAGGCCTATTATGTGTTAATAATTTGAATTATATATATATATATATGTATATGTATATACATATATATTCCCATAAAGAAGAGAGGAAATTGCTCAAAACTGTAGCATTTAGCTTTAAATTTGCATCTTCATTGCACCAGGGAAAGCTGTTATATGATGCATATGTTTGGCTTTTGCAGGTGAAAATAAAGAAATATAGATTTAATTTTATTGGCAAAGGGCCAGCATTTCGTAATTTTATCCTAGTGAATTGTTATATGCCATAATTCAAATTTAATGATCTGACTCACTGAAATAAGATCCAGCTTTGGACAGGTATTTTGTTCCTTTTCATAGCAAACTTAATTATTTCTAGATCAGTTTTTCTAACTAGAAGGCAGGCACTGTCAGTTGGCTGGTTTGAACCAGGCCACGGGAGTCACCAGAGCTTATGTGAGCTTATACAGTTCTGTATTTGAATTTCCCCAAATCTTCTAAGTGCATCTCTAATGGCACTCTACAGTTTAGAGATTTGTCTGTGGACAAGACCATATGTTCTCCCAGCAGCTTCTTGTGTAAAGTCCTGTCTGCTCTCTATTCAGGAGAGGATTTGAACAGCTTTACCTGGAGCAAAATACCCTATCTGAATGCTCCTGTACATGATGTGTTGGAAGTAATAAATAAATGTTTTTAAAATGTGGAAGGAAGTAATTCCCTTCTGTGTGACAGGTCTGATTATGGTGGGTTTACTCCAGAGATACAAAATCACCCAGCCTGCTTCTATGGCCTTGAGGGGGAAAAAGGACAGAATTTCAAATTTTTCCAACTCATGCAAAAAGATAAAAAGTAAATAGATTCCCATGAGAAGTAAATAAAGTCTATAATGAGTTCAGAACAGAGACAGAGACTAGACCTGTACTTCATTGGTATATGGAATTCTCAGGGGAAGAAACTCCTCCTAACTAGTGCAGCCACAATCACTTCTAAAGTTTATGGTCTGAAAAAGTTATTTAGGGCATTGAGAACTTATGTGACTTGCCTAGGGTCACATGAATACTATGTGTCAGATGTGGGACTTAAACCCACAACTTCTTGACTTGGAGGGCAGTTTTCTGTCCACAAACCAAAGTGCCATTACGAGAACTCAAGCTAATTTTGAAACATGTCCAGACAATGTTGTTTGACCTTCATTCTTGAAGAGGACCATGACATCATGGAGGTGATGCCATGACATGCAAGTGAATTGGATTTAAGTGAGGGAGGGCTGTGAAAAGTTAACAGCCTCACTTTCTCCTCCAAAGCATCTGGGTCCAGTGGCCAGATATACATCAGCACAACTGGAGATGGCCCCAGATGTGGTGGAAGACTTTGGCCTTTTAAAGCTAAGATCTTTAGCAGTTCTCATTTTGACTGAGACAATGCCCATTCAGTGATTAAGGCTAGGTAAAAAACAAACAAACAAACAAACAAACAAAAGAACAGATAATATAATGTTAGTAGAAATGGACCATTCTTTAAAGATTGGATTTTTTTGTTTGTTTTGTCTTCTCCCTTTCACTAGCACTATTTGAAAGAAAGGGTGTTTTGTGTTTGTTTGTTTTTTTTTTGTGGCTATAATCAAAGCTTAATTTTAAACATATTACTTTTAGCTAGATTCACCTATTTCCTTTCCCTTACCTGGAGGACCCCAAAATTAGCTGTAACCATTCTGACTGAAAAAGTATTGAAATTTCAAGGGAATTTTCCAATTTTCTTTGCATAGTCTGGTACAACTGAACAAATATAGCCTTCCTGCAATTAAAGCTTTCCTTTATCGAGGAATAAATTTGAGATAAGATGGAAAAAATTGGTGGAAAGTAGAGGCGTTTCCCTCATCACTCGAGACATGTGAACATAAAAATCTTCAAGAAGTTTCTATCAGCTTAGAAGATGAGGGGTGAATAGGTGGATGGGAAAAACATTCTCTTTAGTTCTTTGGAAATATCTGCTTTGTATTAAGGTGATAACTAACAAGCTGTTTTACATATATTATATACTTTAGTAAGTGGTTGTTGGGTATATTAAAACACTATTAGTGGAGCTGAGAATTAGCCTAACCATTCTGGAAAGTAATTTGGAATTGTAATTTTGTTTTATTTTGTTTTTATTTTTTTAAACTAAAATATCCATACCCTTTGACCCACAGATCATATTGAGAGGTATATAACTTTCATGTATATGTCAAAATGTTTATTATATATGAACATTTTTCATCGTGAACACAAGCTTCATTTCTTCCATTCTCTTGCAAAGTTTCCCCTATCCCCTTTATCCTAGTGGTATTTTATCTTCCTAAAATCTCAGAAGTAAAAGCATGGTTGTGGGCTTCATTAAAAATTTTATGTCATAAAACATCCATGGTCAAACTAATTTGCTAAACATTCTACTGAGTGTGCCTTCTATATTGAACCATATTCCATGTGTTGTGATTGTTTAATTGTATTATTACAATGAAGAAAATAGAGGGTAAAAGAAGAGAAGTGAACAGAGAAGAGGAAAGGAGAGCTAAGGAGAGGAGAAGAGAGAAGATCAGACGAGAGGGGATGAGAGGGGATGAGAGCAGAGGTAAGGAGAGGTGAGAAAAGGAGAGCTGAGGTGAGGAAAGGAGAGGGGGGAAGAGGAAAGCTTAGGAAATTAGAGGAGAAGAAAGAAGAAAAAAAAATTTGAATCCAAATCTTCCAAATCAAAGTCCAGCACACTCTATCCCCTATGCCATGTAGTATATGTGAACACAGTGGAAAACAAATTTTAAAAGTATTCCTTTTATTTAAATTTAATTGTGCATACCTTATTATTTCTATTTTAATTAGTTTATTTTTAAAGTATTTATTTTATGCTTTGATGGTGAGCTTTTTAGAGTTCTTGCCAAGTTTTACCTCCCTGTCAACCTCATTGGTGGTAAAGGTTTTGTTTTATTTTGTGGGCCTTTTTACCTTTATTCGGCACAATCCTGCCGGGTTAGGGACAGGAAATTCAATCTCCCCAGAAGTCTGAGCATCTCTTAAACCTTAGGAAAATTGGTTTCATTTAGCCATTTTTAAAATATTCTTTTCAGGAAAATAACATTCATTTATCAAAAGAAACCATAATACTTTGTCTCATTACTTCTACCAATTCCACATGGAAAATTCAGTTTTCAGAAGCAGCTAGGTGGCACAGCAGCTAGAGCCTTGGATCTGAAGTCACAAAAACCTGAGTTCAAATCTTTCTTTAGACATTTATTAGTTATGTGACTTTCAGGAAGTCACTTAAGGACTAACTCCATTTTTTTCTTTTTTATATATAAAATGGAATGATGATGCCATCTATCTCTCTGGGCACTGTGGAGGTCAAATGAAATAGTATTTGTCAAGTGTTTTGCAAACCTTAAAGCACTATGTAAATGCTAGCTATTAGTATGTTACTATTTTCAATAAACATTTATTAAGTGCCTGCTATGTGCCAGGTACTGAGTTGAGTACTGGAGATACAAAAAGAGGAAAATAATAGTGTCTACCCTCAAGAAGCTCACAATCTAGTGGGGTTTTGGAGGAAATTGCAGCTACCTAAAGTACATATTGCAATCGTTTCCAGGAAAAATACAGGATGAGTTCCAATGCCAAGTTTAAAATACATTTTAAAAATGTAAATTTTCTAATACGAAAGTCAAAAAGAAAACTCACACAAAAGTTGGATATTTTGGCTCCCATAGAAAACCAACTGCTCTTTATGTTTCCATAGACCTGACCGTAGGCAGCCTATTTCAGCTCTCTGGGCCTCAGTTTCTTTGTTTGTAAAATGAGATTAGATGATCTCCAAGATCTTTTCCATCTCCAGCATTATATAATTCTTTCATCTTCATAGCTTGACTAACATTATATACTGGAAATGATAGGACGAATTGTGAGTTTGTGGAGAATAAGGTGGAAAAGGCAGAAATTTGTAACCTTTTCTTAATTAAAATGACTTTCCACAGAAGTATCGGTATTAGAGTCCAAGCAATTGGACCTCTATAGCATGCTAAACTATGTAGAGAGCTTTGTAAATGGAGAACAATTTCTACTGAATATGTTATTACTTTGTTCCAAAGATATAATAATGCCTTGTTCAGAATTTTAATTGTCTTGCAATCAGAGGAGTAAAGGTCAGATTAATCTGCTGGCTAATCATTATAAGAACAATGCTGATTGCAGCAAGGGATTTTGTCCAACATCTTTGGTGTTTTCTTCAGAGATGATTTTGTCCAAATAGGTGTGTAAGAGTTTAGAAGTTAATGGAGCAATGAAAATTAATAAAACCATTGAACAGTATGTATGCCTATACCCTGGACTGAAGTAACTGGTATATGTTTATTTAGCTTTCTTCTCCATCTTCTCTCCAATAATTTCCAATAGCCTCTGAAAGGAGGAATAGAATTCTCCACAATCCTTTCTCCAAAATATGTCTGATGGCTGATTGAAGCTAGGAGAGGATTAGCTCTCTTACTGACACTACAACTGTATTTCACACTTCGGTTACTTACCTCTTTTCATTTTCCTTTGGAGATTTCCTTTTGGTGGATGAATGTGCATGTAGATGCTGTAGAACCTGCACACACAGCAAGTTACTGGATTGATGCATAGTTGTTTTAAATATGGGAATTTTGAAAATGGAATGAAGGATTATATTTTTTTCAGTGGGAAAAGTTCAGGCATCTATAAACAAAAGCATATCCTATATGCAAATATTGTCATAAATTTATATTTTAAAAATTCCAAGAAAACAATTTAGTTAGCAATCTAAAATCTGGTTATCTCCATTGAATATTTTCTTTCCATTTCTATGAATAAATGGGGCTTGGTTTGAGCCTTGAGAAATGGATAGGATTTGGAGAGGTAGAATACAGGAAAAGGAAGGCCTTCAAGGGTGGAAGAAAAACATGAATAAAGGTTTTCCTGATTCATCCAAGCTTACCTTAAAGTCGTAGAATCTGAGAAATCCATATCACAGAGACTTTTTACATAGTCAGCCTGTGGGAAACCAAACTAGAATGATTTAACACTTGGTCTTCTAGAGAACGTTGAAGCTTTGATGTATCCACACAAAACAAGTGTCATGGCTATTGTCCAGAATACAGAGTAGTTTCACCATGATGTGATATAGTGATTTTTGCACAAAACATCTTAATCTTAGAAACTCTTCTTACCTTCCTACTGAGTCTCTGCTGTATTGTCCTGGAAAAAAAATGCAGTCAATGTACTTTCAGGAGGTCCAAAGAAAATGAAGACATGGTCTTAGTTTCAAAGAGTCTTCCACTGTGATAATGAAGGATGAAAGGTCAGACCATGAAAAATACACAGATAGATGAGTCATGGAAACAGGATACTGGCTCTTACCTAAGAACTACAGTGACAGAAGCAAGTAGAATACTTAGGAAAAGCCTCATGGGAGTGAACTTATAACATTCTACCTTAATCCCCAAACTCATTCCATCAATCAAATGCTTATTGAGTAATCCCCATGTTCTTAAGAGTTCATAGGTGAGAAAAGTATACTATATGATTCTGAGGTAGCTGGTGGCTCAACGGATAGAACATTGGTCCTGGAGTCAGGAAGAACTGAGTTCAAATTCAGCCTCAGACATTTCCTAGCTGTGTGCTCCTGGGCAAGTCACTTAGCCTCTGATTGCCTGACAAAATGGACCCACTGCTGAAGTAAATGGCAAAACACTCCTATATCTTTGCCAGGAAAACCCCAAATGGGGTCACAAAGGGTTGGAAATGACAAAAACAACTGAACAACAGCAATGATTCTTACAGTCTGATCCAAAAGAGAAGATGTTTACATACATATTAAAAGAATAACTCAAGATATATTAGCAACACAGAGATTAAATAATAAATGATATGGTATAGAGTGTACTGTAATTGCCAGAGGACTTAAAAGAATGGAGGTACTAATATAGTTCTGAGTCAGGAGAGATTTCATCAGGTGGGACTTGACTTCAGTCTTGAAGAATGGGTAAAATTTGGATAGGTGAAATAGAAGAAAGATTTCAAAAATGGAGGAACAGCATCAGTGAAGACCCAAATGTAAGAATGACTATGCCATTATTTGGGAGATGAAGAGGAGGCTGGCTTCCCTGAAGTGGGAAGTTTTTGTTGTACGCCAGTTGGGAAAAAAAGGTCAGAACATTAAGGTGGGACAGAACACTATGAAGACCCCAAAAGATAGAGTCTTTTCAGATTATTTTATATTCTACCAACCATCTTTTTAGACTAAAGGAGCATGTGGAAATAGAAGATTTGATGTTGAGTTCAGTAATACATCATTCCAGTTCATTCATATTTAGAATATCCTTCAAGGGTAACACTTAGCATAGTGTCTGGCACATAGTAAGCATTATAGAAATGTTAGCAATGCATGAGTTTAAAAAAAAAAAGACATGAAATAACTTCAAATGTTTATTTTTTTTTAAAGCAAGCCTCCTAGGGGAAAAAATCTTATTGAAGTAGCTAAATAAAGCACTTGTTGGAAGTCCAAAGAAATAATTTGTGTGATAAATAATGCTGCTTATTACTGAGTTGTATGATTATAGCCATTTTATGAAATTTTAATTACATTATGTGCCTACTCAAATATTGGTTTTGAACATTAATTGAGTTACTTGAGAAGTATTTCATGGAGGGGAAAATAAAAATGAAATGGCTTATTTACTTATTCTAAAGTATTAAGAACAGAATTCTGTGGGGAAATAATAAAAAGTCATCAGTAAGGCCTACAAGAAATCCTCTCGTTGTATCAAAGCCGTAGACAAATTTTGAGCTGGAAGATTCATCTGAAGTGACTGAGGAGAGCTTTAGCTCTGCCAATAGCCCGCAATACTTAAAATGCCACATGTATCATTTAGAGGTAAGGTGTAGCCTGATGCCTCAAGTAACTTTATATGATTAAAAAAACCACAAGGTATTTGGGGGTTATTAGGAGGGCAAGATGTCTCTTAATTTTGATGCTCAAAACACAGAGCTATTTATGGGCTTCAAAAAATCAATAAGAAGTCTGCCTAAGAAAGAAGCAGGGACAGCACAAGTGAAGAAGAATGTCAGGAGTTTGTATTCCCCAGAAAGGGACAGATTGATACTGAACTGACATGACAGCTTCATGTTTTGTCGTTGCATATGTTTTCTGTCCCAGTGATTTCTTTTCTGCTGTAAATTACATGGGACAGTGACTTTGCCACAGCTAAGGTGCCAGACTGAAACACAATTTTGCATGATAATTTCTTTGTTATTGTAACGCTGAGAAACATTCTAGGCCTGGAATGCAAAAAATCCACAGAAATAGCTAGACTTATTATTATTATTGAAAACCGACCTTTAGAGCATACTTCCCTGAAGAGTGGGAAAGGGCTTCTGACTGTGCTATATCATTCACATCTGTGGGCATCACAGTTAGAATTCAAATCAATCCCGTTATTAGATGTCTGGAGGATTGTGTCTTCTCGATCTTACTATGATAGCTAAGTATTAACTCTGCTTGTATTTAGTCAGAAAAGAGCATGTTGACAAACATCACCTCTAACAAAAAATGCTCAGGTGCATCTAATAATGTTCAAAGTAGATAGGAGTTGGAGTTACCTTTAGCATTAGCTCCAAATTTAACGTGTGTTTAGTCAGGAGCATTTGTTAAACAGCTGCTCTGTGGCACAGTGGATAAAGCGCTGAGCCTGGAGTCAGGAAGACATCTTCCTTAGTTCAAATCTGGCCTCAGACGCTTACTAGCTGTGCAACACTGAGCAAATCACTTAACTCTGTTTGCCTCAGTTTCCTCACCTGTAAACTGAGTTGGAGAAGGAAATGGCAAACCACTGCAGTATCTCTGCCAAGAAAATCCCAAATGGAGTCACAAAGAGTCCAACACAACAAAACAACTGAACGATAATAATAATAATAATAAAAATGCTTCAGGCTCTGTGATAAGCACTGAAGATACCAGTCCCTGCCCTCAAGGAGCTCAAAGTCTGGTAGGTAAAGGAGAAAAGTAAAAAAATCAGACTAATGCTGTATCCTTTGAATCAACATTAACTTGACAAATAGACTTAGATTTAGTTTCTCAATCAGTGTAAATAAGACTTTCACTTTATATAACTACACAAACCTTATTTTCTTACCAAGAAATTATACACAGTTAAATTCATAGAAATAAAAATTAAACTATTATAAATTGATCATTTCTGGTCATTTACCAGGTTTATTAATTTGCACTAACAATCTTTAAAGGTTGCTATTTCATCATGTGCATCATTTTTTTTATTTTAAAAATATCAAAGTAACATTTTATAGTTTGCTGGAATTTGCCTTTCTTTTCCCTTTTTTCAATGGGATAGGAGATAAGAGAGGGATAAAATAGATTTCTACTGATGTAAAAAAATTAAAATAAAGTAGGGATGCTACAGATATGGAATGTTGCACGTGCTTTCATATGAAGTAACTATTGTTGGTTTTACTTATTGCTTTACAAGATACCTTTCACGTAATAAAGATGATCTGAAAATGTTTCTAATATAAATAATGTATCAATAAATTTTTTTTTAAATCAAAGGGAATCTTGAGGGAAAACAAGCACAGCTTGGAAAACCCAGATTCAAATTTGTGACTGATAATCATTTTCATTTTTAAGATGTTATTTAATAACTCAACCACAATCTCAGAGCATAAATGATATACACACCTATTAGTTCATAAAATATACCTTTATAATGCTTAACATCAACTAGCTTCTTATAAGTTTAATTTCAACTCACTCCTTTTTTCATTTATAGAATTACGATTGACATGTAACACCTGGCTGTTGCGTAGTTTGCCATTCACAAATTCACAAAGTTTCAGAGAATCATCCATCTCCCATAATTGCTTATTTAGGGGAAAAATACAAAATCAGGTGACATTAAATGGGACCACTGAAAAATGATACCAAGAAAATGAAAGTGCTGTAAAGATCTTTTGAGGGAAAAAAATGAAAGTCAGGTTTAAGAAATTTAGGAAGGCGCAAGAAAATTGGAAGCCAAGGAAAAATCCTCCCTGATGTACAAAAGCTTAGGAAGGTTATAAAGAGGACAGATTCTAAATTAGAAGCATTCAACTCACCTATAAAAGAAAGTGGAACAGGATTTCAGAGGGAGATGAAGAAACATAAGGCCACGTGAAAAGGGATTTTGGTGTTGAATATCTTGACTAAGTTGCAATTAAAAATGGAGGCGGAATGTCTGGAAAATCTGATTTTCTATCCATTGAGCACGCCAAAATAACTGAGACTATAAAAATTGGAATTTTTGTTTCAATCTTTTGGGAAAACAATGACTTTGCCCGATTCATAGTTATGAAGTAAGAAAAACTAGTCAAGATGATTAATCTAAAACCAGCCTGCTTCTTTTTAAGTAAAGCTTTTAATTTTCAAGTGATAAAAAGTAAGTTGTATCAAAGAGGGGTTATAGAGTTATCTAAGACAAAAATTCCTGCTTTGGTTAATGATTCTAATTTAGAATCCCTCCCCCCCAAAAAAAAGATAATTAGTGGTGAAGCAAAGGAACTATGAGGTTTAAGTGGGTATTGGGCTTAATTTTTATGGCTGTTATTTTAGCAATGCAATTATCATTCTTTATTAATGTATAAAATCAGAATAATTTCTTTTCATTAATATGTAATGACAATTGAAAGACAAGAAGTAAAGGTATATTCTCTCTCTCTGTCCTTTCTTTTTTACATACCTCCTTGAGTTGACCATAATCTTTCATTCTATCATTCCCTTCTGTGCCTCTTGAAATCCCATTCATAGAATTCAACTCAAATGTCTCCTCCTCTATAAAGGATTTCATTTTTTTCAGGGAGTTCATCTTCATCAAGATCTTTGTATTTCCTATTTACCCCACTCCATCTTGTCCCCACACCCACCTCTCTCTCTCTCTCTGTCTCTCTCTCTCTCTGTCTCTCATACACACACACACATACACACACCTCAAAAAATGATCCTTCCCTCCTTAAACCTTGAGAACATTTGATTTGCTTCTCCATTATGTATATTTCTCTCGTATTGTAATTTGCGTGAGAGTTCTTTGCATATGTGCCTTATCTCTACTAGATTCTAGATCATTAGTCAAGGATTATTTCTTATTCAGTTATATATCTTCCCCAGAACCTAATACAGTGCTTTGAATATAATAAATGCTTAATGATTCTTTGTTAAATTATTGAAAAATACAGATTTGGTGAGAGAAAATGCCAGAAAATTTACTTCTCTCCCCATATATAATATTTTGATTCTGGATCTATTGAAAGAGGCAAAATAAGTCATATTTAGATAAAAAGGAGATTTTTTCTCTTTGGAATATGAGTGAAGGTACTAGTTCAAATATATACATGTATGTATACATATGATAATATAATATGAAAATAAACATTCAGATAGCTATTTAGTAAAGATCAGGTTCTGTTAAAGGACCAATGACATCCAACTGGGAATTAAAATACCTCAGTTACTTGAAAGTTGTTATTGTGCATATTCACATACACATGCACAAATGAGTGCACATACTGCAGATGCTTAATTTTGTGATACATGTATGAATCAACTATTTGAAGTAGAAACCTTGGCAGGACAATCTACAATGCTCCTGAGATCCTTTGACAGTCTAGTTATTATAGTTCAAATTATATTAAAATTTAGTATAAGCCACAGAATAACTGAGTGATTTCTATAGCAGTCAAAATATCAACTTCTTATACACGATTACACAGAGAAAACATCTTAGACCAACCATTTTGGCTGTCCTTAGAGAGGGAAGATATGCCAATCATTCCAGCACTAATAAGGCTATCTATTAACCTTAAAACATTTTCTAGGTTACTGGCTTGGTGTCCTGGTGCCTACCCAGGAGAGAAAGTAGTGCATGGTTTTGATATTCCAAGGATGTTTAGAGAGTATTTTAAAAGGACCTGAGAGAATATCCATAATTCTAAGAGTGGTATAGCAAAGAAGTGAAATGAATATGTACTGCTGCTAATAACCTCATAAGAGGAAAAACATGTGCCTATTAATAGTAGTATCATTGAAAACATATGAACAGAATAAAAAATGGAGGGACCCTAGAACTCATCTAACTTAGAGTTTCTCAAGCTGTGATTTGAACAACCCCGCATTGGATGACAGTCTCAGAATCCAAAAAGATCACTATAGAGAGCTGAAGGTAGAAGATGAAATGTAATAGGGATAAATGTTAAGTCCCATAATAAAGTTCAGAAAATAAAATGAACAAATATGAGATGGCAGATACACGACTAGATTATTCATGTGAAAAAGAGCTGGGAGTTTTAATGGACCACAAGTTCCATGAGGATCGGTACTATGATTTGAGACCTCAATAAACTAATGTGATTTTAGTTTCCATTAGTATAATATCAAGAGCAATGGGGGTGATGATAGTATTCTGCTCTGGTCAGATTACATCTTAGAATAGTGTGACCACTTGTGGGCATTAAATTAATTTAGATTGAACTTCATCAAGCTGGAGTATATTAAGAAGAGGGTGACAGGGTGAGAGGATTCAAAATCCTGTCAAAGAAGGATCAATAAAATAACTGAAGGTGTTTAGCATGAAAAATGTAAGACTGAGGCGGGGAACAGGACATGATAGCCATCTATCTTCTGTTATCTCAATGATTGTAAAGTGGAGGAGGATGTGACTATTTCATTTGGATCCTGAACTAGGATCAATCGATGGAAGTTACGGAAATGAAAATTTTGAGTTCAAAATTGGGGGAAACTTCTTAACTAAAGTATTCCAAAAGTGGACCCAGTGAGTGACTTGGAGAATTGCAAAGGTTTCCAAGGTACTAAATTCCTGATATCAGTAAATGTTGGACTAGATAACTTCCAAGATGCCTTTCAACTCTAATTCCTTAAATCGATGATTATGTCTCTGCAGGAGTTTTGGAATAACGTCCAATATTGTTCATTATTGCAAAATACTTTTTGTTAAGCCATCACTTCCTCCTCACTAATTTGGTTGCAATGATCTTAGAATCAGAATAAAACTAACCAGAAAAAAAAATCAGTTTTTTTTATTTTAAAAATTGGCCTTTATCAGACAGAATGTATTAGAAGATAAGAGACTAGCTTTGAATCCATTGCTAATATATGCTTGACTGTGTGATTCTGTGAAAACACTGAACCTTTGAGTTACCCAGAATACTCTTATGAGATTATAGCTGGATCAATGGAAGGGATTTTTTCACTGGCTGTTCTCCACATTGATGAAATCACAGGTCTAGACCCATGTTTATTCATTTCAGTCACATCCAACTCTTCATGACCCCATTTAAGATTTTCTTGGCAAAGCTACTGTAGTGGCTTGCCACTTCCTTCTCCAGCTCATTTTACAGATGAGGAAACTGATCCAGTGTTAAGTGGTCACATAGCTAGTAAGTGCCTGGAGTCAAATTTGAACTCAGGTCTTCCTGACTTCAGGCCCCGCACTCTATCCACTGTGCCACCTAGCTGCCCCATCAAGACCTATCCCCCCAATTTTTGGTACCATCTTTCTTAGACTTGGTAATTCAAAAATACTTCATAGGAAGCTTCCCTTCTATTAAAATTTCATCTGATATTTGGAGTTCTAACATTGCAAAAAGTTTTAGATCCAGTTATCTAATCCAAACTCCTTGTTGAAAAGAGGAAGCTGAGGTCCAGAGAGATTATATGACTTTTCCCTTAAGGACAAGGCTTGAAAGTGTAATGACTAGAATAAAAACCCAGATCTTCTGTCTCCCAGGATACATGAAATCATGTAAGGTTCCTTTGTCTTTGATATGAATGGTATAGAGATACACAGAAAGGTAATATAAGCGGGACAGCATATCATGATGTCATCAGCATTTTGAGCTAGTCTATCTTACAGGAATGTTAAAATCCTAAAAATGTATTTCTATCAGTATGAAGCCGTACATCAAATTTATTCAACAAGGATCTCTTAGAGGTGAACTTCAGTGAGCAGAGCAAGATCACCAGTCACAGTGGCCAAAATGCATTTTGCATAGTGCCTGACTTCTTATATAGTAGGATCTGACTATTTGAAGACCGTCATATGAAATGAGCAATGACCAAATAAGATTAGTTAAAAGCTTCAGGCTCCGTGTGGATGAATTGTTGCTGGAATGACATCTTATAGAAAGCTTTGTAGCTGCAGAATCAGATTTCTATCACTCTGAAAAAAAAAATCATTAGTAAAATCTGTCAATCAATTGCTAATTCTAATTCTATACATACTATGCTATTCATAATAAACATAATAAACATCATCTTAGATACATGTGGGAATGCTGCTTATACTGAAATATAACCAGCCTTTATCACACTATGAATGCGTGATAGCTTTGCTTGTTTGTTTGAAAGATCTAGGGGATGTTTAGAGAATATATTTAAATGATTTCTTTTAATTAAGCACTTATGTTCCAGGCATTATGCTGTGTTATGGGAAGGGAGTATATATATATATAGAGAGAGAGAGACAGAGAGAGAGAGAGAGACAGAGAGACAGAGAGACAGACAGAGATACAGAAAGCAAGATGGTCCCTGCCTCAATGATCTTACATTCTAATAGGGGGAAGATGACACATGTAAGGGGGTGGTGGCCAAAGAAGGATAGTTTATCAGGGAAGTTAAAGGAATTTTGAGTGTAGTTATAGGCTGGTCATCTAGATGGCCCAGTGGATAGAGTGCTGGCCCTGGACTCAGGAAGACCTAAGTTCAAATCAGCCTCAGACACTTACTATCTATGTGACCCTGAACAAGTTACTTAACTTCTCTTTGCCTTAATCCACTAGAGAAGGAAATAGCAAACCATTCCCGTATCTTTGCTAAGAAAACCCCATGGACCATATTGCTATGCTTTGCTCCCTGGGAACATGAAGAGTTGGAAACAACTGAACAACTGAATAACAACAAGAAGTTATAGGACAATCAGGCGACATGCCCTTTATAAAACGGTAGTTTTGGGGGCAGCTAGGTGGTGCAGTGGATAGAGCACCGGCCCTGAAGTCAGGAGGACCTGAGTTCAAATCCGGCCTCAGACCAAACACTTGACACTTACTAGCTGTGTGACCTTGGGCAAGTCACTTAACCCCGATTGCCTCACTAAAAAAAAAAAAAAATAAAATAAAATAAAATGGTAGTTTTGATTTGATTACTGGTCCCAGAGCAAGCAATAGAAAGGGAGAAAGTTCCTGGGCACGATAGGTTTCTGAGTCTCAAAAGAAAAAAAAAAGTCACCAGTGACTCAAAGGTAGATTATTCTGTTTGCCAGCATTCCGCTGCTATGCCAAATCATTTGAAAGTGTGGTTTTAATTGATCTTCATAAGGGCACCTTTGTGCCCTTAAGGTGACTATAATTTTAGTTTAGTCAGTATGGATACCTATTATCCTGAATCCTGTTACTATCTCTGTTTTATGGATATCTAGCAGTAATAAGGCGGTACATGCTATATCATTATTGGCTACGTGCCCAACTGTCACTGATGATAAACCACCAACTATGTAATATGAAAATGTAGCTAGGAGAAAACTGAGCCACAGAGATGTGAACTGATTTTCCCTAGGTCACAGTTATTCAAAAAGCATTCATTAAGCACCTGCTATGTGCCAAACATGATTCAGTTATTAAGGAAAACCCTTGTTCTTTCTTTTTACTTTTTCTCATATAGGACTTAGAAAAGGAATTCTTAACCTAATGTCAGTGAACCTGCTTTTTTTTAAATATTTTGAGAACTGTATTTCAATGTAATTTAATTATTTTGCAGTCCTGTGTATTTTGTTTTAGGAATTTTAAAACATTATTTTGAGAAGTAGTCCATAGGCTTTACCAGACTGCCAAAGGGATCTACAATAAAAGTTTAGGAACCTCTGTCTCTGAGCACTTTCCATTTCTAAACTTTTTAGAGTACTATAAATAAGACATAGTCAATGTGCAAGACTCATATAAATATTAGATTATTCAACAATGAGATTATGAAATGGAGGAAAATCAGACTCACAAATTAATCTAGTTTTCCTTCCAAACATTATAAACAGCATGACAGCTAGCCATTTCTCTGAAAATGAGTAGTAGTACAAGTTGAAATCTTGTCATAATGAGAATGTTACAAGTAACTAGACTATGAATAAATGGATGGATGGAGGGAGGGGAGAAGGGAGGGAGGGATAATAGGTATGAATTGATGAGTCTCATGGATGGCTTATTCAGTGTGAAAACAACTTTATCCTGTTATCAGAGAGCCAGTCATACATACCATCACCTTTGGAGTTCTGCTCACATATGATGGTTCCAGGGAGTTTCATGACACGTTCTTCAATTACTCCAACAGAGTTGTAACATATGTATGAGAGAGAAGACCTCTTTGCAACCACCTTTGGTGATTGAAGACTGACTCTAAAAACTGAATATCATCCTATCCTTTGATGTTTAGACAAGATTTAAACATGAGGTAGCTAAAATGTTCATGCTGCCAACTCAGTATCTTGTTTCCAAGGAGATAGGGAGGATATTAGCTGTTCTTTTGAATTTAGATTTCAAGGGAAGCTGGGAAGGTACAACTTGAAAGTTACTGGTTCTACAACTCAAATACAAAGTCAGTCTCCTTGCTTTAATGGTTAAAATTTTTTTACAATATTCGGATCATGTTTTGCAGTTATGTACCAGCCCCTAGATTTTTTTTTTATTCTTTCTCAGCTTTAGCCCTTATGCTAAGGGACTTCACCAACCTAGCTGATGTTCCCTCAAACTCCCTGACTGACTGGGTGCCAGCTGTATACTATGAAGTCCCATAACTAGCATGTAACCCCTTCTTAGCTATCCTTCACAGAATCATTCTTTTCCTTCAAGATGCAGCACAAGCACTACCTTCCACATAATGCCTTTCTTGATTACTCTAACCTAATTAGCCCCCCACAGTATTGAACTCTATTGTATTACCTTTTTGTATTTCTTCTCTTTCTATACGTGTTTCTATATTTTTCTCTCCCCTATTTGAGTGCAAGCTCCTTGAGAGAAAGAATTGTTGTATTTTCTTTATCTCTCCATTGCCTAAAACAGTGTTTGCCTCATAATAGGTGCTTAATAAATTCTTGCCAATTGATTGTGCATACATATACGATTTTCATGTCTTGATGCTTAAAAAATTATTTTGTTCTACACCATATGTGTCTCTTACAGAATATTATTTTGCTGCCATGGAGGTAGTGGAAACATCTTAGAAGTTGTTAGTAGAATTCGCCTGATAGATATTGAAGGGAGCTTTTATATTTGGTGCACACTGCAGTCATATTGCACTGGGCTCTCTCTGTTTTCAGTTCCCTTTATTGTGTTTCAGTTTATGTAGCACACTTAATTTTTCATGCTTCACTTATTTGTTTGGGGTTCTTTGTTGAAAATAAGGATATATTTCAGGCAAGCCTCAAGTAGGAGGAAACCTGAAGCACTTGATAGGAGATGGCCTCAAAACTATGAAGACCTAGGTTCAAGACCTATGTGTAATACATGTGGTGTGACATTTTTAGCCTTTCAGTACAATTTCAAGTCAACTGTAAGTTGCAGAGAAAGGTACCAACCTGCATTGGTGGTGAATTTCCTCACCTTGCAGTTCCCTGTGTCAGTGAAATCCCAGGTCAGTCCCTGTTTCTCTGTCTCAAATAGGAAACAGTATTGCCTATACCAGAATTAACTTCATTCTGTTTTTTAAAATAGCTTGTTAACTCACACTTTCTTCTCCAGAGAAAAGTAACTGAGAACTGCCATGGAACTAGTATTTTATCTGCCAATTAAATATTCTTTTTAGTGCCTACTTTCTTCTTACCTTTTTTTAAAACTACCTTCTTGCTCACGTACATATTCATATAATATAAATTTCCTTTTATATGGGAATGACAACTGGTTATGTCAAGCTAGATAGATTTGATTGATTTGTTTGACAAATGGTTTCTCTTAGAAGATTCAATTATTCTTTAAGGTCATCTTGGGGGCTGTGAACTTCTCCTGTTGCTTCATTCCTTCTTGGAGATACATTTAATCACAATTCGCTATAAATTCATGAACTGTACAGAGTGGTGCTCAGGCAATTCATTCTTAAATTATTAACAGGTTTATCCCATGTTGGCTGTGTGTTTAAATAATTGCCACTGGTACAAAATATGTATCACAACAAAAATACGATTTAATGCATAATTTATTTATGGCTCAGCAAAGTTGTTGTAGATGCTGTTTTTAAGTACAAATACACTTCAAAAACCCACATGCTCAGGTGAGTAAACACTATACTGTAGGAGACAAGAGTATATGAGGCAATAACTGTCTTCCCTAAGTCAGATTAACACTGAAACTCTGCCCTGTTCTATTTATGTGATGATAGAGATAGTTTTACAATATGCATGTGCCTTGAATACATAGCTGTTGTTACTGATGTATTTGCCCTTACCATGCTTTTTGATCTGTAGTTTTTGTGTTTGCTTTGACGTGGTCTTTGACAGGTAAAATCAGTTTCTATCCCCTCAACTCACTTAATTCCATGAATTATTTTTTGACCCAATTTTTTTTATATTTTTAAGACAACCAGGTAAGATACAAAGTATAACTGAGATAAGGAGATTCTCCTCACTACTCTGCATGCTCTTCAATTTTGAACTAAATTTTAAAAATTGATTAATAACAACTCTGTAGAACAGAATATATAAGAAGTATTCTTATTCACTGCAGAAAAGGTTCTTTTTTTGGGGGGGAAGTTAAAAGTTGACTTCAGTCATGCGTACCTTAGACAACAGGGTAAAATAATCCAGACTTAGTTTGTGGCTTTCAGGATGGGTTCATCTGACTTTTTTATTAACCTAAATCAAGAGATTTTTCACAACTTATTTCCAGGATACTTTTTTAATACATATACTCATGATCACCAAGATGTTACGGGTAGAATAGCACACCAGTGTGATACCAAAAGCAGGTGATTTCTGATCTTATGCAGGCTCCAGTAGTCTTTTTTTGATCTCTTTAGTATATCATGACCATAGGATCATAACTCCAGAGTTAGAAGAGACCTCAGAAGTCAACCATGGGTCACCCGTTTACAAGAAGGGACCGTAAAGTTTATCTGGTCCCAATCCTCCTTTTTTTATAGATATTTAGGAAGAGTGGCTTGATCTGGGTCTCACTGGTAATAAGCATCAGAGGTAGGATTTGAATTTCGGACCTCAGAATCCAGAGTAAGCACAATTTCCCTTTTGTCAGCCTGAGGAATATAGTGGAATCTTTCATGACCTTTGTGGCTATCGCTTCTTCCTAATGTGGTGTCATTATGAGGAACCTCTAGCATAACCCATCTGCCACAAAGTGTTTATGTCTGTATTTGTGTACTTTTTCCCATGGCTCACTGGAGAGTGTTAACTAATGCTAATCAACTGGCTTCCTTCATTAGTATGAAGGAGAGAGGGTCTTGGCCAACTTTAAAGTAACCGGGTGGGATTTAAGTGATATTAAACATTATTAAGTTTTAATGATTTGCCTGTTGGCATACAAAGCACAAGAAAAGGTTATTCCCAGCCTAGAAGACTTTTAATTGATGATAATAATGACACATTATATTAATATGGTTCTTCTCTTAGGAGCAACTTAAAGCTTTTTATAAGTCATCTAATAAATTTCTCTGAAACTTGATACCAAGGTAGAGGTATAACTTTAGGGTTTCTGGCACCCAGAACAAGCATCACAAAATCTTCCTTGGGAAAGCAGTAGTAAACACATCCTCAAACCACTGTTTTAAGGTAGAGGAGGTAGAAGGAAAGTCCCATGGAGTAAGAGAGACCCCATGAACCACGGTCCAGTACGGGGAAAGATAGGTATCCTCAGGGTGCCACAAGACTGATGCCAGGGAGATTTACATAGAAAAGAGAGAAGTAGGGGCAGCTAGGTGGCACAGTGGATAGAGCACCGGCCCTGAAGTCAGGAGGACCTGAGTTCAAATCCGGCCTCAGACCAAACACTTGACACTTACTAGCTGTGTGACCCTGGGCAAGTCACTTAACCCCAATTGCCTAAAAAAAGAAAAGAAAAGAAAAGAAAGAAAAAAAGAGAAGTATGGAGCCAAGCTACAGAGGAGCTATCTTTAAATGGTTGCTTCCTTTAACTAATTATTCTTTTTAAATTGGTGTTAAACTCAGTTGATTATGCCTATTGAAGGGACCAGATGTTGTCACAACCCTCTAACTTTGAGTCTTCTGGGGCAAAACCTGAGTTACCTTGCCTTTTGATTAGTTATTTTTTCAATAATTATCAGACTCTTCATGACCCCATTTGGGGTTTTCTTGTCAAAGATACTGAAATGGTTTGCCATTTCCTTTTGCAGCTCATTTTGCAGATGAGGAAACTGAGGCAAACAGGATGAAGTGACTTGCCCAGGGTTACACACCTACTAAGTATCTGAGGCCAGATTCGAACCAAGGAAGATGAATCTTTCTGACTCTAGGCCCAGCACTCTATCCACTGTACCACCTAGATGCCTATCTTGCCTTAAGGATAAAGAAATGAGTTAAGAACTTGACCAAAGGCATTGGTAGATAAGAGACAAACCAAGGTTTTATCTCTATTGTTCTTAACCCACAACAAACAATTTTCAATTAGGTAGTGGTCTAAACTTGACTCCCTTTCCAAAATAGTAAATTCTCTTACTTTCATATCCTCATAGGAAAATAAAAATTAATTCCTAGCCTTTAAACTATATTATGCAATTTTCAAAATGTCTTCTTTATGCAATTCTTCTCCCTCTTCCAATAAATCTGTGGAAACACTTGAGGCTGAGAAAATGGAGTATAGAACATCATTGTGTCAAACTCAAATATTAAGGGGTGAGATGAGGGAACACTAATATATACATAAGGATCCCTGGCTGTCCATATTCACTTAGAAAACCACATATCAATATTCTATTGTATTTTTATTTTGTTAATTATGTTCCAATTATATTTTAATCAGGTTCTGGCTTGAAAGTGTGGCTGTGGGTAGTAGGGTTTGTGTTTGACCTTTCTGCTGTACAACATTCAAAGAAAAGGCTCTCCATTTAAGAGTGACTAGAAAGCAGATTTTTTTTCATATCATCCTTTCTTGTAAAACAACAGAAATAGTAAAAACGAATAAGATAGATGACGTTAGTAAGAGGGCATGGATAGACAGTATTAAAATATTGTACTTGGGGAGGATAATAATTTGCCTCAACAGATTATCTTACGTAAAATGGACCGAGTATGCATGAGGTTGTTGAAACAGGAACAGTATAAGGCCTTTGACAGGAAGAAGATAACATTAATCTTCCATATGTTTCATATACCCTATGTTGAAAGATCTCTGATATTAAAATCAGGAGACGTGGACCTGAGTAGTATCTCTGTTACTTGCTAAAAACAATTATCCCTTCAACATCCCCAGAACAGTTATCCCAGCGACATTCCTCATTGGGATTTTGATATATCGTAGATTGGCATAAGAAATTAAGTGGGAATTTTTGGGGAGCTTTGTGAAAGCTGCAGACGACAAATGAAGGCCTGCAGACAAACATAGAGCTTATGACCAAATACTAAACCTAAGTTTTACAATAAGGTACTATAAAGACTCCATAAAAGAAAAAGAAAAATTTCAGTCTTCTCTGGTACAAAGGGCAGGCCAAAAAATTTTGTGCAGATTTTCCAGATCCTAAGCCACCATGTCCCTAACCTCTACAGTGTAGAAGGGATAAATATATACAGGGTGTCCAAAGGTTCTAAGCCAGTTTTAAGTTTTATTAGCTTAAAAAATTTGAGGGACACACCCTGTATATGCTTGGAAAAATCACTTAAACTCCCTTACCCTTTGCTTTTTTATGTGTGAAATGGGAATAAGAATACTTTCATTGACTATCCTATAGGACAGTTGTAAGTATTAGGTGGAATAATGTATAAGAAAGTGCTTTATAAACATAAAATGCTATACAAATGCATCCTATTGCTAAGATTATTCTTTTGGACAGATCTTAGCAGGTTTTCCCTTCATTCTCTCTAAGCCCAGGAAATTGCTTCTGCTGTACCATTCTCTTTTTTTTATTATTACATGATCTTGGGTGGTTCACAGAGACATTCCCCTTTCCAATACCAATGTTGAACACAATTCTCTATTGACAAGATGTGCTGCAGTGTCCTTGTTCCCCACATCTATAGCTGGTGTTTTCTTGATGGCATGTTACACTCAGATGATTTGTTAAGGAACGTATCTTTGACTGCCTCTTCTATCAGCTACAACCCTTTTCTATCTCCATATAAAAAGTACCTGGAGGGGAGTCAGCCCACCTGCTAAATAATGTCATCTTAGAGTTCTGTCAGTGGTCCTGGTTCCTTTCCTCCTAGTATCCAAAATAAATCTAATTTACCCATTGATTTGAAGCTTGCAATCAAACCCCTACTCTGTGTGATTTGGGTCACTGCAAATATGTGCCTTAGGTTCACCTCAATTGAATTAATAATCAGGTTCCTCACCACAAAGTCTCTTGCAGGGAAAGCTCTCATTGGATATACAAGGAACTCATCAACTTGGAACTTTTTTTAAAGATATAGCAGAAATTAGGAGCACCGTCAGGTAATAAAGGATAAAAACAAAAACTTTGCACAATTCTGTAAGAAATTCTTAGATAGCTAAATCTTAGATAGCTCTGAGGTGGAGAGCTTTTTTTAGCCATACTGGAGAAAAGGAGGAGCATGAGGAAGCAATAGGACTGCTGATGTGGTGGATGAAATGATGGTAGAGGATAACGGAGAGAAAGCAAAACTGCTCATCTTTTATTTGGCTGTATTTTTTTTCTACCAGGTAGAATTCACTTTGGATTAGAAAGGAAGAAGAATAATGACTGGTAGAGGCATAGCATGGACTTACCTGGCTTGATGCCAGAAACAAGTGAATTACAACCTTAAGTACTGAAAGAATTGGCAGATATCATCGATATGTCAACAAACCAGTGTCCTGGCCAAGGAACTAAAATGCTCTCTCCATGCTCTTTCCGTCCACCCCCTGATCAAGTTATAGGTGACATACTTATCATATTTGTGGATGGGAAGGATAGTTAATATGATGGATGATAAACATGGGATTCAGAAACACCTTAGCCAGCTAGAACATTGGGCCAAATCTCAAAGGATAAAATTTAATAGAGATAAATGTAAAGTTATATCATTGTTGTTCAGTCATGTCTGATTCTTCATGAGCCCATTTGTAGTCTTGGCAAAGATACTAGAGTGGTTTGCTATTTCCAGCTCCCTTTACAGATAAGGAAACTGAGGCACACAGGGTGAAATGGCTTGCCCAGTGTCACACAACTATTAAGTGTCTGAGACATAATTTGAGCTCAAGTCTTCCTCACGGTAGACCTGACACTCTTATCTACTGTGCTATGGGGCTGCCTGTTGATGAAGTTGGACAGCATAGACTGCAATGAGACTTTTACTTCCTTATTCCTAGAAGCTATGTGTGGGTTCAAAAAAGTCAAATAGTCAACGTCACAAGATGGGGGGGGTGTGGCTCGGCCTCAATGCAACAACAATATCATCAACAATAGTAACAACAAAAATAGGCATTTATTAAGGTCCTAGTATCTGCCAGTAAGTGTGCTAAATGCTAAGGATATAAAGAAAGGCAAAACAATCCCTACCTTCAAGGAACTTAGATTCTAATGGTAGAGACAGCGTGAAAACAATTATGTACTAACAAGGTATATACACAATAAAACAGAGTTGATCTCGGAAGGAAGGCACTAATATTTTTATCTGAAAAAGTTGTAGGGTTTTTAGTGGCCTGTAGTATCAATATAGTTCAGTAATATTATATGACAGCCAAGAATATTAGTGAGGTATTAAATGGAATTGAGCTGCGTGTCTTCCAGGAATAAGGAAATAAGAGTCCCATTGTAGTCCCATTGTAGTCCATACTGGTTCAACCTCATCTAAAATATTGTGTTCACTTCTGGATATGACATTTTGAGAAGGAAATAAGACAACTGAGATAATAAAGGACTTCACGGTGATGCCATTTGAGAATGAGACGAGACAATAGGAAACATTTAACCTGAAAAAGAAATGACTTTGAGGAGAAAAAAAGTTGTTGTTAAATATTTGGATAGCAATCCCAGTAAAAAGAAGAATCAACCTTATTCTGCTTGCTCCCAAAGGTAAGAATAAAGAACAATAATTGGAAATGGCAAAGAGGCAAATTAATTTCTGAAGTTTCTGTTAACTTCTGAAAATTGTGGCTGGTCAAAAGTGGAAAGAGTTGCTTCAGGAGGTAGTGTGTTCAGCAACATTGGAAGTCTTCTAGCAAAGGCCACTTATTGGGAAATCTATAGAAGAATACTTTGGCAGGGATAGGTCGTACTAGATGGCAGTCGCGCCTACTTCCAGTTATGTAAATCTGTGATTCTTCACTTCTTGTCCTCCAAATTACTGTTTACAATTGGTCTCTGACGTTGACTGTATTCCAGGTTAATGGTAGGGATGAAGGAGGGTGACTTGGACTGTACCTATTCAACTCCTTTAGCTCTAATCTTCCTGCTGTTGTTCGTGCAGTTAAAAAAAGTTAGACCAGAAATGGCATGTTTATGTCCCCTCCATATTTTCACTTTTCTCTTTTTTTTTAAGGCAATTGGGGTTAAGTGACTTGCCCAGGGTGAGTGTCAAGTGTTTGATCTGAGGTCAGATTTGAACTTGGGTCCTCCTAATTTCAGGACCGGTGCTCGATCCACTGCCCCTCACTTTCTTCTTTTAACTTACTGCCTACAATGCTGTATCGTTTATGGTAGCTCACTCTTCCTTTTCATGATTGATGCTTCTATTGACTTCTCAGCATGTACTACATCATAAATGAAGCTCATACAATCCTCATAACATCCCCATGAATAAGCCAAGTGGATATAATTAATTCTATTTATAGATAAGATGGCTTAAACTCATCAGGGTTAAGGTCTCACAGTATTTATCATATACCTCCTGCACTGAGGTCCTACAACCTCATCATCACATGGAGGTAACCCAGGATTCTTGAAAGCTATGCCAATGGAACACAAGCTCTGGAGGGCCTCACCAAGCTAGAAAGTTTTGCCTATCCAGCAAAGGATTGTATGTTTAGCATCAGAGAACCACCCTACCTAAGAGAGACTAATTACTTCAGGGTATGCTTTTCATTCAAATGATGAATTGGTGGTGGTAGGGTGAAGGTGGAGAGAACACTCTCATGAAAAGTCATTAAAGTATCTACTAGAGTTTGGGGAGGTTGCAGTCTACTTTCTTATACTAATGAAATCACAGAGCTTTGAAATATCGGGCTAGTATATATCAAGCACTGTGCATGTCCTGTGAAGACCTAAGACCTCCAAAACACATTTTTGCATACGGTTTAGACAAAAACATGGTGTTGCCCAAAAAGGCATATTTGTTTCTGCTAAATGAACTGACATGCTCAATTATTTATTTCCAAGTGCCACCTTCAATGAATCAGCAGCTGTAACTGTCTTTGAAAAATTTTTCTTCATTCAGAAATTGTAGAAATGAAATAAAATAAATACATGGATATTTGTATACATTTGGAAGGTGACATGCTTCAAAAAAGATACTTGTGCTGAGACATTACTTTAAAACTCCTGTTGATGTTGTTGAGTGTTCTTTCTTTAAGTTCTAAACTAGTCCATGGTCATTTGACCATTTCACAAGGCTAATTCCCTTCTTGAACTACAGATATCATTTTAGGTCCCCTTATATATCTTTGGCAACTTTGACCATTAGGACCAAGAGTTTTATTAGCATGAAACAGCAAAGAAGCATTTAGTCCACCATATTTCTACGGGAAAAGAGCTAAAGCACAAGGTCACCAAATTTGTCATGTATTAATCTGATGCTCATTTTATTTCAATAAAATAAAAGACTAATATCTTTTAGAATAAGAATATAGACCTTGGGGTGTTCAACCAGAAACCTGGAATCATCTTGCTTTCTTGAATTGCTGGAGTATGACGGTGGACACTTCCCTTGAAGTAACCATCTCCGCCAGGCCAACCCTCAAATTTTTCAGAAAAGAAATATAGTGAGCATAGTACGCTAAAGTCTTAGGATTGCTTAAAGTGAGAGAAATGTGCCAAAGTGTACATAGTTGACCAGAGGTTCACTCACAGGGTAAGTGACATTGATAACACGGCTGCCACTGACTTGGCATACCTCATGAACCATAATAGCTACTCTCTATGCTCCCATTCCCATTGGATATCCCCATGAGTCAAAGAGAGAAGGGCATGCTAAAAGCAGCCAGCTCAGAGATTAGTCAGATAAATCTTCAACATTTGTAGATCATTTTCCACTTCTTAGGGCCGTTATTAAAGTATAGATAGTGGGAGAAGCGGTGTCTTTGTAATCAGAAAACCTGTTTTCAAATCACATTCCAGATGCTTACTCCTTGTGTGACTTTGGATAAGTCACTTAAGTTACCCACTCCATGGGCTTATATTTCTTCATTTATAAAGAGTGGAGGTTGGACTGGAGGGTCTCTGAGTACCCTTGTTGCTTTAGATCTATGAGCTTATGTTCCTGTTAACTTATGTTGCTTATGCTCAGGGCTAACAGGATAGCCAGTATAACCTTTGATGGCAGCCAAGCAAGGCAATGGAATTCCCTCATGGCTCCTATAAATACACTGCATGAGGGTGTTTCTGTTATGAAAAGAGAAAAGGAGACTGAATTTCTGGTCCTAACTTTGCCCTTAACTGGTGGTCTTAGGTATGTCATTTGACCTTTTAGTGCACCTGAGTTTCCCTGCATTAAAGTGAAGGGATAACACCTTTTCTAGCTGCTTCATAGAACTGTTAGTGAGATGAAGTAAACATGTAAATGTGTTTTGAAATGTATAAAATTCTATACTAATGTAATACAGTACTACTAGATATTCCTGGCTTCTGTAAACTTGATTCCCTTATATCAAAGAGGAAATTTCAGTGAGAAATGTATATACCCTGTTTTTGAAAATAAAATGGCACAGATGTGGTACTTTTGCATTATCAGTGATATCATTGTTGAAAATGTGGACTGTTGTTCTTTGATGCTATAATGAACATATTAAATCTGCAACTTCTTTTAAAATTTCCTATACACTAGCAAAGGAATGAGAATAATGTTCCCAGGCCTTACTATACCACAGGGATGATGATATAATTATGATAATATTTCTAAAGAATATTGGTTCATCAGAAGGGGATTATATTGGCCCAAAGAACATTTCGTTTCTAACTTTCTGTTAATTTAATAATAATAATGACACCTAGCATGTATATAGCACCATAACATTTGCAAAGTGTTTTCAGATATTTCTCATTGGTGTTATTGTTATCCCTGTTTTACAGATGAGAGAACTGAGACACCCTTAGGTTAAGTAACTTGTCAGTGGCTAATAAATTAATAACAAAGCTGGTAAGTGTCTGAGGCCAGATGTAAACTCAGCTCTATTCTGAGGTCCAGGTCCAGGGCTCTATCCACTGAGCCACCAGATTCTTAATTGAACATATATACCTATATATGTTCAGAAATCCATGTTTTCTTTGTTGGGTTTTGGCCCTTTGCTACAAATTACCGATTACAACCTTTCTGTGCCTTAGTAAATAGCCTTTGTGAGTTGATGTGGCATAATTATATCTAGATATATGTATATACACACATACATATATATATACACACATATGTATGTACGTATATACTATACATATATAGATATTCATGATATGCATATACCTGTGCATATATATATATAAATATATATATTTATATAAATACAAATATATTGGTGTAATAGGAGGCAATGTGGTTCAGAGGAAGAATAGTGGTGTCAAAGTCAGAGATATTGGTTTAACTCTCAGCCCTGATTCTAATCCTAGAGTTGTCATTCCCTTAGGTATAACTTTGAATGAGTCACCTAACCTCAGTTTCCTCATCTGTAAGTGAGAGGATTGGGACTGAATGGTCAATATTGTCCCTTCCAGGGCTACATCTACAATCTACAATCCCTTAAACAAAAATTCTGTTTATGGAACTCTCCAAAATTAGACCGAATTCCTTTCCCCCACAAATACCTCTCGTACTAGCTTTCTAATTACCTAAAATTCCCCAATTAGAAATCCATCCTTCTTACTGAGGGCTCTTCTGTACAAATTCCAGTAACCTTGGGATACATTATCTTGAGGTTTACCAGTTAGTGGGACCTCATTAGGAATGAGCTAGTTAGTGCTTTTCCTAGAGTAGGATTTGACAGGATAGTGAAAAAAAAATCCCATAAAGGCATTCAGGAGTAGGAAAAGTACTGCCAAGAGAAGGAAAGATCATAGAAGGGAGGTTAGAGGCATCAAAGACAAATTTAGTTAATTTCATGTCTTTACCTAGGGCCAACTCTACTCTGATTTCCCATGCACCTTGCTTTCTGTTTGTCATATATTAAACATACCAGTGAATGATAGCTATGAGTTTGTAGACTGATATGGCTCACGCTTAGCATTTTTTTTCCTTTCCATATGATTTGGTTGAATTCACTTTGATTTATTTGAATTCAGTGGCCTTTAATTTTCTATCAATGTAACAACAAAATAATGATTTTATTATGTTTAAAAAACAACCAGGTGAATTAATGAGTTTTTTTCCAGTTTTGCAACTGGTTGGTCTAACATGTCTATAAAGACTACCTTTGAAATGATGATTTGATCAATTCTTTTATTTTAATTCATCAGCCACCATCTATGACACAGTAGTTATGTTTAATTTTCAAAAGAAAATTAGAAAATGAGAAACTATAATTAATCCCATTGGGCTAGATTTACTGAAATATAACAAAGGCACACAGCAAGATACAAAATAGCTAGTGAAACTCAAAGATATCCAACTTTAAAATAAAAATTTTCACATCTTTGACTACTAGTAGGGTGTCAAGGAATTTGGGTGGTAGATTAAAAGCATGTGCAGGCTCTAAAGCAAATTATGATTTTATATGGAAGATCAAGATAATTTTCCAATAGCATTATTCAGAAGTCTTAACAATGATTTCCCCCAAGTAATTAAATCCAATCAAGATACTGACATGTTATAGAAATATTACGATGCTTTCATGAGTGCTTATAGAATGTCACAGTCCTTTCTTTAAATTATTTTGAATGATTAGAGAAAATAGTAATATAAGCATACCCTACCTCACATCATTGGTATTTGAAAACTCATCTGTAGGGGAAACAACACTGGGGGGAGGGGAGGAAGAGTTAGTGCTGTGGGAACAATTGTTATAAATAAGAATGGACACCTAGGTCAGGTATCTGGGCCGGGGAGGAGCAAAAAGTTTAGAGGAAGGCCTAACGTTGAATGCAGCTCAACTAATATGTCTCAGGATGATCTGGCCACAGAATATCCCCGGGCAAGGGGGAGGACAGGACTAAGCAGAACAGAGCCAACTGTTTGGCAATTACATTGATAAAGAATATGGGTGAAGGGCAGAAAACCTGAGGCAGCGCTAACAATGAGGAAGAAAGCAAACCCTGCAAAGAAACATAGGGCTTATCTAGAGCCCAGCACAGGAGGTGAGACCCATAAGAAGATATAGTTACATAGCATTAGGCCTGTGAGAACATTTGGGACAGCATTATATGCAGGGGAGCCTTCCAGGAATGCCGGTCAACCAGGGACGGAGTTAAGGGAAGCAAATGTGCTATAGAAGATTGAGAGGAGCAGGGCTGAGCAGAAAGAATAGATTTCAAGATATTCTGGGTTGGTCTCCAATG
The DNA here is from genome assembly GCF_900497805.2 of Vombatus ursinus. NCBI lineage: Eukaryota > Metazoa > Chordata > Mammalia > Diprotodontia > Vombatidae > Vombatus > Vombatus ursinus. Next base: position 3,356,609 of record NW_020950792.1, on the reverse strand, counting down.
TTTGCACAAATTGCTATGTTAGTATCATTTCACAGTGTTATTATGGGGTTTACTGATAATCTATTAATAAGAGTATTACTGCAGAACATCATAGATTGGAGCCCTTGGTGACTGTGTGTGCCTGAACAACTCCTTATCTCTTATCTTTGGAAACTGTTTACTCTTTGGAGTAAAGTCCTTCATGGCTGCTGCCAATACCACCAACAGGAGTATCAAAGCCCACACTTGGCCACTGCCAATGCGGTCTACACATGGCTGCCATAGGAATGCTCCCTAAGTATGACCTTCGATTGTATCCCTGTCATTCTTAAAACACTTTACCAGCTCTCAGCTCCCACAGAATTAAGAGTAATCACCTAAGGTTGATGACCTTCAAGACTTTCCCTACTGTGGCTCCTGCCTACTTTTCCCTCCTTATTTCCCGCTACTTCTCTATCCATAGTATATGCTCCAATTAAAAGAGCCTCATTAATGTGCCTCTCTGCATTTTCACTAGTTGTCCCTTCACTTTTAGAATTCTCTGCTTTATCTTCTCTGACTCCTGGTTTCCCACAAGGCCCCACTAAAATCTCACTTTCTGCTGGAAACCTTTCTCTATCCCCCTTAATGCTAGTATCTTCCTTCTGTTAATTATATCCAATTTATCATATGTCAGTCTTGTTAGTACATAGTTGTTTACAACGTGTCTTCCCCATTAGACCATGGGCTCCTAGGAAACAGGGACTGTTTTTTATGACTTTCTTCGTGTCTTCAGCACTTAACACAGCACCTGGCATCTATTAATCCTTTAATAAAGGTCTGTTAACGAATTGACTTGACCCCTTCTTAAGGGGATAAGGAAAGGAGCAAGTTATATAACTTACCCCAGGTACTTTCTGTCTCTTACTAATAGGAAAAGGGAAATCAGATCTCCTCACTCTTTCCCCCCATAACATACTCCATGTACATACATTCACAACTTTCAGTTGTGAATAATAACAGTGTTTGCTAATCATAGATTTAGAGTTGGAAGGAATCTTGTCTAGTCCAAAATCGTCATGTTGTATATATTTTATAGCTTCTCCCTCTATTAGAATAAAAACTCCTTTCAAGTAGGGAGCTTTATTCTTTGTATTTTTATCCCCAGCACCTAGCGCAATGTCTGGTTTATAGTCAGCATTTAACAAATACTTGCTCGCCAGTCGATTACAGATGAAGAAACTAAGGACCAAAGGACTGAAATGACTTTCCCAAAGTGATCCATTCATGTATTAGATATCGGAGCTGAGGTTTGAGCCCTCTGATTCCAAAGTTCATACTAATTCCACTATAGGACATTACTTTTCCCTAATCTTGCAGTGCATTACAAGAGAAACTAATTATAATGTAACTTTTTTCTCTATTATGTGATTTTGTATATATCATGAGTCAAATCATATCTCTTGAAAAGATATGGGAAAAATTCCATGTAATAGATTAATCAGTTGCACAAACATTTGTGCTGTTAACCTGGAGCCATACTATATTCTAACTCATACACCATGTTCTCTTTTTAAGAGACAGCCAAGTGGTAGAGTAGCTAGAGTGATAGACCTGAAGTCAAGAAGAACTGAGTTCAAATCCAACTGCCAACATTTATTAGCTGTGTGACCCTAAGTCACTTAACCTCCACCTTCCTCACTTTCTTCCTCTGTAAAATGGATATGATAACAGCACGTTCTTTCCAGCATTTTTGTGAGGATAGGTTGAGGTAATGTTTGTAAAGTGTTTTGCAAACTTTAAAGCTACAGAAATGCTAGCCATTTTATGAACGGAAGTTGACTTAGACAAATATATGAATTGAAATTTTTCATATCAGTGATGATAGGTACTTGCAATCAAGTGCCCTATTATTGTTGATTTTATGTCAATATACATATTAATTATACATCACATTAATTAAAGTGTATTGAAATATAGTACCGCAAAAGGGGTTCCTAATATTTTTACTTCCTTAGACATTTCTTGGCATGGCACATATTTTCCCTTTAAGCAGACATTTCCCCTAATTTTATCACCATTTGAATCACATATTTTTTAAGTATTTTAGTAAGTTGTACTTTTACCTGAGGTCTCCATTTCATGATTTTTCTGTACTCCTGGCTCTGTCACCTGTGGATACACTATTTTCAAGACTTATTCACAGTCTTCTTGATTTTCTAAGATAAACATCAATATTCTGAGGCTACTAAATTTTGAAATGTACACAAAAATACACTACTGTTTTAGAAGAATGAGGATGGAAATGTCAGACTTCTCAAGGAATCCCAAGTATACACATTCTGACTACTTACCAGAAATTGCCTTTTGTGGTTGTTTTATTTATTCATGACCATTGAATGAAATGAAAGTTCGTAATAGTTAGTCCCTATTGGAAAACTTTTTTTTAAACACCAGGTGGGGAGGATACAGGTGATGTAAATATCTTCCACATTTTCAAATGTCAGCTGTTCCCAAGACTGGAAGCTTAAATAAACATATCTATAGTTTCAGCAGATGTTATCAATGCAAAATACCTAATTACAAATTTGTGTTCTATTAATAATAGTTCAGGGGAGATTTAAGGTACTTTGATTTTAATTTATAGTCAATTTTGTAAAAAAAAATGTATTGATGGATTACATACCCTTCTAGAACTGTGGAAGTTTTTCTTTAGATTGCCTCCCTTCAACAGATGGTATCTTTCTGATTGTTGTGACACTTCTTTGTTGCTCCTAGCTGATGACTCATCGTAGGAAAATCCCAGCAAACCCATACTAGAAAAATAAGATTGTTTGGAGTTCTTTGCTACATCTAATTTTCCAACAATTTCGACAGATGTGACAATTTCACTGAGATGTTGTCAAAATAAGAGCGACCCGTTGACAAATCAAATCTGGCTCATGTTTGGCCCTTTGGTACTATTCTGGTTCATCCTTGGTAACAGGGGATTTTATATCAATGTCATCCTTGACAACTTGATCATTTCAGATGGCACCTTGTCAATTTTTTTGTCCTTCCTGATGGCTCACTTTGCTGTGGCTGTGTAATCCTCCCTAGTACCTTTTTCAAATAATTATTGCCAAAGGAACAATGGTTGTAACTGATCTTCAACTACTTGGAAGTAAAAGGAGACGTTCTGCCCAGGGATTCTTTTGGAGGTCCAAAAGGAAAGGAAAGACAGTCTATTATAGAAGTATCAGAATCGTTCTAAAGAATTTCCTGAGTTTGGTCGTGAATCTAAGTTAGACTTGTGATTTCATATGGTAAAAAGGTAGCTTCCTTAACAATTCAGCATCAGAATATCCTCAACAAACATGGCGAGATTAGCAAGCCACAAAAATGAGGTCAGCACACAGTGGTATCATATGTTATTTTCTGTGTCAAAAAAGACCGTAAAATCATCCCATTATCATCAATGGCAAGGGGAGGTGTAATAAAGCTAAAATATTGGATTCTAGCAGCAGTAAGCTGACACAACAGAAATACTACAAACTGTTTAGGGTATGAGAGCACCAAAGGCCTTTTATGAGGCCTCAACTACTATAAGGACTAATCTAGAAACAGTGATAAAAGGAGTGAGGTGATAATTTTTGTGTACTGTAAATCCTATTTTAAAAGGGTGATGGGACTGAGCTGTAATTTTCTTTTAAAATAGCAGCTGGTGGCATCTATGATAAACAGAGTTAACTGAGCTTCTTTGAATGCCATCAAATTTATTTCTGATCATTCTGCCAGAAATATCCAGGGAGCAAAGGTAGAGCTGAAAGCAATGCAGTGAAAATTCTATTGTCTTGAAAAGCTAATAAAGTGTCTTTTGGTGAAGGATAGCCACAATGTTCTGCTATTAGACAAAAGCGGGCGGGGGGGAACATCTTAATTGTTTCCATTTTCTTTTAAGGTCAAGTCATTCTCAAACCAAACCAAAAGCCCCTAAGAAAAGAAGGTTAGAGCATCAGATTACTTTCAGAAAATACTTTTTACCCAGAAAAAAAACAATCAGGATCAAAGAGTCATTATTCTATATCGTGGATATAAAAAGACAGAGACGTACGAGCTGCTAATGAAGAGAGAACATTTTAATTTACATGTTTAATTAACGAGCATCTCCTATAAATCCAATTTGGAAAATAGTATGGTGATAAATAGGGATGAAAAAAATCAGTCCTGGGATTTAAACCACTCTAATCTGGCCAGTCACCACCTGTACAGCAACCCCAGAGCACAGAGAGTACTAGGAAATTTTTTTTAGCCAAAGTAGCTCTAGACTATTGTGGTTGGTTACAGATTCTAGTCACTGTTGAAATGTTTATGTAGAAGGACTTCTAGGTAGTCTTCCTAAGCTCATTCACCTCTATGTCCATAAGTACATTTCTACACAAAGAAATTGTGTTTCCATTCCAATGGGAAGACAGGATCAAAAAAATAATGCTAGTATTTATGTACAATTCCACAAAATTAAAAAAACCAACACGTGCTCTGGTTTCTCAAATATCTGTCTTCTGTTCTCCCAGTGAGAATCTTTCAGGATAGGTAGACATGCTTCAGTTTGTCTAATTCCTTCTGGCACTCAAGCAGCAGAATTAGGGAGCAGGACGAGTTCTACACAATGGAGACAAAGAATTGTATACTTGGAATCTGAAGCTCTATTTTCTAGTCCCTGCACTGTCATCATCACGCTGTATAGCACTAGTGTCCATGTAGCTAGCCCTTTACAATTTACATTTCCTCTTCTCTCACACAGGTGCTATTAGAATCAAATGTATATAGACTACTGGCTTTAGAGTCAGGGGACCTGGGTTCAAATTTTGCCTGTGGTGCCTATTACATGTGTGACCTTGTATAATCCCAATAAACATTTATTAAGCTCCAAAAATAAAAGAAATCGTTTCTGTGTGCATATACACACATATTTGTGTGTATATATATATATATATGCATGACATATATAGTATATATGTGTGCCTGTACACACACAAATGTACATGTGTATATACATGTACATGTACACAAATGTACACATGTGTATATACATGTATGTGTGTGTACCTGTATGTATACATATGTGTGTATACTATCTATGACATACAAATATACAGAGAGAGACAGACAGAGAGACAGATACGGGGAGGGGGTAGCTGTCCCAGAAGACTTAATGCAACTTTAAGATTTAATAGCTTTGGAACATCCTGTATATATACCTCTACAATACTGGAATTAGGGATTGAAAACTATCACATTTGAGGCCCTCAACTTCTGACAGCAATTCAAGTTTGATGGGAGTGGGCATGAGGTACCAGAGAAGTAGATAAACCACATTAGTAATCCCTAAAGCAACTTTAATGCATTTTATTTTGACAGGCTCCCTGGTCTTTTTTTTCTCCTCTTTGCCAACCCAGAGAAACATTCACATTGTGACTGGCTCTTCTGATTGGTGACTGACTACCACTCACACCTCTTTTTCAGAAAGGCAGCAAGCCATGTTTCACTTCACTAAAAGCTGGACTCTCTGGCCTTCCTCTCTTATTTCCTCTCAACAACCACCTTGGTTTTCAGTGTACATGTTCTTTTCTCTCCTCACCCCATCTTGCCACCCTCGTGTTGTCTTGAGGGCAGGGACTTCCTTGCTTGAATTTGTTTCCCTAGTTCTTAGCACACTTCCTAACACATAGTAAGTACTTATAAAATGCTTTATTATCTATCTATCTATCTATCTATCTATCTATCTATCATTTATCTATCTTTCTATCTATCTTTCTATCCACTCAACTATCTATCTCTGGGGAATGGTATGAAACCTTGGCAAGAAGGAATTAATTTCCATCAATAGGAATTCTTGTCCAAAGCATTAGCAACATAAGAATCACTCAACTCCAAGAAATGTTTTATATATGTATGTATATATGTATGTATTTCAGAGCATCTTCTTTAAGATAAAGGAAGTTTAAGGGGGCAGCTAGGTGGCGCAGTGGATAGAGCATCGGCCCTGAAGTCAGGAGTACCTGTTCAAATCCGGCCTCAGACCAAACACTTGACACTTACTAGTTGTGTGACCCAGGGCAAGTCACTTAACCCCAGTTGCCTAAAAAAAAATAAAAAAAAATTTAAAACTTTAAAAAAAGATAAAGGAAGTTTACAAGAAGCAATCATCATCACTCCATCAAAATTCAGCTGTGGCACCAGTTGATTTTAAATCTTAAAATATACTTTTTTTCCCCTTAAGGGAGAAAATAATTTGAACATATAGTCAAATAAAGCATCCACAAATCAGTTACATATATGTTGTGGCCTGTAGCAATTGTGTCTAACAGTCAAGCAGGGCTTTGTAGAACCTCCAAGTAAAATGTCAGTTAAGAAAGCATTCAAATAGCACCTTTCTCCAGTATCTGCCATGAACTACAGAACAGAGCCACACACAAATTTATGAAGGAACCCTTGTTGTTGTTGTTTTTATCACAGAAACTATACTGTAAAAGGTCTAGAGGACAGATGGACTACTAAAATGTTTTTCCAGGAGTAATGACAAAAGCAGAATTATTACAGAAGCATCTTCTATGAAGCAATTTTAAACTGACATTTTTGGTACCTGTTGAGGACCTATGATAGCCCTGAAGTATAGAGGCAATAATTCTTCTCTGGCCACCTTATTTGTCAGTATCATCATGGGTAGATATAACATCTTTTATTTATTCCCTGTGCCTTTACACCGGCTATCCCCCATGCTTGGAATGTATTTATCCTCCTTGTCTCTACCTCAGAATCCTCTTTCCCCAAGATGTAGCCACCACCTTTCGCATGGACCTTTTTTCTATCTCCCAACAACTAGTCCCCTCCCTCCCAAACTACTTTGAATTTAACTATTTTGTATATATTTATGGGCAACTAGGTGTGGCAGTGGTTAGACTGTCAAGCCTGGAATCAGGAAGATTCATCTTAGTGAGTTCAAATCTGGCCTTGGATTCTTACTAGCTGTGTGACCTTGAGCAAGTCATTTAATCCTGTTTGCCTCAATTTCCTCATCTGTAAAATGAACTGGAGAAGGAAATGGCAAACAACTCTAGTGTCTTTGCCAAGAAAACCCCAAATGTCGTGAAGAACTGTTGGACATGACTTAAAATGACTGAACAACAACAACATATATATTTAGGGTTATTCATATTATAATCATGCTATATGTTGTATCCTCCATTAAGCTACTTGTGAGTTCTGTACTTGCATCTCTAGCACCTAGCACTGTGCCTGGCATATAGTAGGGACTTCATAATTGCTTGCTGAATAACTAATCACTCTTCTATCCTCTCAGCATCTAGCATACTGTATCACATCTCTATCAGAATTAGCTGACTGACTGGACAGAAATACAAGGACAATCCAAACAGGAATCAGCTGCATATTCACTCAGCAATATTAGAATTTGACAATGCTGATTGTTTCTGTCGATGACTATGAATATTATTAGAACATAAACTCCTTGAGGGAAGGAACTCTTCTACTTTTCATGTATCCCAAATGAGATATGGTAGTATGAGTTCTTGTTGACTGACTGAATATGTAGAATAAAACATTTAAGTTAGATCACTTCTGACTGATCTCATTTTACTTCTACTTACATGTTCCATCACAACATACTTAGATAATACTTCATATGTATAGGGGAAAAGTTTAGGCTTATAATTCCATTATAAAGGAAACCTGATGTAGAAATTCCTTCAATCAGTGCAGATTGGCAACCTTTGATTTTTGGTCTTAGAGAGTTGTTTGTGGCAAGTAACTTTCCCATGGTCATAAAGCTAGTATGTCAAGCTGGCCAGGAGTATGCCAGAGACAGATTCCATTGTTAAATGTGTGCATTTATACCTCAAAAATCAGTAAATCTATAAATCAGGGTTTAATTTTCATTTTATTGATTGTCTGGACATAAGAAAAAGGAGAAAGTGTGAATAATGCAAATTAAACTTAAAAGAGTGTCCTAGAGTGCATTTTTTTTCTTGGACAGCCAGGTGTTAAATATTCACCAGCATACCACTGATAGATTCCCAGGTCTTCCTGATACTACAAAGGTTCTCTATATACTATGCCATACTTCTCAGTTCCTATAATGCCACATTAAAAAAAAAAACAATCCAAAGTATAAACTCAAATTATTTTTGACGGGAAAGAGGATGTCTAGGTCCTGTAAATGGTTTACTTTAATGGTTAAAACTGACGAACAAAACTTTTAGTATTTGTACTTCTGTATTAGCAACTGCATAAAGAGTAATAAAGACATTTTTAGTATTCAGGAATAAATTTTCTTACATCCTATGAAATTTTTAATTTAACTGAATAAATTCATTCCATGTAGAAAATCTTCTGAGAGGACCATCTTATTTATAAGAAAACTTTGTCTGAAGGGACATAGGATTAGTTACAACCCTCATGACATCAAAAGACTTAAGAGAAATTTGTGTTTAATCCTATTAAAAGCAACCACATAAAATGCTTTTCAGATCTTTTTTAGTTAGAAACTTCTATTAGTTTTCTTAGACTGGCTAGAGAATACATAAAAATGAACTTATCAAATCATTTTTGCAGGTTCATTTTCCCCAATGCTTTTTTGTCCTACTTAGAATATGTGTGTATGTGTTTGTATGTAGGCACATACATATATGTTAACAAATGTATGTTAGGAGAGTCAGGAATTGCTAGTTATTAAAATGAAATCTGAGAGTTTAGTGTATTCATGACTGTCTTGTTCTATCATATGGCTAATAGGCAGATACTCAACATTAGGGGACCAGGGGATTATTAAAAGATGACCATATTTGTTTTTGTCACTGTTCTGGCAACACCTTATGAGTGTGATTTCTTGGCAGGAAAGGTCTAAAGGATTAGGAATTGTAACTTTATAAGGAGGCCCACTAGTCCAATCCCATCCTACCATGGACCTTTACAGAGCAGATTCAACTACCCCTTGATCTCCCAAAATGACATCAGAATAAGTCATGAGTCATGGGTGTGTTGGCATATACTAGGGGCTTTTCATCAGTGAACAACAGATATTCTAAGTGGAAACAGGTTTCACCTCCACCAGTCTAAACAGGAGAAGCAGTGTGGTATAGGAGATAGTCAGGAAGACCTAGGATAAAGTTTTGCCCCTAACTTTGCCCCAGCTGTGGCTATGTGATCCTAGTCAAGTTATTACATTTCCTAGTGCCCAAGGCAACTCTATCATAGAACATTTACAAATCTGTACTGATAAAAAAAGAGTTCCCTCACAGACACTTACTAGTCGTGTGACCCTGGACAAGTCACTTTAGCCCTATTTGCTTCAGTTTTCTCATCTGTATAATGAGCTCGGGAAGGAAATGAAAAATCACTCCAGTATCTTTTCCAAGAAAACCCCAAATGGGGTCACAAAGTGTAGGACTCGACTGAAAAATGACCAAACAACAACACTGGCACATAGAAGGCACTTAATAATTGCTTGTTGAATGACTAATTACTCCTCTATTACGTCTCAGCCTGCTGTGTCACATTTCAATCAAAGTTAGCTTACTTACTAGACATGAATATAAGTACATGGTCACTGCATTAACTTAGCAACATTAGAAGTTGTCCTTGTTGTTCCCTACTCTGATGAAATCACAAGGCCACACTAAAAAAAAAAAAAAAGTTCACACAAATCTGAAACAAAACCTGAAATTAAAAAATACTTTCAGAAGGGCTTTGCAACTTATTGTCCTATTGGAATGGCTTAAAATAGTTCTGTAACAACATGGAAACACCATTGGAAAAGGATCCAGAAAACCTAAGTTCAGATTTCAACTGCCCTTTGCTAGGCACAATCTATTCACCTCTTTGTGCCTCAGTTTCCTCACCTATGAAGAGGGAGGGTAAGATAAGATGATTTCTAACTTTTCTAGCAGCTCTAAAGTTCCATAATTCTAAAAATGTATAAATAAGACATGAGAAAAACAAAAGTTTATTTTTTTTAATAAGAACGCACCAGAATATTATAAGACCCTGGGCAAGTCACTTAACCCTGTTTGCCTCAGTTTCCTTACCTGGAAAATTATCTAGAGGATAAAATGACAAACTGCTCTAGTATCTTTGCCAAGAAAACCCCAAAGGGATCACAAAAAGTCAGGCATGACTGAAAAGACTGAACAACAGTATTATAAGCAATATTGGATATTCATCCCATAAACAGAAGGGTTTCTTATGATATTTTTAACTTACCTACTTCATCTATAATGGAGTTATGCTTAATACTAGTTGTGTTTTCCAAAGGCTTTAAAATTGTACACATCCCTCTCCTTTGTAAGATGTTCTTATCACTTTCATGAGGCAACCATAACAATGCCCGCTGCTACTGAAAACATAAGAGTAAATGAATAATGAGATATGCAATAATATGATACTGTGTAATATCACTGCACCTCAGGTCACTAATGCTTCACACCTCATTAATTAGATGTTAATTGCAAAAGCTACATTAAAATCATTTCTTGCCTTGCTCTGTGCCCTGCAGAGGTGATCTTAGCATGAAACTCTCAGCAACTTCAATCCTTCAGAGAATCAGAGAAATAGATTTAATATTTGTAATGCTAAGGTTACAGACTTTCAGCCTCAGAAGAAGAAAAAAAAAAGACACAAGTTTTCGGTTTTGTGTAGCACAGTTAATATGGTCTAATTATATATTCATTATACATTAAGATTCCTGTTTAACAAAAAATAAGAAGGCGAATATGAACCTAAAGTAGCTAAATTGACTTTTATGTGAGAATTTTAGTTGAGAAAGTTAGCAATGAAGCAGAATCCAAAAATACTTCCTATCTAAACATCTAAACAATTTTTCACATTGGGGGAAAAGCCAATGATTTTCACCTCTTCTTTAAATTTTTTTCATGTATTTCTTAACACATAGAGGAAATTTTGATCTGAGTTTCTCAATTCCATAAGATGGTCACCAAATGTATGTGAAAAACACGAAACTGTTTAAATGACTAGCTTAACCTTACTGGTTCAAAATGCCCTGACTTGTTTCAGTTCTTATGCCAGGGTCATATATTGATTTTCTCTTTATAAATTCTTGTGGCATTTACTCTATGTTAGACAGCTATAACCTTAAGTTCTACTCTGTGTCTTCTAATTTAAAAAAAAAAAACCCTCAATGCCTCTCTATTACTACTGAGATAGAATACAGTATTCTCTGTCTGGCATTTAAAGCTTTCCACATTCTGGCTCCCATCTACATTTCCAGTCTTCTTTCATGGCACTCCCCTTCACAGTTTCTGCATTCCAGACAAACTAGCCTGCTAGCTGTTCCCCATTAGCAACCTTCTATCTTCTGCCTCTGCAACTTTGCCCAAGTGGTCAACCATGTCTGAACCTCATTCCTTTTTTCTTTCCACCTTATAGAATCATTACTCATGCATGCAGCCTTTCCTGGTTTCCCTCCTCTATCCCCACTGACTTATTAATACTCTTTTCCTCTTGAAGTTGATTTGTATTTATTTCTTGTATATCCATAATAAAATGGACTTAGACTGCAAGAGAAACTTATCCTTAGCATTTGTTTTGGTTTGTTTTTCATCATTTGTTCAAGAATAATAATGAATATTCTTCTTGGATAGGTTCAACTTTCCCCCAATTTTTTTCATCATGTAGGCTGGTTATTTTTAATCATCAGTATTTTATATAGATTGCAATCTGACTTATTGTAAGAGTAAAGTGGCCATTTTACCACTGGGAACAATTAAAATGATGTGAATTAAGTCTTGTCCCTAATAACAATTGAATGGTCCTTTCCATTGTAGTTTTAGTGACTGAGCATATACAGGCATACCTCATTTTGTTGCTCTTCACTTTATTGTGCTTCATAGATGCTGCATTTTTTGCAAATTGAAGGTTTATGGCAACCCTGTGTTGAGCAAGTCTGTCAGCGCCATTTTTCCAACAGCACATGCCCGTGTCATGTCTCCGTGTCACATTTTGGTAATTCTTACAATATTTCAAATTGTTTCATTATTGTTATATCTGTCATGGTGATCTGTGATCAGTGATCTTTGACGTTACTATTGTAATTGCTTGGAAGCTCCATGAATCACTCCGATAAAAGACAGTGTACTTAATTGACAAATGTTGGATGTGTTCTGACTGTCCCACCAATGGGCCATTTCCTGTCTCTTTCTTTTTCCTTGGGCTTCTCTATTCCCGGAGATACAACAGTATTGAACTTAGACCAGTTAATAACCCTACAATGAGTTCTAACAGTTCAAGTGAAAGAAATAGTCAATCGATTACACAAGCTACACAAGTTGTTTTATTTTAAGAAATTGCTATAGCCGCCTCAGCCTTCAGCAACCACCACCTTGATCAGTCAGGAGCCATCAACATCGAGGCAAAACCCTCCACCAACTAAAAGATTATGACTTGCTAAAGGTTCAGATGATGCATAACATTTTTTAGCAATAAAATATTTTAATTAAGATACGTACATTTCTTAGACAATACTATTGCACACTTAATAAATCCCAGTATAATGTAAACATAAGTTTTATATACACTGGGAAACCCAAATATTCTTGTGACTCACTTCGTTGTGGTATTTGCTTTGTTGAAGTGGTCTGCAATATCTCTGAAATAGGCATCTATAGCGTTTGGTCACTAACACTTTGATATCCTCTGAACTGTAGGATAGGGTAGCGGAATGAACACTGGGTTTGACAACTCCAAGTAACTTATTATTATCCAGCCTTTGCTGTTGTTATTATTCACTCTTTTTTCACTTCTGTCTGGCTCATTATGATGACTCCTTTCGGGGGTTTTCTTAGCAAAGACACTGGAGTGGTTTGCCATTTTCTTCTCCAGCTCATTTGACAGATGAGGAAACTAAGGCAAACAGGGTGAGGTGATTTGCTTAGGGTCACCCAGCTACTAAGTGTCTGAGACCATATTTGGACCCAGGTGTTCTTGAGTTCAGGCCCATGCCCTATCGACTATGCCACCTAGGTACAGCAAGCTACCCAGCTTATGACAGACCAGTGACAGATTTAAGATGTAGAAAGAGACCTACACTTTGGGACATCACAAGCATGCAGAATTACTCATCTTGGCTATGCTATTTGTTACAAAGATTGTATTTACCTTTTTTTTTTTTAATTATAGTGGGATGGGAGAAGAGTAAGTGATAGCGTTGATCTCTCTCAGCAAAAGAAGACAGTATGAAAGAGAATCATTGAAGCGTTTCTTTTTCATGCACAAAAGAGAGCAGAAATAAAGCAGGATATCTTTGAAAATAACACATTGAATTTACTATTCACCAAAACAAAAGAGAATTATATGTAATAGAAACTTATGCTTTCACATATATGCCTTTTTTATTTGTTCAATTTCACATATGGAAGTGTTCAAGGTGGGCTGTTAAATTTAAAATTACTATTCCTTAAAAATAATATTGTTTGAGGGGCAGCTAGGTGGCACAGTGGATAGAGAACCTGCCCTGAAGTCAGAAGGACCTGCGTTCAAATCCAGCCTCAAACCAAACACTTGACACTTACTAGCTGTGTGACCTTGGGCAAGTCACTTAACCCCAATTGCCTAAAAAAATAATAATAATAATAATATTGTTTGAAATCTAAGGAACTGAATTCAAATCCTGTTTTGCTATTTATTAGCTATGTGACATTATGCAAATCACTTAACTTCTCTGGTCCTCAGTTTACTTACCTGTAAAATGAAAGGGTTCAACTAGATCATTTCTAAGGTACCCTCCAGCTCTAAATCCTATGATGTAATGGCTCATGTCACTTTGCTGAATCATTTCATAATGACAAGTAACTGTGCAGTTAGTATTGCAAACACATTTTTGTCCTAATCTTTGAATGTTTTAATATTTTCTCCAGATATGTTCAGTAAGTACTCACCAATCAATTAAAGCTAAATGAAAGTATTCTTTATTTTTTTTTCCTTAATTACTATGTGGTTAATCCTGGCATCTGCAAGACACATTGGTGTTTTGTTTTGTTTTGTTTTTTCCCCTCATACAGTATTTCTAATAATCTAATCTCTATTGACACTTTGCAGTCATTTAAACTTTCACCCTTGTATTGACTTGTATGTCTCTAAAATGATCCATTTATATATCAGCACTATCTTTTCTTTTTCCTTTCTTTCTCTTCTTTCTTTTTCTTTTTTTAAGCATGGCTCTCCCCATCTCACTCAGTCAGGAAGTAAAAGGACTACTCACAGGCCAGATACCCCTACTGATCAATATGGGAATTTTGGTCTGCTCTGTTTCAAAACTTGCCTGGTTTGCCTGTTCTCAGGCAGCATGGTGGCTTCCCCACTCCCATGGTCTCACCATAATGATGTCAAACTTACTACAGACACCTGATGAACATCACTCACTTGTGCTCAGATCTCCTAAGCTCAAGAGATCCGTTACCCTCCACTTCCTCAATATCTGAAATTACAAGCATGTGCTCTACTTGGTGTGTAGCCTGGTGATCTTGACAATTTTCAATAACTTACGAAAACAAATTTGAGCATTGGATCATAAGTGACTTGCTCAGGGTCACATAGCCAGTATGACATGAAGGCAAATTTGGCTGGCCTAATGAGTGAATGAAGAAGATTAATATTTAATAACTGAAAAGGTGATTTGGGAACATGTTGAGGCCTAAGAAAACAGTCTCTGAGCTGTTTATCCCAACCATGAAACTATGTCAATGCCAGTGATCAGGGGGTCCTGGCCAGAGCAGGAAGAAACATTTGCTTTTAAAAAACAGAGAAGAGGAAAGAAAAGTAAGGACTGAGTACTCAAAAACTCTAGGAATGCAGGATAGATTTCAATATACTTTCTATCTATTTCATTACTCTGATAGTTTACAACAATCCTACAATGGATTTTAGACTTTTCCTCGTGGACAACATACTACTTAGTTGTTCAGGAAACATAAAGCTCTTCTACCTAACCATGAAGCAATTGAGATGGACTGTGGGCCATTGACCTAGAACCCCAGAGAAAGATTGCTAGTAGATAAAAACAGTAGTTATATACTCTGCTATTAGAATAAAAGTGTGGTCAACAGTGGGAGGCAGAAGAATATGTGTGTGTGTGTGTGTGTGTGTGTATATATATATATATACACACATATATATATGTATTTTTTTTAATTCAAACCAACAAATATTTGCTAAAGGCAGGAAGAAGCTGACATTCTATGACATGAAGGGAACAATAAAGAGGAAGAAAAGAAGACAGAGATTTGATTAAGGCCACATGGTGAAGGCTGAGTTGAAGGCGGTTGAAATTTAATATATAAAAAACTGGGGGGTTTGGAGTGTTTTCCAGACTTTATTTATTAAACAAATGTTTATGTGTCATGTAATCAGCAGAAGGCTTTACATTGATAGTAAGAGATACGTATATGAGAAAGGATAACACATTACCCAATCCTACATAAGCTTACAATTAAACTGGGGAGATAGGATTTATACCTATAAAAATAATGAACAACATATGACAGTAAATGAGTGCAGAAGGAAAGGAAATCATCGTGGGCAGGAATGTAGGGGAATGCTTCACCTAAGAAGGTACTTGAAGAATGGGTAGGATTCTGTTGTTAATTTGACGAAGTATGGACAAGTTTGCAGGTCAGGCGAGGATATTGTGAGCAAAGGTGCAGAAGCAGGATTAGGGTAAGGGAGAATAGTCAGTATAGGAAGCAGAAAAATAGGTTGGAGGGGCAGCTAGGTAGCGCAGTGGATAGAGCACCTGTCCGGGACTTGGGAGGACCTGAGTTAAATCTGGCCTCAAATACATGACACTTACTAGCTGTGTGACCCTGGACAAATCACTTAACCCAATTGCCTAGCCAAAAAAAATTTAAAAAATTAAAAAATAAAAAATAGGTTGGAGCCAAATGATGGATAATAATGACAGTTCACATTTATAGAACATTTTAAAGTTTGCAGATAGCTTTCCTTAAAATTAAGGTTGATGGGTATGTATGTGTGTGTGCATGCATGTATCCATATATATGTGTATATATATATATATATATATACACACACACACATGTAGATGTATATCTATCCATACACATATACATATATCCTTATATGCATGCATATTTACATGTATGTGTATACACATATGAAATTGTCCCATTTTTTTACAGATGAGGATACCATGCCTAAATCACATGCGCATTGTCTCATACCCAGAAAATGTTGGAGATAACATTCAACCTAGTTCTTCTTCCACACCCTATCCACTCCACCATGTTGCCTGACCCTATGGAGGACTTTCATTGCCAGGTTAAGGAGTTTGAATGTTAGCCTATGCAAAATGAGAAGCTATTCAAGGCTGAATCATATGTTCTCCCTACTCAATAGATTCCCCATTACCACCAGGTAAAATACAAAAAACTCTGTTTGGCACTTAAAGCCCTTTTAACCCAGCTTCCTCCTGCCTCTCCAGCCATCTGACACTTTACTCTTCCATCTTGTGACACAGGCCTCCTGATTGCTCCACAAACAAGACACTCTATCCCTTGGCTCTGGGCATTCTCCGTGACTGTCCCACATGCTTGGATTGCTCTCCCTCCTCATCTCTGCATCCTGGCTTCACTGGCTTCCTTTAAGTCCCAACTAAAATCCCATTTTCTACAGGAAAACTTTCCCTACCTCTCTTAATTCTAGTGCCTTCCCTCTTTTAATGTCTTCCTATTTATCCTGCATATGACTTGTTTGTATAGATGTGTCTGCTTATTGTCTTCCCCTATCAATTATGAACTCCTTGGGGATAGGAACTATTTTTAGTCTCTTTTTGGTATCCCTACCTCTTAGCACAGTGCCTGGTACATAGTAGTTGCTTAATAAATATTGATTAATTGTTCGATTGATTTTGAGCAATGTGCTAGAGATGCAGCATGGTGTAATCATTAGAAAGCCAGTTTCAAAGCTGGGAAAACCTATGTTCAAGTCTGCCCTTTGGCGCATACTAGTTGCGTGATTGTGGGCAAGTCACTTCATCTCATTTCTCCAGGCAGTTCTTTCAGACTAAGTTACAGAAAAGGTACCAACCTAGTTTGGTAGAGGAAGTTTCCTTCCCAGGGAATTCACCTTACAAATGAAATCACAAGTCCAGGACCTATCCCTATCTTTATTCCTACCATGTCCTAGTCATTGGGCATATGAAGAGATAAGAGATAAATGAAATAATAACCCCTCTACAAACTTGCTGGAGAGACACAAAGAATATGCAAAAATACAAAATAAGTTGAGGAAACTTAACTAACACCTGGGGACCAAGAAAGGAATTGTAAGGATGTTTTGCATCAGAATTGAGTCTTCAAGCAAACATGATTTTCTGAAGCAGAGGTGAAAAAAGAATGCCTCAAGACATAAGGAATGATCTGCAGAGGTAGAGATGAGAGGGGTGATATGTGGTATTCAAGGGATAACTCATAACATGGTCTGGCTGGGATGTAAAAAGTGTGTGAAGGAGTATCATCTCAAAAAAATTCTAAAAAACCAATTGTGAAAATGATTGTGATGGATTTTTAAATGGCAGGATGAAGAGTTTATATTTTATTCTAACAGCAATAGCAAGCCAATAAAGATTTGGAACAAGGGGGTAGTATGGAGGAAGAATTGAAGAGGAATCAGACACACCAATTTGGAGGCTATTGCTAGTCAAAGCAAAAAATGATAAGATTTTGAACCAATGTGATGACAACATAAGCGGAAGGAAGTGGACAGATTTAAGTGATGTTGTATGGGTGCCGCCAACAAGAGTTAGTTAGCCACAGACTAGATAGGAGTCAGGGGACTGTGGCATGTGGAGAGAAAACTCAAAGATGACTCTAAGGTTATAAATCTGAGTGACTGGAAAGATAATGGTGACCTTAACAGAAATGAGGGAGTACTCTTTTGTACATGTTGAGTTTGAAATGCCTTTTTGAAGTCCAGGGAAAAATGCCTAGCTAATCCTGGAGATGTAGTTGGGAGTCGACTGCATAGAGATTGTAACTGAACCAATGAGAGCTGATGAGATTCTCAAGTGCAAGTTTTCAGAGACAAAAGAAAAGAAGGCCCAGGCAAAGCTTTGGGGTACTCCCATAATTCAAGAGTATGATAAAGATCTAGCAAAGCAGATTAAGAAGGAGCAGTTAGACATGTGGGAGGAGAACCAGGAGAGCTATGTCATGAAAACTTAGAAGATAGATGCTCTCTTGTCAGGTATGTGGTAGAGATTCATTTTTGGCTCTTGGTAAGGGGTAGGTGGCCATTGAGGTCCCTTCCAACTAATTCTGTGGTTTGAGTTACAACAGATGACTTTTATTTGGGAGATAAAAGTCCTTTGCTAAGAGAGAAATGGGAGAGAACAGCCAAGGTGACTTGAGCAGAAAGTTTGGAAGACCTGCTGTAGAAATGTGACAGTCTGTCAGTCAAGGTGAATGTGAAAGAGTCAATCAAGGAAGAATACAGGAATTATGGTGGCATAGCAAAGACCTAGTTGAAATAATATGATATTAATTCACATTTAATTCATCAGTTCATATTAATTCATATGACATTAACTCATCCATTCATGAATGGCTTGTATGTGACTTCATACTGCAGTGTTCCGTGGATGGAAGTAGAATCACAGAAAGCAGATGGTGGGTGCTAGCCAGGGTAGGTTTAGTAAAACATATGTGATTGTTGGAAAAGATGACAAGGGATTTGAGAGTAGAGAATAGTGTATAGTTGATTAAAAACGAGCTGTGAAGAGAAGAAAGTGAGTCCAAAGCATGTGTAATCCAATGGAAGAGCAGGGATGGGATTGGGAGGCAGGAGATCTGATCCAAAACACCGACTTCTCGTCATATGGGTGTTCTCTCTGAGAAAACAAATTGTCAACTGCCTACTAGAGCTACGAGTGAAGATCTTTCTTCCCTGGAAAAGCTATCTGTAGCATACCTTAATTTTTCTTCAGGCCAGTAGGACCCTAGTCAACCATTCAACAAACAACTATTGCAAAAAGAACACTATTCCTGGCACCAGAGAAAGTATAAAATGTGCTGAAAAATAGTTAAAATATAGTCCTTGCACACATTGAAGCTTCCAATCTAGCCAACCCTCATGTGCTGAGGAGGTTCTGTTTGAACATTATTTGCCTTTCTGATCTGCAAGTTTCTTTAAAACTTATTCCTCCTTTTTTCCCTTCTCTTATTCCTTCCCCATCCATACAATTTTGTTTTGTCTTTTTATTGGATCATTTTCTCTTGTTACTTTTTTTTAGAAGAAAAGTAATACGTGCAAAAAACTTCACTGTCAATTAGCAATGTGCTTTCATGCTTTCACATGAGTTCCTTGGTAAACCAAATGTCTGATTTTTAATCTGAAGTTTTCCCCTCTGGTTGCACGGTTTTCAGACTCTTTCATTTGTAACCAGTTCTCGTAAATGACCGTCTCTTTTACACATTAAGAGAACAGCAGAGAATGCACAATGTCCATCTTGGTTAATATTTTTAAAGTATCCTTACAATGTCAGATGACTTAACTGTCATTAAATTCTTAGCTACATTTGACTAGGTTTTGACATATTGTATTTGCTTTGATTACTAGTGCTAGATTATTTTACATATAGATCGGAACCAAAATAGTCTCTTCCTTTGAACGCTTTTGAGTATTTTGAAGCTTAATATGTATATAAAAAAAACCATGACATTTTGAAGAAACATGATAAACTATTGATCATATTGACTTTCTTATGTGCCTGGGTAAAAACTCTGTGGAGTTAGTTCTAAGGGCACTCCGACCCTCCTATAATTTCTGGAAAGGTAAGATAACTGAGCTATAACTGGGGTAAGATCTGCAGGTAATGTCTGCAAAGATTAGATGGTAAAGGGCAGGAACTCTAGATATGCAATTCTTCCGTAATTGCTTCTACTCTCAAACATCTCTTCTTAGTGAGTCATTCTACTTCAGCTGATATCTATTAGCATTCTATCTGATATAAACAAACCACATTTTAAATCATATTCACTTAATCTTCTCATATTGGTTTTTTGGTTTGTTTGTTTGTTTAAGTATATCTATTCTAGAATAGGTTTTCCTTCCCTCATTCAGCAACTGCAGGTAATGGAATAATAAATATTTGTTTTATAAGTATACTACAGTAGTTATAAGGGCATGACAGTTATAAATGATGTCTCCTTTTCTTGCAACTCTGCTGAGACTCCATTTGTATGCAGTATTCAGTTCTTAAATTCTAATACTACCAAATTCTAGATGAACTGGAGAGACTTCAGAGAAGAACAACAGAAATTATTAGAAGTTTGGAGAATTTAAATTATAAGGAAAGGTTAAAACAATTAAACATGTATAACTTGGAGAAGCCATGGCTATATTGAGACATGACAATATTCCTCAAATATGTGCAGACAATACTTAAAAGGAAAGAAATGTTAATCCAATAGAATTTTTGTATTTTAAAAAATATACATCTGTGGAATGTTAAAAAAAATTACTGATGGGAAAAAATCTAAAAAATAACCAAACTAAAGAATAACATTCCAAAAGGAAAAGAGGACTAAAGAAATCGAACATTGGCTTGGATTTCACCAAATCGCCTATGTAGGCAAAAGCAAGATATTCTTGATCACCCAAAAATCAATACAAAAAGATTTTGTGTATATATATATATATATATGTAAACATATTTTGCATTGTATTTTATTTATTTGTGTGTTTATCTTAAAATCTACTGCTAGATTATAAACTCCTTAAGAGCAAGAACTATGTTTTACTCATCTTGGAGACTCCATAAATAAAATAATAGGGGCAGGTAGGTGGCTTAATGGATAGAATGCAGAGCTTACAGTCAGGAAGACTCATCTTCCTGAGTTCACATCTGGCTGCAGATACTTACTAGCTGTGTGATCCTGGGCAAGTCACTTAACTCTGCTTCAGTTTCCTCATCTGTAAAATGAGCTGGAAAAGAAATGGCAAACTCCTCTAGTATCTTTGCCAAGAAAACCCCAAAAAAGGATCACGATAAGTCAGATACAACCAAAAAATGACTAAACAGCAGCAAAAATAACATAATATAGTAGATATTCTACAAAATTTCTTCAACTTAATTAATACCCATCTGTCTATGATAATTTAAGTACAGTGTAGTATCATACTGATTCAGAGAGAACTAAACATAGCTTTCAGGGTTAGGACTTTAATTTTCTTAATATAAAATATTACATCTCCCATTATTTTATTGGGTTTGAATTATAAGGCTCATGCTCATAAAACTATTTCATCCGAAGAATTAGTCTTAGTTGGCAAGGTTAAAGGAGAACAGATCTCAAAGCTGGGAAGACTGGAGTTAAAGTCCTACTTCTAAAAACATACTGGGTGGGGCAGCTAGGTTGCACAGTGGATAGAGCTCCAGCCTTGGAGTCAGGAGGACCTGAGTTCAAATCCTGCCTCAGACACTTGACATATACTAGCTGTGTAACCCTGACCAAGTCACTTAACCCCGATTGCTTCACCAAAAAGCAAAAAAAAAAAAAAATACTGGCTTTGTGACACTGGGCAAATCACTTAATATCTCAATGCCCAGGCAACTCTTTTAGACTATAGATTGCAAAGAAGGTGCTGATATATTAGTAGAGGGAGTTTCCTCAACTGGAAGTTTTCTATATAAATGGTACACAAACTTTTTGGTCTCAGAAGCTCATCATACCTAAAAATCATAGAAGAACTCAAAAGAGCTTTTGTTTATTTTGGATATCTAAATATTTACTATACTAAAAATTGAAACAGATGTGTTAAAATATTTATTTATTCTTTTTGGGATGACAATAAAACATTACATGTTTTTATCAAAACTTGTTTTACATATTTTTGCAAATCTCTTTAGCGTATGGCATAGTAAAAGGCAGCTGGATTCTAAAATCTGCTTATGTGTTCAATCTGGTGTTATATGTTGTTTTGGCTGAGGTGTATGAAGAAAATCTGGCCTTACATAGATATATTGTTGGAAAAGTAGAGTATTTTAAGAGACAAATAATGTCTTAGTATTATTATTAAAAGTAGTTTTAACCTCATGAATCCCCTGAAAGAGTGTCAGAAACACCCAGGAGTCTGCAGACCACACGTTGAGAACCACTGCTCTCTGTCAATAAAATCACTTAACCAATCACTATCTCTATAATTGACCTGTCATTAGGGTAAGCTGCCATCAGGCAACTTCACAAAATTGTCCATAAGAACGTCATTTTTATTCATTGAATTTAAATTGTTAATTTAAAAAATAGAATTTTATTGAAATAACTAAGCATATAAATATTAAATAATTTTTCTGTCAGATTGAGTATTGTATTGGAAAATTTATACTTTTAGAATAAGTGATTTTTTTAAATAAGAAAAACAGATATCTGAGAACTTTTAAAGATCTTTCTTATTAATCCTTAATCATTTCCAATCTCTGATTCTAATCCTTCCTCCATCTTCACACTTGTCTTGCCATAAGCAAACCTTGAGTTGAAGCATTCTTTCAGCACATGTGAAGTCTTTGTACAGTTAGTCACTCTAGGTTCTTCTAGAACCTCTAGGCTCTATTCAACACTTTAACTTTTACTTGTAGTAGGATCAAAGCAAGTTGGCATCAAAAACCCTTGCAGTCCTTTCCCAAATGCGATTACAAAGTGAATCACTTTTTATATCACAAAATACTATGTAAATGTGAGATAGTAATTTTGTCACTGTCCCATAGGTTTCAAGTCTCCTAGATCCAATTATCTTTTTATATCTTACCAGAGGAAAGGATCCTATTTGCTTTTTTCATTTCCCTGCTCTCAGTCCTTCTTCTTTTTAACTCTTAGGGTATATAAAAATAAGATTTTGAATGATCCTACTTCATCATTGATTGGGCAGCTATCTCCCTAGTCATATCTACAGAGCATCTTTTTCTGCTCTTATCTCTGCTTGGCACATGCTAAAATAAAGCATAGTCATTGGTATCCAGATAATATCTCAAAAAACAGAATGTAGCAAGGTGCCAACTGTTAATGACAATACTACCACATTGAAATGAATAAGGGGCAGCTAGGTGGTGCAGTGGATAGAGCACCAGCCTTGGATTTAGGAGGACCTGAGTTCAAATCCAGCCTCAGACAAATAGCAAGTCACTTAACCCCATTGCCTAGCTTAAAAAAAAAAAAGAAATGAATAAGCAGGATGTCTTCCAACAGACTCCACAAATAACTTGATGTGCCCTTGGAGAAATCATTTAACATTTCCGTTCCTCAGTTTTCTCATCTGTAAAATTAGGGAGATGGACTGAGTGGTATTTAAGATCTCTAGAAGTTCTATAATTAATGAATTATAGAATAAATTTCTCTTTCTCTCCATCTACTCTCTTCTTCCTTATTGACCTCCTGCTCCCTTCTTCAAATTTCTAGATTTTACTTCCATTATGAAATGATAAACCTATAGGCTTTAAAAAACTAATTTGCAATGTCAAAAAATAGATGTTCTCTTAGGTTTTTATTGCTTAAGTTCTTAGAATTCTCCTTTGAGGACTTTGTGAATGTTTAATGCATTGGTTGATAAAAGTAGAAGCTCAAGACCAAGGGACCAAGGTGATAAGTGAGAATTAATGCTAGAACATCTGGTGAGTGATAGAGCTCCATTAAATTCTTAGATGTTATCCAAACATCTGTTACAAATGAGTTCATTTAATATTTATTTAAATAAATGGCTTGACAAAATTTCCTTGTTATTAATATACAGATTTTCTATCTATAAATAACAAAATGAAAAATAATTTCTAGGGTATGTCCAATTTATTTTTTTTTTATGATTTGATGTTTAAAAAAATAACTAACAGATCAATTCTTTACAGAAACCTGGGAATGCACATCTAAAGCAACACCATGACTATAAAGAGACCCTGGCAATCTTAATTAATTTATTGACCCAAATGCAATTATTCCTTCTGGATGGCCTGCTGTGTAATGTCTACCATGTCTGCAGGGTTTTCTTTTCCTTCTGCTATATATGTTTCTATTGATAAAGGGGGAAAAGCACATTTATTTAGAATTCCATTAACATATTTTTGAAGTCCTCGGCATTTTTGTGTAAGTGCATTAGATTTTTGAGAACATAGGTGTGATTAAGTATAATTTAATATAGATGTGACCAGCTTTGGTGTCCCTAGGTAGTACAAATTCAATCTTTTTTTTTTAATTAGTATTTGAAAAGGATGGTCTCCTCTAGTCATCATAATCGTATTTTCACTGTACTTTTATTCCTTTCCAGATCTGACTGTCTTAAAATTTAATTACTGTTAGCAAGACCTTTATGGGGGAGAAGAGAGATATCCTGGTAATAGTGTTAGCATATTAAATGTAATTTTCAGGTGGCCCTCTTAGGAATCCTGAACTCTTCAATAGAGCTAATTTAGACACCCTTCTCCTTTGTCAGTTTTGATGTATTAAAACTCTGAAATGTGTCTCTTCCTAGACTTCCATGATGCTTTCAAACTTATTGTCCAAGTAGATTAGTGTTCTCATTCATTTGTGGTTGAGCTGCTGAATGGGAGCTGCATTTCATGATGTTCATTAACATGTTATTAAAGACATTCTGGGCCTCATACATTTGGGGTGGGTGGGATTTGGGTTTGTTTTGTTGATAATGGTACTTCTTTTTATTATTTCAAACCTCAGTGGCTCTGAATCCAATTGACTTTTGTATGCAAAAAAAAAAATCCAACAGCAATAACAATAATAAAGGAAAATAGTACAGTTATTCCTTCCATATCATGGCTTTCCCCATTGCAGTGTTGATACATCCCTGATCAGTATAGGAAATTAAATGGGTATTTTGGGGGAGTTTTGTAGACAACACATGAAGGCCAACAGACAACACAGAAAAAGTTTAGAAACTCAGAAATGCATAAGATATGTGTAGTATTGTATAATGTCAACATATTTTATCTTTTAATACCATTATAATTCATATTTCTTCTCTGGCGTGAAGGGAGAGCCAAAAAAATTTTATGCAGATTTTTCAGATCACAGGGGTGTCACACCCCTATCCCCCATGATGTGAAAGCCATAACTGTATTACTTTTCAGTACTGACCGACTTACTGAGTCAACAGCTGAATACAACTAGTTGGAAAATCTAGTCATGACCAAATTGCAAAAGACAGGCTTCTAAATGGGTGCTATTATAGACAGGAAGTGTGAGCAGAAGAAGAGGATAACAACCACAGACTTCAATTAGTTACATGTGCTTGGTAAACTTAGGATAATGTGACTAAGTAAATATTGTTCTCCATCTCCTTGCTTAGGGTACCATCCCCCAACCTCTCTCTGCGGCCAATATCCCAACACTTGACTGGGAAAATTTCCTAACCAAAGCAGCTGATGCTCATCTGGCTGTAGTTCTTTCAGGCAACTTCTGACTCTTCTGACAGAAGGACAAGCACCTGCAGCATTCTGCTGGCCCCAAGATGTTATTTGTCAGCTGATCTGTTTCTAATTACTCAGAATTAACATATCCATGTTTCTATTTTTTTGTCTTAATTGGCATCTTTATTCCCTGAACCAGAGATGGCCAAAGAATCCAGACAAGCTGCATTATAATCATCTCTACCATGTTTCCCTCTTTTACTTGCAGCAAATACACAGAAGCTTGTTAAAATGTAATGAATTCTTTCTCTTGGCCCTTGGATGTATGGATAATAATTTTAACTTTTCAAGTAACATGACCTATGGTGCATCTTAGCATTGATATAACTAGCCCTATGCCCCTGGATCAAAATCATTTTGGCACAAGTGCCTTTAGCACTGGGTATCCTGGACAGTTCCATTTTTGCATCACTAGAAGAGACAGCCCATCCCCTGCAGAGTTTAGCCCTCACTCCCATGAGAGTTCAAGGAAAAATGGGAGCCAAGAGAGGACCATCATGGTAACACAATTCCATGGGATACCGTCAGAGACGGTACACGGGGCTTGAATGGCAAAGAGGAGGCATCCTCGCCCTTGTGTTAGCCCATGGAGCAAGGTTTCATTCTCCAAGGGTTAACTTGAACTCCGTGTATGTGCCCACTTTGTACCCCTGAGTTTGCTTCGATTTGTAGAATCGAGACTCTTTTGGAGAATCATTCTTTTAAGGGTGCTATGTAATTCCAGGGACCTTATTTAAAAACTAAATAATAGGACATACTGAGTAACAAAGGACATTAGCTTTTGGATCATTTGTGAATGGAGCAGACGGGATATTTAAAATCATGACTACCTCAAAGCCACTGTGTATGTACCATAATGCCATGCATGTGTCCATCGATTCAGTATTCATATAGGCTGCTAAACTTCACAAGTGAATAAATTCCCTTTGCACTTGGTTTCTTTGTCAGAGAAAGCCAAATGGGCTTCATTGTATGATAGGTTGATAAGCTTTTGATTTCCCATAAAATCAATGATTTATTACTTAAATTTACATAAGTCTTTGCTGCCCTCCAAAAATGAGTAAGCCACAATATGATGGTGTATCCATTCTTTTGTCAGGTACTTAAAGCTAAAGGAATTTTCTCTCTATTATATGTGCATGAGTTAGTTTCCTTTATAATTCACTACAAAGCCAGTCAGAAGAAGAAATTAGAATGCAGTGATGAAGTGCCCTCTGCTCATTTTTTTAGTATATTTGATGTTAATTCCATTATAAGGGAGGAAACCTGATGTTAATAATCTGGGGTAGAATGGAAAGAACCTGATGACTACTGCAAAAATCATAATTTATATATTCTGTTGTATAAGCAATTATTATACATATTTATTCACATTTACATATACAATGTTTTTGTGAGGTGGTACGATATAGAACAGAATAATGGACAGAGTGGTAAATTTTGAGTCCAGAAGATTTGGGTTCAAAATGTTTTCTCTTTCACTAGCTGGGTGATCCTGGGTAAAAGAATAATAATTTCTCCATAACCTACTTCACAAGCCTGTTTTGATGCTCAGATGAGATAATATGTCGAAATTGCTTCGCAAACCTTAAGGCTGTCTATTAATTTTGGTAGTCCTTCCTGATTCGTAAATTCAAGATGCCAAGTTTCACTTGATCACTCCTTCCTGGCCCTTGGTACCACTCCAACCTCTCATTCTCCAGTTTGATCCACCATTTTCATAGTGGCTGCTGTGGCCACCTCAGCTCTTGCCACCCTTCCTCAGGCCTGAGGCATGCCCTTTTTATAAAAAATGTGGTTAGCAGATAGTAAAGAGAGAGGGGAAGGCACCTATTTGACGCTTTCTCCTAGTCCTGCCAATGATTAGCTTTTTACATATGCACTCAATGACTTTGGGAAAAATCATTAACCTTCTCTGGGCCTGAGCTTGCTCACCTGTAAAATAAGCATGTTGTACTGAATGATACCACAGGGCTCTTCAAGCTCTAGAATCTCTCATCATTTTATTCTCTTACACTCTACTTAGTTCACCTAAGTTTGCCAGATAATAATAAGTATAGCAACAGCAATAATAATACCACTATGTAGCACTTCAAGGTTTGCAAAGCACTTTTATATATTATCTCATTTGATTCTCACAAAATTCCTGTGAGTCAGGTGCTATTATTTTCCCCATTTTAGAGATGAAAAAACTGGGGCTGAGAGAGATTAAATGAGTTGCCTAATGTCATCATAGCCAGCAAATATCTGAAGTAGCATTTGAACCCAGGTGTCCAAGTCCAACACTCTACCTACCACACCATGGAGCCTCTCTATTTATCTTTTAATGCTGATTAGCACAGGTATGTTAGCATTAGGTTGATATTTTTAAAAAGTTTGTAGTGTTTGTGACAGAAATTACTGATGTTTAATGCCCTAAAAAGTCGGTTGTACATGTTAATTACAAGAAGTTAGCCCTGTTTGTCTGTGAAATGTGGATTCAAATCTCTGGCACTTGGAAGCCACACTTTGCAGTTCCATGAATTATCAGAAAATCCAGTGATCATTCATTTCTCCTACACCATAGATGATTCTGTCTTTCCACTGAGAGAGAATGTGTACCTTTATGGAATTTGAAATCAGGTGAAAGGAAAAATCAGTTGCAAATGATCCCTTGATCTGAATTTTAGTAGATTTGATGAAGGTATTCACAAGACATGTTTTGTTTTTCCCCCTCCTTTTGTAATGGTAGTTCAATTTCTTGTGTTGTATTTTGTACCTGGAAGGAGATGGCAAGGAAGAAGAATAGGATTACATATTCAGAAACAGAAGGAACCTGAGAAACCCTCTAAACTAAACCCCTCTTTTTACAGAGGGAGAAACCGAGGGCCAGGGTGTTAAGTGATTTGGCCAGGATCACACAGATGTTTGTCTGAGACAGGATATAAACCCATCTTTCTTGACTCCAAGTACATCATTCTATCCACTGTACCATGCTTGTCACTCAAAGAACTTGTAAGACCAGGTGTTTTACCATATCAGGAAAAAGGGATTTATGTGACATATCTGGGGATTGTCAAACATAAGACTGGGCTAGCAAGGAGATGTATGACCAAAAAGGCATGTCCTAATGGTCAGCAGGCTAGGGAGTCAAATGGAGGGTGACTTGATGGAGGGGGCCAATATTAAGTGCTTAAGAGGGTAGGAGGTGTCAGGTTGGGGAACTTGATTCCAAGTGCAGGAAGTAATCAATCAGAGATTGTCTTCTCTCTTTCCTTGTTATTTGATACTGCCTGCTGCATATAGGTGGTTATTGACCTCCAAGTGTGAATCATGGCCAAAAAGAACTGAGAGATCTAAAGGTGAAAACTAATCCTGACCAAGGCAAGAATTAGTTTTGCCAAGATTATCTTACATGCTAGGGAGAAGTCATAGTAATCAGAAAATGTGCCAGTTGTAATAATACTTCCACCAGTAAGCTCCAGATTCATCTTGTCAGGCTGCCAGAGGTTTGGATTTTTTCTCATTTTTAATAATAATAATAATTATTATTGTTATTATTATTATCATTTAAGATCATTTTAGAGTTTTCAAAGTCCTGTACAAATTTTGTCTCATTTGATCCTCACAACAACTCTGTGAGGTAGGTGCCATTATTATCCTCATTTTACAGATGAAGAAACTGAGAGAGACAGAGATTGAATGAGTTGCCCACAGTTAGATAGCTAATAAGTGTTTGAGGCAGGTTTTGAACTTAAGTCTTTTGACTCCAGATACTGCCCTATCCACTATATTTCCTACTTTATATCATAGTGCATCTGAAATCAATGCAAAAAAAGATGCCCTTCTTGACTCAAATGTGATAGAAAAAGCTGTCATAAATAACAGCTGAATGCCCATGAATCCATCTTTATTATTGTTATTATTCTGATGTTATGGTTCAGGTCACAGTTTTCTTTTCCCTTTTCTTGCTGAGCAGTAAAATAATGCTCTTTAGTTCTGTTTTTTGTTTTTGTTTTTGTTTTTGTTTTTTCATTTTTGGTCCTCCAGGCCAGTTTAGAAATAATAGTCTGTGGAGTGTAAAGGTTTATGAGTTCCTATAAGTCAAGATAGTATACAGAAAAGCAATATCTTATATAGAATTGCTGTTTAGTAGAGGATATGCTAACTCAAAATGTTTTGAGATTCAAACTTTTAAAAAGAATACACGATTTAAAATCTTAGGTGCTTGGTTCTAAGGTGAAATTAAAATAATTTACAATTATAGTATTCTTAGGCAAAGCTGAGAATTATTGAAGTTCCTTTCCAGTTGAAGTAACTTGAGAAAAGATCAGATCCTAGATTTGGACCACTTAACTTTTATTGACAGACTCTGAAGAGGTAGCAGCTGTGCCCCCAGGTGAAAAGGACTCACAGCTGTGTGTAGTTGTGAATTACCTGCAAGGTTATAAAAGAGTGTCCTGTCTTTGCGACTGTGGAGCTGGTGTTGAGTACTGTGGAAAACGTTGAGTAGAATGAGGGGATGCTTCCTTGCTGAGAATCATTGGTAGGTTTCACGAGGTTGGTTTGGGGATTATTTGTGTAGCCCACCGCACAGCCTGGCTGCCTATCCTCCTCCCTC
The DNA here is from genome assembly GCF_900497805.2 of Vombatus ursinus. Taxonomy (NCBI): domain Eukaryota; kingdom Metazoa; phylum Chordata; class Mammalia; order Diprotodontia; family Vombatidae; genus Vombatus; species Vombatus ursinus. The sequence continues at coordinate 3,326,556 of NW_020950792.1, read as the reverse complement.
ACCTTGTTCCCATAGACTGTAGGGCTTGGGGGATAAGTGCAAAAATGAGAAACAGGGTGGCAACAGAAAGGGGTAGGAGATGTGTTTGCAATAGAGAAGTAGGAAAGGAAAGGAGGGAGAGAAGGATACCATAACAACTTGTCAAGGGCAGGTTTCACTTTGCTGCAATTGCTTTCTGAGTCCACTTGCCACTCTTTGTTGACCTAGCCTGTGACTAAGAGATTTGTGGTGCCTGCTGATGACAAAAGAAAAAACAAAACAAAACAAAACAAGACTGAGAATAATTCCAGCCGTGGCAGTTTCTAACTCGAGTCCACCCAGATCCTGAGTCCATTTCACTCTGCTGTGAGTTCAGTTCAGAATTTCTCTGGAGTTCCTGGGTCTTCATTTGATAACTGGAAGCATAAGTCAAGAGCATCAGCTGTGGGTTCCTTTGCAGACTTCACAGAGTACCTTGGGAGAACTACTTTCAAATTATGTACTTCTTATATGCCCTGAGTTAAAATCACTTCTAAGTTTGGGGACTCTCAGCATCTAAGAGACCCTGCAGGCTTATAGTCACTTGGTAGACATTTTATTATGTATTGTTTTATTGTTATAATGTTTATTTGCATATTGATTCTAGGCTAAGAGTAAATACTGCATATAGTATCTAAGCATGCCTGTCTGCTTCTATGCAGAAACAACTCTATTCTATCAAAGTCATATGACCAAGGCTCTTTGATATACAGGAAGATCAAGAAAGAGGTAGAATGTGTTCAGTAGGTGGAGGTCAAAGAAGAATTCTAGTTGGATAGATTCACAAATCCTTAATAGTTATCAGTGCCCTACAGAATACTGTAACTAAAGAATGGATAAGCCTCTCTTTGAGAATAGAAAACTTGGCAATTCTATATATTGAAGTACATAAACACCACAGTAAATTTGTGAATGCCCAGTGCACACAATTTAAAAAGCAGATGTCCCTATCTACTGAGACTTAAATCACTCAGTGTAGCGATTTAAGCATCTCTAAACAGTGATGATAAACCCAAATAGATACAGGTTATCTGAATAGAATCTGGTGAGCTCCCAGACATTTCCAACAAGAAAAAAGAAGGAAGGAGGGTGTTGAGAGTGTCATTCAGAATGTTTGTAAATGGGTCCTTGTCAGTTATATTAATCATTGATTTCTGAGCAAATTATATTCTGCATTAGAGAATATGTAGTTTGTTGTGAAGCATGCTAAAAATGTCTTTTCTGTTCATTAATATTTCTTTTCAGTACATGTCATTTTAAGAAATATCTCTGAAAGAAGAATTTAATTACTCATTTCAAGTATATGTGAAGTTTTTCTGTGAGAATAAAATATCCCTCCCATTTTTATCTATGTAATTTTTAATCTTTCTTCAGATTGTTACTCAAATTAAAATAATTGTCTCTTTGCCCTTCTGCATTTTACTGATTTGTGTTGACAGTGATTTGATTTTTAAAAAGGAAACTCAGAAATATTATAATTTTACATTCTATATTCAGACATATCCATGGTATATAAAAATCTAATTTATGGGGAAAACTATAGTTACTTGCATAATTTTTAGTGCTGCAAACATGAAAGAATCTGGCTGCTTCTTATTGTAGCAGGTTGTCTTTGCTTTAAAATTAATTGTTCGCTACCAAAATCTTATTTTCCCCTTTCTCCATGGATTTGGTTAAAATGTGTGTGTGTGTGTATGTATATGTGTATGTGTGTGTATATATATATATATGTATATATATATATAATATATGTGTGTGTGTGTGTGTGTGTGTGTGTATATATATATGTATAAAGTAAAAATGTTCTTCCATCTTGCCCAAAATCATCACCAGTTCAATAGGGCTGCTAATTAATTGAATTCTGTATTATTGATTAGTAGAATTGGCAGAAGCTGTTTTTAGTTTTTGCTCAATCAAGTGCATGTTATTTATATCTATTATGCATCATTCTTCTCTCCTTCCTTCAATCATTCTTCCATTGTAATCTTTCTTGTTGCCCATCCAACAGTTTATGTGCTTCCCTTTCTCTCTTGTTCCTTCAAAACACTTTTTGGAGCCCAAGAGGGGGAAAAAAAGAAACAAATTATCTCTTTTTAATTACATACAATTAAACTCCATCCCTTTATCCCTCATAACTAAAAATGGCGCCAGAACATTAGTATTTCTTCACCTTTATACAGTTACCTACTTTGCCTTTAGTGTAGTATGGACACCCAATTATTGAAATGGATTTGTGCTTTCTTTAATGTGGATATTCCCTCCAGGAGTGCAGGTTGGAACTCCTCCTTACCTTCCCATTTGGAGACTCTTTGCCTTGCTCTCCACAGGCATACCACCTAAAATACTAGAAACTTTCCTTGTTATCTCTTGATATGCCAGTGATGCTAAGGGAACATACAGCATGTTTATTGGTTATGTCCCTTTCTCCTATGTGACTAGCTCTTGTTTTTCACTTCCATATTTCTTTGATATCTTTTATTCTAGTTCTTAATTAAGCATAATTCTTTACAGTGGTTTGCAATGTTTTCATGTCCAGTATGTACCCCTATATTATCCTATCAGCAATTCTTCAATTTCACTTCTTCAGAGACTGTAATGTTCCACAATTGAATCTATATAACAACCCTGGAAAAAAATAAAAAAGATGGGCCTTCAGTGTCAGGGAGGACTTTCTAGCATTAAAAGAATGCCACAATTTCCCAAAGGCAATCTAACTCGCTCTTTTTGTTCAATTCTAGTCCAGGTGACTAGGGGTGCCAGGCCTGGAATCAGGAGTTCAAATCTGGTGTCAGACACTTACTAGCTGTGTGACCCTGGGCAAGTCATTTCACAATGTTTGGCTTAGTTTCCTTATCTATAATATGAGCTAGAGAAGGAAATGGCAAGCTACATCAGAATCTTTGCCAAGAAAACCCCAACATGAAGAGTTGGACACAACTGAAACAATACAGGAGCAACAACATAGATAGCCAGGAGAGGGAGGTGGGAGGGCAGGGAGAGAGAAAACGAAAACATTTCTATAGTAACTAAGTTCTGGGGAAAGGATATCAAAATATAGATAGACAGGTCAAGCTAAGTGGCAATCACAAAACTTGCCTCTGGGTCGTAATCGATGCTTCCAAGAAAGACAGGAGGTAAACCCTGGTTCAGTTACAGAAACTGAAATATGTCCTGGAAACTAATGTTAAAAATATTAAACGTAACTACAGAAAATCATGGCCTGGTGTTGACCTCTGCTTGAAGACTTCAAGCAAAGGTAAAGTGACCCTTAAGTATATTGTAGTAGAGATTCTTGGTCAAGGACAGGTTAGACTAGATGACTTCTCAGGAGCCCCCCAGCTCAGATTCTCAAAGTGATCTTGTGCATCTGTCTGGAATATGTACATACAAGTCTTCATGTATTATCATACAACTGCTGGATTTCACCAAGTGGAAGAATAATTCTCGAAGAATATTGTTTCATGACTAATGAAAAACCAAAACAGTAACCATTTCTTCAGAATTACAACTTGTGTATGGACTAGATTGGAGCTCAACTGGGAGCTAGCAGCAAACTTTTCCCTCTTTGTGTACCCATTTTTCTTAGCCTTTTTGATGGGAAATCTAAACTTTAAAAGTAGTTGTTTTTGTTTTGTTTGTTTTTTTTAAAGCAGAAGGGAGATATTCTGAGTTGCTTATTTGGAAATCTGAGAACACTGGAAATTGCTTTTTTGTTTAAAAAAAAATGAAGTAATTAACAGCCACTTTGGATTCCTTCAAATGCTGTGGGAATAAGCTCCGGTAGCTTCAAATGTTCCCGGGCTCCTGTGGAGACCTTGACTTTGACTGATCTCTGCTGTCCTGCTTTGATTCAACAGTTCCTTCAGTAATCCAATTTGTTCATCATCACAAGGCTATGTAGCAACTTAATTATTGAGGAGAGGTGGGTGCTATTTGTCTTTCTGCACATATTTTGACACCATCCTAGGTATTTGATGCATGAAGTAGGCTTTGCATAGAAAAAAAAAGATAGGAGCTTTTTCTTGTCACTGAGGTTTTACCAAGGTAATAAAATAATATCAGATTGTGCAAATAACGTAACTAAAGATAAGAATGAAAAACATTCCAGGAATCAAAAATGCAAAGCATGCATATGTGAGTATTGTATATGTGTGTACTATGCATATGCATATATTTGTCTAGACCTTTGATTTCATTGGTGTAGGGAGCTCCTGGTGAAGAAATCCCTTCTACCAATGTAGAACACCAATTGTTCTGTAACTTATCATCTTAGAGTATCCTGAACCATTTTACTTGCTCAGAGCCACAGTTGATGTGTCAAAGACTGGACTTGAATTCAGATCTTCTTGACTCCCAAAACCTATGCTATCCACTATATTGTGTTTTCTCTGTTGTAAGATATTTTTATAAATAATTGTGGTATCCCCTCCCCCAACTGCTTCCCTAAATTGTGCTCCCTTGGGTGGGCCAGATTCCCATAAATTGAGTGTTACTGTTTCAGAGTAAACAAGGGTAAATGTAGTTCATGAGCCCTCATTACTGTGCATCCCACTGGCAACCAGCTAATCAGATTTAATAACCTTTTACGAAAGGTATTTGCGAAAGTATAGTGAGAATAGTAATTATAAAAAACATTCCCCTCAACTGGGGGCGGGGGTGTTGCCCCATGCATACATATACAAGGGGCTTTGGAAGAGTAGGCTCAAGCTTAAAATACCATGATAGTGAGGTACATATGTAAAAAATACATGACAAAGGGATACCTAGCCATGCCTGGCTTCTGAAGTCTTTTCCTCCCTTCATAGAGCCTTCATGATATTTCCCTTAAGTGCACCTGCATGTTGAACTCTGGGGATCTGTGCCTTTACAGGATCCATAGCTGGTGAATTGGTCCAGCTGTTCTGGAAATCAGTTTGGAAATATGCCCCAAAAGTGGTAACCTGTGCCCACCCTCTGACCCAGCACTACCATTACTGAGCATAAAAGATATCATCCAGGAAATGTATGATTAGAGGGTGAGCCAGTCAAAATGAGGAGGAATACACATTCTTGGCCCAATCCAGTCCTTTTCCACAAATGCTGATAACCTGAAGAATTTTGTTAAAACATCTAAATGAGGCTTCATGAGGTCTTCTATGGAGGACTTATTAGAGAACATAGACAAAAATCAAAAAGATCAGAGGGCATAGATGGGTTCCTGCCTTTACCTTCAGAAAGAATGTCCATATCAAAGAAATATTAGGTCCACTGAGGTGTTTGAGTATCTTTCTAATTGAGATTATTAAATAATAATAGCTAACATTTATATTGCTCATTAAAATATGCAAAGTACTTTACATGTGTGGTTTTATTTGATCTTTAATAAGTAATTATACATTTTACCAAAGAAGTCATTGAAATTATGATGAAATAATATGCAAAGGAAGACAGGTGACCTGATTCCAGGAAGGATAATTGTAGTTTTAAATGAGATTGGAACAAAAAAAAAATACTGGCTTTTTCCCCAGAGGTCTTGTGATTTTCAAATTCTTGTTTTGATCATTTATGCAAAAATAAGTATCTCTTCCCAAAGTGTAATGGGAGGAATGCTAGAGTGAAAGTGTCACTTTGAAAGCTATTTCTGCAGCATTATAATGCTCTGGAGCCTAAAAAATGTATAACCCCATTTTACTTTTCCTGTTCTGCTGTTGAAGAGTAGAAAAGAACCACATTCATTCTTTACTGTTCTTTTACCTTTGAGTCATATTCTAATAAAAATTTGCAAAAATATTATCAGATCCACAAGAGATAAAATGTTTAACTTTAGGTAGAATTGTTGTTCAGTCATTTTTTTTTCAGTTGTATATGATTCTTCATGACCCCGTTTGTGTCTTTCATCGCAAAGATACCAAAATAGTTTGCCATTTCCTTCTCCAGTTCATTTTACAGTTGAAGAAACTGAAGTAAACAGGGTCTGGTGACTTGCCCAGGGTCATATAGCTAATAAGCATCTGAGGCCAGATTTGAATTTATAAAGATGAGTCTTCAGTACCAGGCCTGGTACTTTATCCACTGCACCACCAAGCTGCTCTTTAGATAGAGTTACTTCTTTCTAAACCAGAAGTAGTGTTTTGAAATAACTCTACCATATTTCCCACCCATTAGACTGTGGCTTCCTTGAGAGCAGAGAATATTTACCTTTCTTTGTGTGTCTAGTATAACAATGCCTAGCATATAGGAGACACTTAATAAATCCTTGTTGAATGACTGACATAAACCAACATTTTAACACACACACACAAAATTAATGTATAAGATAACCTTTCATGATGTCATCTTCCTGCTCAAAAGCTGTTCATGTTTTGCTATTTTCTTTGAACACAGATACATAATCCTCCATATCAGTGGTGTCAAATATACATAGAAACTGGGGCCACTAAATTGTGCATAAGGATCCTTGTGGGACACATGTAGAAAAACCACATGTTAACTTTATGTTCCATTATATTTTTGTTTTGTGAAGTATTTCTCAGTTACATGTTAATCTAGTTTGGATGCACTCCTGGCATGTTTGATACTTCTTATCTATATGGTCTTAGAATTAAACTGTTGAATCCACTTGCCCTTTTTAAAAAATTTGATTCACTAACCTCACTATTCATTCAGTAAATATTTACTATCCATATAACATTTATATTGCCCAATATGAACTCTTCAGCCAAGAAAACACTTAAACTTCTCAGCACGCAACTGCCTTTTTCTATGCCTTTCCTTCTTCTGAAAATTTGGATAAGTCATCAACCAGTAAAAACCAATGTATAACTCACCATTTCCAAGAATTATTTCTTGTTTCTCTCTATCCTGATCTGGACTTTCCTTTGACCCTCCATCCTCGTATAGTTGCAATGTTTGGAAGGTATTAATTTTCATAAATGTTTGATATCCTAAAAATATTTCTACATTTTTTTTTCTGTGTGTTGAATATTTGTAAGGGATCTCTCATTACTTCACTTGATCTGGGTTCTTGTCAATGTGAGTACTGTCTCTAATGATACTCACATTGCCATTCATACCTTCTCTTTCTCTGTAACTCCCATCTAGGACCTCACATAAGCTCTGCATTCCAGTGGGAATATGTCCAAAATGCTAAAGGCTTTCTTCAGTGTAGCAGTATTATTACCTGTTATTCTTTGCTTATAAAACATAATTGACCCACTCCCTTCTCACATTAACGTAATCATAAGATCATAGATATATAACATACCATAAATCCAAATCCCCTCATTTTAGAAATGAGAAAATTGAGGAACAGGGAGGTTAAAAACTCACCCAGGGTCACATAGCTGAAAAGTGCCTGAGGAGGGAGCTAAACCAACCCAGGTCTTCCTGCCTTCTGTACTACAGCGTAGTTCCTCTCAAAAGAATGTTTTAAATATGTCAAAATGCTAAAGCATAATATTATATATATGTGTGTGTATGTGTGTGCATATATGTATATGTGTGTGTATATATATATATATATTCCTCACAATATATCATGGGGAGTAGCTAAATGTTATGTTTTTAGTATGTTGAAAGTATACTTAAAATGTTAATTAGGCCTCTTTTTTTTTTAAGTGTTAAGGAGCCACTCTGAAAATACTGCTTAGGGGTAGCTAGGTGGCACAGTGAGTAGAGCACCAACCCTGGAGTCAGGAAGACCTCTGAGTTCAAATCTGGCCCCGAACACATAACATTCACTAGCTGTATGACTCTGGGCAAGTCACTTAACACCAATTGCCTCAAACCACCCCTCCCCCCAAAAAAAAGAAAGAAAAATTTTTAAAAATACTGCTTAGATTAAAACATACTTTTTCAGTTTAATTTTCTTGCTGCATTTTTGTTTTTGTTTTGCATCCTGGCTTATATGGAACTGTTTTGCAATTCTTCACACATATCATTAATATCACATTACTTACCTTCTCAAGGGATGGTAGAGAGGTGGGAAGGAGAGAGAGAATTTGGAACTCAAACTTTTCAAATGAATGTTAAATTTTTTTAAATGCAGTTAGGAAATATTTAATGAAATAACAATACATCAAAGATAATTTTTAAAAAGAAAATACTGCTTAAATAAAAATTGGAAACAGAGTGTCCTTTAGGGAATGTCTGAACAAATTGTGGTATATGAATGTAAGTAAATGCTTTTGCCCTTTAAGAAGTGACAAATATGAAGTATTCAAAGAAACATAGTAATGATAAATATATAACCTGATATAGAGTAAAGAAAGTAGGACCAGGAGAATTCATATATATATATATATACACATACACATATACATATATAAATATATATACATATATAAAATGTGTGTACATGTATATGTATATATGTGTGTGTGTGTGTGTGTGTGTGTGTGTATATATATATATACCACAATAATGTAAATAAAAACAGTACCATAAAAGTCAGCCAAGCTAAATTAGTTGCAATGACTGATATTCCTCATAGAGAATAGATGATTTCTAGAAAAATACTTCTTTCCTCTTGCCGGAGAGTTTGAGAATGCCAGGAATAGAATGTAGCATACTTTGTTAGATATGGTTACTTTTTTTGAACTGTTTCTCTTTGTTATAAGGGACTATTTTGTAGAGGAGAAGGAAATGAATTATATGTGAAAATCAATAATTTTTTTAAAAAGTTTAATTCTGCTGGGGAGAGCTATTGGGAGTGTAGGAGAAGACTATTTGATGAAGCGAAATGAAATTTGGGTTTTAAATCAGAGCTTCTAAATTTGGCCTTTGCCTGGATTTGTTAATACCTGGGTAACTAAGGGCAAGTCACAACACCTCAGACAAGAGTCCCTTCATCTCTAAAAGGAGAAGGTTGGACTAGGTAACCTCTAAGTTCTCTTTTAGCTCTAAGCCCTTTAGTTATGTAAAATGTAGCATTTGTTCAGTAAATTTAAATATTCATCAGCTCTTTCAAAGATAAAATAAACATTCTGAACCCCAAGGTTAGGAGAAGGGAGTGAAGAATGTAAAAAGAGGTAGAAGGGCAATAACGGAGGCCAATCAGCAGGAATAAACACATTAAACTAGTCTTTGTAGGACTTTGATGAGTCAAGCAGCAAGCCTTGATTCAAGTGGCTAAGATGAGATAGCAATAGCAGTAGACAATCCACAAGCAGGCTAGAAACATTGTTGGGAAATGAAATTTTCCTTAGGATGAATTTTTTTTTAAATGAATGTATGAGGAATGGATCTTTCAGAGGACCTTTGTTGAAATCCTAGTTCTGCTACTTGCTTCAAGTACAAGAAGTCACATAACATCCTTCAGCCTCAGTTTCCTTATCTATGAAATGTCTATTAGTTATATGAAAGTTTTTGATTACCCAATGCTTTGGGGTGGCTGGAATCACAGAGCTCAGAGTCCTCTCTCAAAATGAACTATGCTACAAATAACAAAATAAATTTTCCATCATTCTTTAATCTGTGATATAACCTTTTATATCTAGGTCATGTATTTGTATGGAGCTTATCTTGGTATAAGATGTGAGGAGGTGGTAGGAATCTAATTTTTCCTTAATGCTGTCCAAATTTCCTAGCAGCCTTTGTCAAATAGTGAATCACCATTCCTAGTACCTGAGTACACAGTGTCTTTATGTTTATTGAATACCACGGTACTAGATATATTTTCTTTTGGTTATTGTACATGTAAATTGTTCCACTGGTGGATCTATTTTTTTAAGTGGTACTAAATTGTTTTGAGAATTACTGCTATCAGATCTATGGAAAGAAAAAACATCCATAGTCAAAAAAAGGATAGAGAAAATTGGAGAAGATAAAATCGATAATTTTCAATATGTAAAATAAAATTGTTTTGCACAAACAAATCCAATAAAGCTAAGATTAAAAGGGAAACAGTTGGGGAAAATAGTTTTGTAGAAAATTTCTCCGATAAAGGTCTCATTTCTAAGATATACATGAAGAACTGATTCAAAACTATATGAATAAGAGCCAGTCCCCATTTGACAAATGGTCTAAGAATGTGAGCAGACAGTTCTCAAGAAACCCAGACTATCTGTAGTCATTCAAAAAAATTATGCTCCAAATCATTACTAATTAGAGAATTGCAAATTAGAGCAATTCTCAGATTTCACATCACACTCAGAGTTGCAAAGATGACAAAAAGCAAAATTATAAATGTTGGAGGGGCACAGTGATGGTGAATCTGTGAATAGCTCTAACTATTTTGGAAAACAAAACAATTTTGAATTATACACAAAAGTTAGTAAACAGTGAATGCCTTTTGATCCAACTATACCACTTCAAGGCCTATAGCCAAAAAATGATCAGAGAAATGGGAAAAGTTCAAATGTATTTGTAGTAGCTCTTTTTTTGTGGTGGCAAAAACCTGGAAAGGGGTGCCCCTCAACTAAGGAATAGCTTGATTAATTGTGGTATATAAATATGCTGTGCTACTATTGTGATGCAAGAAATAAGGAAATAATTGCAAAGAGACATGGAAAAACATATGAATTGTTGCAGAGAGAAGTAAGTAGAGCCAGAAGAACAATTTACACTATGACATCAATACTATAAAAATGAATAATTTTGAAATCTTTTATAAAGTGATGAAAGAATAAAATGAGCAGAACCGGGAGAACAATTTACCAACAATAATGTAAAAACAATCAGCTTTGAAAGCTCCAAGAACTATAATCAATATGATGATCATAATTCAAGAAATAGAATTCAAGAAAACTGATGATGTGAAATACTATCCACTTTCTGACCAAAGTGGTAATACTTTTAGAGTACAGAATCACACACACACACATGTATACAGACAATGAGGAAATTTGTTTTGCTTGACCAAACATACGTTGGATATGCATCGGAAGAAAAGCATACTGAAGTGTGTGTTTTATTTCAGAGAAATACTTCCCGACTTCTGGAATAATTCTACCCATTGGTCTTCTAGTCATAATTTAGTTATGGCTTCTGGGATTGTAGGCACAGAAACTCAGGATGATCTAACTGACCTCCAGATAGCATAATTTGCAAATCTAAGTCCGTTGATGACAAATGTTAAAAGGTTAAATTGCAAAGGTGAGGTAATAGCCTTATCATTCCCTTTTGTATTGCAGGGCATAGAGAGCCAAAGCTACAGTCAGTAAGACCCATCTTCTTGAGTTCAAGTCCAGTCTCAGACACTTATTAGCTATGTGACCCAGGGCAAATCACTTAAGCCTTCTTGCCTCAGTTTCCTCATCTGTAAAATGAGCTAGAGAAGGAAATGGCAAAGCACTCCAGTGTCTTTGCCAAGAAAACCCTGTATGGGTCACAAAGAGTGGGACTCAACAAACAGGAGCCCAGTAAGGCATTTAACACAAATGGTACCTATTGTTGGATGAAGTCATAAATTCCAATTGCCAGCCTTCCCAATTGGCATATGAATTTGTCCCCTTCATGACTACTTCCCTGCTTGTAAACCTCATCACCTCTCTCCTGGACGACTGCAGTAGCCTCCTAATGGATCTCCCTTGCTTCTGTCCTTCCTCTCTTCATTCCATCCATCCACACAGCTGCCACATTGACATTCCTTCAAATGGATCCTGACTATGTTTCTCTGCTGCCTGAGAAGGGCTTGCCTCTATGGTAAAATACAAACTTCTTTGTTTTGTTTTTAAAGCCTTTCACAGATTGACTCCAACTTTCCTTTCCCACTTATGGTGAATTATTGTCTACTCACTCTAAGTAAGAGTCAAACTTGCTTGCATGTTGTTGTAAGTCATTCTTCCTCCCCTTTCTGTGTGTAGGCTTTCCCCTGTACCTAAAAGTACACCCCACCTCTGTCTCATAGAAGCCATCAATGCCCTAGGAAGGTCCTTCTAATCCTTCAAATTAGCAATGCCCTCCATCTCTTCGAGTTACTTTATACATGTTTTATAATTTCTGATGTGTACATTTCACTTATCTCAATAAAATGTAAGTTCTTTGAGGGCAGAGACTGTTTTCATCTTTAGCGTGGCACAGGACTTTGCACGGTGCCTGGTACGTAGTATGTGTGTATTAAATGATTATCAAATTGGATTGGTACCAGTAGAGGCTGCTAGATGGTGCAGTGGATAGAGCACTGGGCCTGGAGTCAAGAAAACCTAGGTTCGTATTAGGCCTCAGATTCTTACTAACTGTGTGACTCTGGTCAAGCCACTTAACCTATGTCTGCCTTTGTTTCCTTAGCTTGTAAAGTGGGGATCACAATAGCACCTACTCCCAGGGCTGTGAGGATTAAATAAGATAATATCTGTAAACCTCTTAGCACAATGCTTAGCCTATAGAACATGCTTAATAAACACGTTTCCTACTTTCCTTCCATTTCCAGGGAAATCAAAAGTCTGGAGGCCATAGACAGTTCTAATTGACAGAGAGGAGGATAAGTTAAATCAATCACATTAGTTATTTTGCTTGCATTTCTATTTTCAAGTTTTTAAATCATCTTCATTGTTGTTAAGTCAGTCCTGGTCAAGTTAACCAAAAATTTCCCATTTGGCTGTTAATAGATGAAAATAAATGAGATCGTAACTTTTAATAGATTAATAAATAACTCCTAACTTTTAAAAAAAAACCCACATCTGGCTCTGTATAGACAAATAGCATGAAAGAGGGAAGTGTTGTAGGTCGTAAAGTAGTTTTGAAAAACATTTCTTTGTCCATCCCTTTGCACATAATAGATGACTTAGATGTGTGTTGAACTGAATGTCATGGAAATATATTTTATCTTTTTCAAAACACTTTTCAAAAATTTTATTTGATTATGGTCTTGGAATTAAAGAAAATTGTCCTCTACCTAGTTACTAAATTTAGAGTAGGTAGAAAGAAATTTTAAATACTACTACTATTAAAAGAATTTTAAAAAAATAATTTTACCATAGTGATATTGTCACAATTCAGACTATTTCTCTTCAAAGCAGATTTCTCTGATGGGATTTCTCTTCACATGTAGGGGGAAAAAACTTAGTATTTTCAGATTAGTGAGAAAAAGAAGCACTGTTTGTGGGAAAACATCATGACTTGTGAAAACTGGCTGGGTGTGAATCAGGTCATGCCTTTAAGGGCATATCTGTGCCAGCCAAGAGGATAGCAATTGCAACAACAGGAGAAATATAGTCTTTTTATGCTGTGTTGGGCTACAGTAGTATTCATTTCTTAAATATGAACTGAGTCTAAATTGAAAAAAAAAACTATGAGGGAAAGCACATATGCATTACATTTGAAAAACCTGACTTGTGTTTTAAAAAATCAATACTGCCATGGTTTATTTCTGTTTCAGTAAAACTAGAATGGTCACCATGCATGGGAATCTCAATGGCAGTGTTGTAAAGATGAGCACCTTCCACAAATACTATTCAGAACTCTGGAGGTCATAACTAAATGGCTCAGATCAAATATTATGTTTTATAAAACTAAAACCGTGGGCTTTGGAGAAAATAATGAAATGATAGCTTTGCAAAAGTAACAGGCAAGCCTAATATTTGTTCTTCAACTAATAAACGTTTACGGTGTGTAGTAGCTGCTTTTAATAAATGTTGAATTGAACAGAACAGAATTGGTTTTTCCTTGCCGTATATTTAGAAGGCATTTTACTCAGGGATATGTGGTCTATTTTCTGGAGAGTTTTCTTCTGTTTTATTCAAGACAAAGGAAGAAGAAAAGGTCAGGTTTTTTTGATACTGCAAACTCATAGTGACCTAGTATTGTCTTCCAAACACCATAAGCATTTAGGTTAGTTTCATATTTATACTTTTCTCAAAGCGTTTTCCCCTTTCCCTCCATCCCCCCAGTTGAAATTAGATGGCTAATAAAGAAATTGTTAATGACAATTAAAAATTTGTTTACTTAAATAGTTTGCATCTACTGGGTTAGAAATCCTGCTGTTCTTTAGTTTTACTTCAAAAGGCATTTAGAAACCTTAGTGATAGATTCATGTTCAATTCTACAAGGATAGTTATTGTTTTAGGAATGTATCCATGGATATGATTATCAACATAAAACTACAGATAAGTAGCTTTCTGGAAATTTCTCTCCATTTCAGAAGGGATAAGGAATGTATAGGTGTGGGTGCACACTAAGACTTTTCCTAAAGCAGTGCCAAGTGAAACTCCTCCAAGAATTCACTTGTTTAGAACATCACAGTGGACAATGAAAATGGGTGTGGTCAATGGTGTGAATCAACCCAAGACCACACTTCCTTTAGAAGTAAAAGACATCAGACACCACCTAGTCCAGTCCATTTACTTAACAGATGAGAAAACCGACACTCAGAGATGTAGTTCATTCTTCATTTTTGAAGAGGATCAGTGGTATTATGGGCAATGTCTTAATTCTTGCATGAATTGGATTTAAATGAGGCAGAGTTGTGCAAAGTTGTCAGCTTTACTCTCTCTTCCTGAGTCATTGAAGTCCAATGGCAAGACAGACGTTAAGATGACTGGTAATGGCTCAGGATTCGATGCCTGATCAAATAAGTGCTCCACAGTGCCTGCTTTCAGCTATCTTTGTGGCCTTTGATTCCAATTGTTCTCATCTACCCATTCCACCAGGGAAAGTCTTCACATGCTTGGGGTAGACTTCCCCTAACTCACTGACAAGTTTGAGACCTATTGAGGCTAAACCTGGTTTAGCATGTCTGCTGAGATGGTTTACCAGGGTGTGGCTGCTGCTCATGCTACAGCTTCATGAAACCACAGGTGAGAGTCGGGTGAATCAAGCAGACACCAAAGGTGGATGAGAAGCCCTGAAAAAGCCCTCGCTCCAGAGGTGCTAGTTCTCCTTGAACACCCTACACACCCCATAGAGATAAAGGATCATATAGTAAAGCCAGATCTGCTGCCTCCAAATCCAGTACTTTTTCTTCTGCCTCACTTTGACTGTCTTATGACCATTTTGGATGAGAATGTGCTTCTTCAGACATTGTAGTTGGGTTCCCCTTTCCCTTAAATATGAAGAAAGTTTAGTGACATCTGTCTTGTAAAGAGTTTTTAGATCCCTTAAATATGAAGAAAGTTTAGTGACATCTGTCTTGTAAAGAGTTTTTAGGTCCCTTAAATATGAAGAAAGTTTAGTGACATCTGTCTTGTAAAGAGCTTTTAGATTCTGTGCAATGAATAGGATAGCATATTTGTCGTGTTATTTGTCAGTTAGCAAGTATTTATTAAGGATTTACTCTTTGACACTAAGTGTTCTAGGTGCTGGGTACACAAAGACAAAAGTAAGAGTCCCTGCCCACAAGAAAATTACAGTCTAGATGGGAGTGACAAAATCTCCATAGTTAGGTATATGCAAATAATTTGGGCTGGAGTTGGATAGTAGGAGCTAGAGTAATCAAAAAAAAAAAATCTTCATGTAGGAAGTGAGGCTTTTGAAGTAAACAAGGGATTCTGAGAGACACAGGGATGGAGGAAGTACATTCCAAAGGATACAATCAATGCAAAATCACAGAAGTGGGAGATGGGAGTGTCATATGAGGAATAATAAGCCCAGTCTGGCTGGGCCACAGTGTGGACCATAGGAAAAGAGTAATGTAATTAGACTGGAAAAGTAGGTTAGAACCAAGTTTCGAAGGGCTTTAAATAAAGCATTGAAAGTAACTTCTATTATAGATTTGAGCCTCACTAAGAAGGAAGCACTAGTTGGTAGAGTGGGGATCGTAAGAACTTAGGAATTGACCACATCTTACAGTTTGTGACAGAAAGATAGGAAAGTTAGGCAGAGCTTGACGGACATCCTAGATTTGGGAAGAATGTATTTCAAAGAATTCACAGAGTGGATAAGAAGGGAGTCCTATGACCTAAATCCTGTTGAGAGAGTCAGCCCAGGAGGGATGATAAACTTCCAAGGAAGAAATGAAGATATAAAAGAAGCAGTTCTGATGAGGGGGAGAAAGAGGACTTGTTGACAGTAATTAATGGGGACATACAGGTACAAAAGATTGTAGCAAGTGAATGTAATGGAGGATTAATAAGAAAGTGTGGGAATAAAGCCGAACATGATATGATGCTTTCCAAGAAAGCTAACAACAAAAATGTGGGATTTTTTTTTTAAAGCTATATTGGGGAAAATGAGATCAAAGAAGTAAGAAAACTGAAGCTGAAGATAGAAAGACGGATTCTTGTTCCATTAATGTAGAAAAGTTGTAAAGATATGGGCTAGACATATAATGTAGTTAGGGAGATTTGAAAGGTTGGACCCAATGAGTGGTTGCAGGGCAACTAGATAGTACAGTGAATAGAGTGCTGGGCCTAGAGTCAAGAAGACTCATCTCCCTGAGTTCAAATGTGACTTCAGATACTTACTAGCTGTATGACCCTGGGCAAGTCACTTAACCCTGTTTACCTCCGTTCCTCATCTGTAAAGTGAATCAGAAAAGGAAACAGCAAACCACTCTAGTATCTTTGCAAAAAAAAAAACAAAACAAAACAAAAAAAAAACTCAAGTGGGGTCACAGCAAGTCAGACATGACTGAAACAACTGAACAACAAATGAGTGGTTATTAAGTGTTTGATGTGAGTTTGGAAGGATCTCTCATGCAGTGCCCTGGAGATTTTTGTTTGGCTTTATATTTTTAACATCTTTATCAGTAATTGGATGCTAAAGTCACAAATGTCATGTTTATCAGATTTTCAAGGGAGATAGCAAACATGTTGGATACAAAAAAAGTCAAGATCCAAAAATAATTTTGACAGGCCAAAACATTGGTCCAAATTGAATATGAAGAAAATTATGAGGATTAAATATACAATCTGATGCTTGGGTTCAAAATAAAATTACTTTCACAAATTAAAGAGGCAGAAACTAGAAAGAAGTTCACCTCAAAAAGCAAACTCTGGAAGTTTTAATGGACTGTGGGCTAACATAAGTCAATATAGTGCCAAAAAGTTAATTCTATATCAGATTGCCTCAAGAGAAGTGTAGTCTTCAGATCTAGGGAGAGAATAGACCAAGAGGCCTCTCTCTTAGGCCTCAACTGTAATACCCTACTTAGTACTAGTGACCACATTTTTGAAAAACCACTGACGAGCTGGAGAACACCTAAAGAATATAAACAGAAAAGGGCCTTGAGCTTATGCCGTGTGATGATTGGTTGAAGGAACTAAGGCTGTATCCCAAAGTATATGTGAGAAAGACCAAAAAGTATAAGGATGATGTCTTCAAGTCCCTTGGATCTGATGTGGATGAAGCAGTTAAACTTATTTTTCTTGAACCCAGAAGTCAAAACTAGGAAAAATAGATAAAAGAAACAAAGTAAAACAAAAAAGAAAAACTATCTAAAAATTAGTCATTCAAAAGTAGAATGGCTTTCCTCAGAAGGCAGAAGGATATTCCCCAACCACCTCCACGAATTCCTCAAAAAGAGGTTGCTTGACCACTGTATTACAGCAGGAATTCTTATAGACTATAGGTTGGACTAAATGACCTCTGAGGCCCCTTCTAAAGCTAAGGTTGTATGATTCTTAAATTGGAATATACTGAGCTTAAATTTATACCAGTGATTTTCAAGGTGCTGTCCAGATACCCCTGGAGGTCTCTGAGACCCGTTTAAGGAATCCATGAGGTAAAAACTATTTTCATAATAATACTAAGAAATTTTGGTTTCCGATGCTGTCTATATACACACATATATAAATATATATATATTTATATATGTGTGTATATATGTATATCTATGTATATATGTGTATATACATATATAATTTTGGGGGGGAAATTCTTAATAATTTTTTCTATTTTTTTCTTTTTTGTGAGGCAGTTGGGGTTAAGTGACTTGCCCAGGGTCGCAGAGCTACTAAGTATCAAGTGTCTGAGGTCACGTTTGAAGGCAGGTCTTCCTGACTTCGGAGCCAGTGCTGTATCCACTGAGCCACCTAGCTGCCCCAATCCTTAATAATTTTTAAGAGTGCAAAGTGTTCCTGATAAAAAGTTTGAGAACCCTTGATCTAGGCTATTTCCAAGCTACCACCAACAAAAGAATAATCCTATTCTCAGGGACATTTGTTAAATCTAATTTATTAACAAATAATGGTTTAGTTAACCATTATTTGCTTATGTTCTCTTCAAATTCTTTCTGGTTCTTACAAATAAAAAATGACTATGTCATATTCCCTTCATTTTCAACAAGGAGCCCCCTGGGTATAATTTTGTAGATGACAAATAAGTAAATGAGACCCTTTTTAAGGGATATCCTACCTGTCAAGTGAATAAAAGTTATTTTAATAGTATTGCTGAATGATTCATATTCCAAAGTATAAACACTCTCTTCAATGAGAGGCAGTATCCCGTGTGGCTCAATAAGAAATTTTCAAATAAGATTTAAGTGGGCTTGCAGTTTGTGAATTTGGCGTCCAACATAGTAATCCCTTTGTTCTCTCTTATTTAAGAATGTTTAAATGCCATAATAGCTATGCTTTATAATACCATCAAGGTTGTTTAAAATGCATGCTATGGAGTAAATATAAAATAAATACAAAAATACCAGATAATTTGGGGTAGGTGGTATTAGCAGTTGATGAGATTAGTGAAGACTTCATGAAAAAAATGGCATTTGAAGTGAACTTTGAGAGAACTTTAGAGGTGTAAGGAAGAATGGATTGTGTTTGGTTGTATAGGATATCCAGTATAGAGACAGGAAATTTAGTGCTATGTATTTGATACCTATGATTTGAGTGATACCTATGTTTTTCATACCAGCATTTTGACTTGGGATAAGTAGGAAATGGGAGAGAGGGAGGTAGCCTGGACCTGTGAAATCATTAGTATAAGTACCTCCTGTTAGGTAAATTCCCTTCACAGATGCCGATCTGTGTGTACCTTATAGTCTTTCAGAGTTTCCTGAAAAGAGGTTGTGACTTACCCATGCTAAGTCTCAGTTCCATGATGAGAATTAGGGCTTGAACCCTAGTGAACAGGGCTGAGTCCAAGGCCAGTCCCATCCACTATTCAATACATTGCTTTTCTGCATATTTATTACTGATTAAAATTAGAATCTTCTATGTAGATATAATTATGTATAAAGGAAAAGCACACTGATTTTCAATGAAATAGTGAGATACATATTGGATGAAGCTTATTACTATGGGAGAAACATACAGTTCTTCAATACAAAAAAATGATGATTTTATATTTTTACATAAGAAAATGCTTTGTAGGATAACTGTTAAAGTCATTGGAGAAAGAAAGGCTTTATCTGAGAGATTTTTCTGGCTTCTATTTTAGAGCTAAGGTTATAGTCAAGGTTAATTCAGGGTGTCAGGAAAGTGTGACTGTGACAAGATTTAGTGAGGACAAGGGCAAATTAATGCAAGACCAGTGCCTTGACTATTGATTCTTATCATGGGATCCTGGTGAAATGAAGTCATTATTTAATTAGACTTTTACTTGTACTATAAATGATTCCCAGAATAGACTCTTCTTAGTTTTGATGTTGGCAGTTCCATCATTGCTTATAACTAAAAAGGAAAAGTGAATAGAAAGACATAGGATAAATTGTTGAATAATGATTTTGAGTTTTGTGTGTTCAACATCACGCTATATCCTGTTTCTTCCATATAAGGAAAACAAGGTTTCCTTCTTCTTCCCCAACTTAAAACCATCAACTCTCAGAATTCCCTGCTGAATTTACAGAGGTTTTATTGGCAACATTTTGAAATCCTTGTGAAGATTATCAAATCTGATTTCTCTCTGTGGAAACAAATCAATATCAGGTTTTCTTGTTCTATTTGGAAATAACACAGTAAAGTTATCCCTGCCTTTGGAGCTTTTGCAATATATGAGGTTTTAAAGCTTAGGGAGATAGAACATATGGCCTCTTTTGACCCTCCAGCCTCATCATTCTATGATTCCAAGCCTGAGAATTAGTAATGGAAGCTTTCTCACTTGCCCCATGGCATAGTAAGCAAGGCAAGATATTGTTATGTTTGCTCTTGTTTTTTTTAATGCATCAATTGAAAAGGAAAGTTGCTTCAGAAAGATCAAGACCTATCTGAGATCAAGTCCCATCTCTGCCCCACACTGGCCATGTGACCCTAGGTAAATCACTTAATCTCTCAGTACCCCAGTGAGGACATTCTAAGATTATAAATTAAGAATTGGTATTTATATGCATTGTTAGGTAGAGGAAGTTTCATCCCAATAAGTTTCTTATATCTGTGAAATCAAAGGTCTGGTTTAGAAAAAGAAAAGAAAATTCAGTTAAATTCATTTGAGCTGTTTCTCTATTTTCCATATGGATTTTTGCTTTTAAAACCATAGTAAAATGTGACAGTTTTTCAATTTGAAAGGCATTAAGGTCCTTCTTTTTATGTGCAAAATAAGATATTGTTTTCTTTGCTTTTCAATCACTATTATTGTAATGGGATGGTAATAAAGAATGTTTATGATTTCTGATCAATTCAGCATTATAGCAGTAATATGAAACCAATCAAAAAGCATTTATTTAAGCTCCTACTTGTGTGCTAGGTATTGTGATTGCAAATATAATAAATGAAACTATCCCTCCTGGCAAAAACAAAAATACTTGAATGGAGACATTCATTCATACAAATGAATATAAGGTAGTTTGAGAGGTGGAGCAGTAGCAGTTGAGGGGATGAGAAAGGCTTCATTTAGAAGGTGGTACTATATCTTCAGACAATCCACAATCAACAAATAGTTATTTTGTATGCTAGGTCCTGTGTTAGGTGCAGATAATGCAATAATAGTTACCAGTATGTGTCAGGCACTGTGTTAAATGCTTTATAATAATTTCCTTTGATCCTTATAACAACCCAGGGAGGTAGATACTGTTATCCCCATTTTACAGATGAGGAAACTGAGGCAAACAGTGGTTAAGTGCTTGTTAAAGGGTCCCATGAACTTGTCTTTTTGAGTGGCCATATTTTCAAGAAACACTGGACCTGGAGTATGCAGGAGGTCCTGAACGTGTCAAGGATAAAACCCCTGCTGAGCTGACACTTGTTATTTTCTCCCCAAGCTGGACTCCTTGTGTGTCTTTGCAAGTCAAGGTAGGCACCAGTCAGTCTGCACCAGACTGAGAAACTGTTTCTGTAGCTGGGACCCATGTAGATAAGCAGACTATCATACCTTCATAGTCCAGTAGTTCCCAAGGAGAAGGAATGTTGCTTTTGCCATTTTACTTATTCATTATTTTTCCTCTCCTTCGGGAAGGGATTAATCAATTTCTCCTCCCCTATGACTTCCCCTTTGTCCTGTAACTTAAATAACAAGACTTACCCTCCACCACTGGGCGGTGTTGGAGAGTTCCCACGTGAATGTGCCTTTGTCTTGTAATAAATTCGGTTGCAACACATATCTCATGGACTTGTTTTTGGTTACCATGATTTACCCAGGATCACATATCAAGTAAGTATCTGAGGTCAGATTTGAACTCAGGTCTTCCTGACTCCAGGAAGCTCTGTGCACTGTGCCAAATCAAAGAATTAAATAGTCCTTGCTCACATTGAGATTATATACTAATGAGGGAGACAGTAAGTTTGTGTGTGTGTATGTAGTGTGTGTGTGTGTGTGTGTGTGTGTGTATGTAGTGTGTGTGTGTGTGTGTGTGTCTGAGATGATTTTGGACTTTTAGGTCATGAAACTAACAAAATGTAGGAGTAGATTCTTTTTTTTCTGATCCTCATAACCTCGCAAAAATAAGAATTATGCCCAAAAGATAAAGGAATTCCAACTATAGGACACTAAGAAACCAAAACAGATAGAAACCTGGTTAAATAGCAGTAGAGAAGGCTGCTAATCCCTTACTTTCAATGTACTCAATCAGCACCTCTCTGTATTCCCCACCACTCATGCTCTAGTAGCAGGCTATGAAAGTTGACCCAGGTTGAACCCTAGTGAACAGGGCTGCAACAAAACTCACCTTCCTCCTCCCCATCTTCCAATGCCATGGAAATACAAAAAAAAAAGCAAAATTTTGCTCATTATGTGACAACAGCTACCAGTGCTGTGTGATGCAACAGGACTCAGAGGACTAAAGAACAAAGGAAAATGTGTGTAAAAGGGTGTGTGTGTGTGTGTGTGTGTGTGTGTGTGTGTATGTGTGTATGTGGTGATGGGGGAAGAGAGGTTAAGCCTGAGGGAAGGAGCCCAGTATGTAGCTCATGATAGTTCTATCCCCTCAAAAGTCACCTGGGGAGAGACCTACGTCGGTGAACTGTGAATTGCCCAGTTTCGCAAGAGGCTGAGACATCTTTGAGATCCAGTCCCAAAGGAAGCTATCATCAAAGGGGAGAGAGTCAGAAAGTGAACAAGAGGGGAGAATAAAGGGAAAAGACTAAAATTACTAAAGATCTCAGGGAGGATAAAAACTCAATTAAAGACCTTGAGCATTCAAAGATAAAACAGCAGCACAGATATTAATAACAGAAAATAATATAGCCTTCAAATCAGGGAGAAGAATCTAGGCAATCATGAATGAGTATTGCAAGACAAAAGAAAATGAATCAGTGTCTAGTAAGTCAGAAGACCTGTGAATTCCCAGGAAAGCATGTAATCACAGCAAGATATTCCTGAATAGTTTAAAAGAGCAATAGAACTGTGAAAGTAGAAAGTATGCACTGCACAGCAGAAGTAATTGCCAGAATAGGAAAACTTGAATTCACAGTGGCAAGCTTCACCCAAGATACAAAAGAGAGAATAACTTATTTGAAATAGAAAGTCCTGGAAATTAAGCACAATTTATAAGAAGAGAAGCAAAAAGCAACAATATTCAAATATATACAGCATAAATATAAAGTTAATAAATACAAAATGGTCATTGCAAGAGAGCTTGAGAGGGAGGATCAGGAAAGGTTTCATGCAGAAATTGTTCTTTACTTGTATGTTAATAGAAGGGAGGGACTCTCTTAGTTGGAGGTAAGGAGGGAATACATTTCAATTATAGAAGATGGCCAGTAAGACAGCATGGAGATGGGAGATGGAATGTTATAAAGAATAGAAAGAACATCAGATTGGCAGGATTTCAGAGTCACTAAAATAGAATAATGTTCATCATGGCTAGAAAGAGAGGCAGAGGCAAAAGGCATATGTTTCATTCTAGAAGCAATAGAAAGCCACTGGAGTTTATTGAGTAAAAGGTGGCATGGTCACATTGGTGCTTAAAGAAAATCACTTTGACAGCAATGTATGGTATGGACTGAAGTGGGGAGAGGTTTGAGTCAAGGAGACCAATTATGAGATTGTTACAATAATCTAGATAAGAGGTGATGAGGACCACAAGTGGGGGAGAGTAAGTGACATAAAAGATGGTGGAGGCAACTTGCAACCAACTAAGATACAAATAAGCTAAATACACAATAAATTGGAAATAATTAACAGAGAAAAGGTGGGAGAATTAAGTTGTATTGGGAAAGTAGAGTAGGTAGTGGGTAGTACTTTAGTTGCAATGAGGGAATCTCAGGGAACCAATAGACAGGTATGAGGAAGAAGAGCATTCCATGAATGGGGGGCAGCCAGTGAAATTGCTCAAAGTCAGATGGTAGGAGTGTCTTATTTGAGCAACATCAAGGAATCCAGTGTCACTGGATGTCAAAGTACATGGTGATGAGTAAGGTTTGAGAAGACTAGAAGGGTTGAGGAAGAAGGCAGGTTGTGAAGGTCTTTAAAAAGGCAAACAAAAGATTTTATATTTAATCCTAGAATCAATAGGGAACTATTGGAGTTTGAGTAAAAAAGGGATAATGGGGTCAAACCTGTGCTTTAGAGAGATTACTTTGACAGCTGAGTGGAGGATAAATTGGAGTAGGGATAAACTTGTGTCAGGGAGACCAACCAGTAACCAATGACAGTAGTCCAGACATGAGGTGATAAGTGCATGTACTCAGGTGGTGGCCCTGTTAGCAACTGATTGAATATGAGGGGTGAGGGAAAGAGTGAGTGTGAATCTAAAGGCAGTGAGAGGAAGAGAGACTCATCTCTGGATGCCACTATGTATACAGATGACATCCCCTTTTATTCTTCCCCTAGCCTATTACATGGCTTCTTGCTCCAGAGCATACTTCAGGAAAGGACAGTTTCTGCTGTTTTCTCTCTGTCCTAGAGAGGATGAGGGCAGTCTTACTTCTGGTGGCTCGTCTCAAAAATTCCATTCCTTCTGTTTTCCTTTGAGGAAACTTTATGGGCTCTCAGATTATTCTGAAGCACTGACTTTAGAAGGAATAATAGCAAAACCATGATCTTGCCTCCATGTTAATTTAGCAAACCTCCTATGCATTAGGCATAGATGCAAATACAAAATATAACAGCCCCAGCCTTCAAGAAGCATGTGCTTTATTGGAGGAGATGATATTTACATGTAAGTATTGAAGAATACATTTAAAGATATTAGTTCAAGGTAGTTTAAAGAAGGAGGGCAATAGCAGTTGAGGATATCGGGAAAAGCAAGGGACATCATAATGAAATGAGTCAGAAGATACTGTGGATTCCCGCGTGAAACCACAGCAGGATGTTTCTAAATAGCTATAAAGAAATAAAGAAAAATCAAAATTGTGAAAGTGGAATTTATGGGCTACACAGCAGAACTAATTGGCAGGATAGAAAAACTGGAATCCATAGTGGCGAGTCTCACCAAAGAAACAAAAGAGATAATAACTGATTGGAAATAGAAATATGCAGATTTCAGAAAAGGCAAGAGGCAGCATGATGTGGTGACTAAAGCAATGGACTTAGAGTCAGAAAACCTGAATTCAAATCCAGCCTTAGACATTCACTGACTGTGTAACCCTGTATAAATCACTTAACTCTTAGATCCTTAATTTCCTCATCTATAAAAATGAGAGTGTAGTATTTTACTTCTAAAATTCCTTTGAGCTCTAAATCTATGCTTTGCAACATAAAAGAAGGTGGTAGTGCTTGAGAAGAAGCTAAAGAAAGCTAAGTCAAAGGTTGAAGAATACAGTCCAGGCATGGGAAATGGCTAGTGTAAAAAGGCACGGAGATGGAATATAGAGAGTTATTTGTGAAAAGCTACAAGAAGGCCAGAGTGAATCAACTGCAGAATTCAGGAAAGGGGAATAATGTGTAATAAGGCTGGAAAGGTAGGCCAGGGCCAGGTTGCAAAGGGCTTTAAAAGCCAAACAGAGCTTACATTTGATTCAGAGGCAGTAGGGAACCACTTGAGTTTTCTCAGTAGTGGAATGATACAGTCAGTTCTGGGCTTAAAGGAAATCCTTTTGGAAATTGTGTCAAGGAAAGATTGGAGTGGAGAAAGTCTTGAGGAAGGGAGATTAGTGACATTGTGCAGGTGAAATTGTGATAAGGGGCTGTACTAGGCTGGTGGCTTCAGGAATGAGGAGAAGGAAACAGATGTGAGAGATGTAATGGAGGCTGAAAAAAAATAGTAAGAGTTGACATGTGATTAGATAACAGGTTGGTAGGGTAAGGGGCAGTAGTAGTAAGATACAATGCCAAAGCTGTGAACCTGGGAGATAGGGAGGATGGTAGTGCCCTTATGAAGACATTGTCTGTACAGACAAATATAGGTTAACCTATGAAACTTTCTGTTCTAGCCTAGGCTTCTCTAGTTCTATGCGTGTTCTCCTGCTGTTGCAAAGGAACATGGCCTATGGCATTACCATAATAGTATCCTAGTGTCTCCAAAGTGATTCATTTTATTGTATTTGATGCGGCAGATTAAATCAATTATATAGGTTAGGCTGTGCTTGTCAGTCTGATATTTTGGTTGATTTTTATTCCAATATGAACTTTCCTTTCGACTCAGAAGACTTCTGGTAACAGCCCAAAGTATTCATTTTCCACAAGTGGGCATTACTGAGAATTTAAAAAACAAAGAGTGTTATGCCTTTTATTTAAACACCCTTTTCTGAATCTGGGTAGGGAAAAAATGAGTATATATAATGTATTTAGCTTCTTTGTAATCTGTCAAAGCACAATGAACATGGTGTTGTGGTAGTCACTGAAGGAATTAGTTCTAAGAGGATGGTTCTTTTGGAAACAGTTGCCGGTGGTTCAGGGCAAAGATATGCTTTTTTTTTTTTAATTTGCTTTGCTTTGTTTCCAGTGTCTGCATTGGGTACCTGGGCTTTACATAGCACCAAGTATAACTTTTATTTAAATTCTAAGTGGATGAATCATAACTGCCAAAACTAGTATATTGGAAAGAATGCTATATTTGAAATCAGGAGAGGTGGGTTTAAATTTCAAGCAGTAATGTTCTAGCTCCATGGCCATCACTAACCATTCTACGCCTCAGTTTCCACTTCTGTGAAAGTGGGGGGAAGGGGGATTGACAGTGCTTATATTCCCTACCTCAGAGGATTGTTGTAAAGAAAGAGTTTTTTGTTTGTTTTAAGTAGCATTTAAATGTGAGTTATTATTTTAACAGAAATGCCTTTCATACTCTATTGGGCCTAATTCCAGGTACCTCAGCTCAAAAATGTGAGATTAGTTCTAAATGCTATTTGAGGTGGATGTCAACTCTTTGTTACGTATTTGTAAGTAATTTCCATCAGATCAACGTTTTCTCCTACTCAGGCTTCATAGATTTAGAGCTAGAAGAGACCTCACCCTGTTAATCCTGTCATTTTATAGATGAAGAAATTGACTTTCAAGGAAGTCAAGTGATTTGCCAGTCTCACAGTTAGTATCAGAGGTGGGTTTTGAAACAAGGCCTTCCTGACCCCAAGTCCAATGTTCTTTCTACTACACTCATGGTTCTAAAACTTTTTGATCTCAAAACACCTTTACTCTGAAAAATAATAGAGGACCCCAAAGAGCATTTTTAAAATATAGGTTATACAATATTATAAATAAAAATGCTATAGTATTACTATGAAAAGTCTTGACCACACAGGCCCCCTGAAAGTGTCTCAGAGTCCCATAGAGGTCACCAGATCACACGTTGAGAACAACTGTGCTACAGTATAAGCTCTCCTTTGGGAGTTTATCCCTATCTTTTCCCTTCTCTTCTTTTTCCCAAATCTCTAAGCAGTTTTTTCCTTTCCTGAGTTCCCCCTAATGGCAGTAATAGGAAAGCCAGTATGTGAAACTGGTACAGGTACCAAGGGTCTAAAGATGCCCAGAAATCGGTGACTAGAAAGAGGGTCTCATTTGGGACAACTTCAGTAAAATCTCAGAGGGTAGTAAGATATTTCCTAACATTGGCATGGAGCATTGAATTGGATAGTAACTTTAACATAATATTTAGATACATTTCCATTGTTTTACGGCTAGATTTTTGGATGAATTCTCCTAGGAAGACCATTTCCTTGAAGCATAGACAGCTTTCATTACAGACCTGGGCCATCTAGATGTTCTCAATTGATTTCATTAAATTCTGACTTTATGGAGCTTCATGTTTTATTGAACAACCTAAGCTGGTGCAGGCTGACTATTTCTGCTTGAAGGAGATTTAGCTGCAGTGATTTCTCACTGTACCTGTGTCAGTGCTCTACATCAGTATTCCTCAAATGGCTGGTTGTGGAAAAGTTCTTAAGTGGCCTCAGGAACCATCAGTATAGAACTTCAGGTACAAATATCTGTGTGAAGGTGATAGCCATGTAATGCTAGCATTTTTATATTCTGGGCTCCTATATTGTCAGTGGTAAGGGGAGGGGAGTCCATGTATGCATGTGGATACAGGCAGTTCATGTTGGGGGGATAAGAGGGATGACCCATAAAGGGTTATGGGATGAGAAAGTTTGATTATTACCTAAGTATATATTCTATAGTACCAACAATAATGAACTTAAAGGATATGGAATATTAACGGGGAAAAGAACCTTAAAAATGATCTGATCCAATCTCTTCATTTTGCAGATATTATATGACATAGTTTGTATAGGTTAGTATCAAGGCAGAGACCACAACGCAGGTTTCCTTACTCCCTAGTCAATGCTCTTTCCAGTACAACACATAATTTAAATTTACCTTCTAAGGAGATAAATGTGTTGCTCATATTGATTCAATGACATCTCCCAGTGAGATAGCCAGGAGGCAAAAATCATTATGTCCTTACTGAAAAATGGAGCCCAGATATGTCAAGTGCCTTGCTCAAAGTCATCCAATTCCACAAACATTCACTTAGGCCCTACTATGGAAAGATAGTACAGTAGTAGCTTATAGGAACCCAAAAATAGAGAGCAGAGACCTAACTCACAAAAAGTTTGTAATAGCATATGTTGAGAGGAGGGGAGGGAAGGGAGAGATATGCATGCAATTTAGCTATAGAAGAGAGGATGATAAGTAAAATATAGAAGTCTGTCTAAATTGAGAAAAATAAGATAAAATAGTTTTCTACCATGGGATGGTGGGAATTCATACTAATTTCATGGGAGAAGGGATACCTGAGTTATGACCTTTAAGAAATGTGTCCAAAAGTAGAAGAAAAACATGGAACAGCTTGAGGGAGCATCAGATAAAGAGGTGCTTTTTTTGTTTGTTTTATGTTGTTGTTGTTGTTTTATAGAGGAAACTTGACCAGGTTTATAGGCTAATGGTAAATAGCCAGTACAAAAGAAAGATTGAAGACTCATAGGGGAGTGGGAATGATTGACAGACCAAGACTAACGAAACAGGAAGAAATTGGATAAAAGTATAAGAACAGGAAGTTAGCCTTTAAAGAGTATATGCCCTCTTGGTATACTTGTAGCCAATTTTTATGTCGCGCATCCCTTCTGCTATATTCTTATACATAGGCACAGTCTTTTATTACTAATTCCTGATAATCTTCCTCTCCTCCCAGTAGTGAGACCCAGATACCTCCATTTTAGAAATATACCTATTTCTCTTCCATGATTTTCCTGTAACATATTTCAGAAGAACAAAGTATCTCAAATGATTCCTATAATGCTAGAACTAAAAGATAATAGAGTTTTCCAACTCTGCTATTTTCCAATCCAGTCTATACTGTAGATGGATAAAAATATTTAGATATTTTACCATGGTGCCAAGAAACCTGAAACAATTGACTGCAAGGGCATCCCCTCCTAAAGAGGGATAGCTCACATGCTTATAAAAAGCTTCAAAGGTACTGTTCCCTGACCTTATAAAAATTATAAAAATAAATTCATCCCTTCAGGGTATCACAGTTTTGAGTAGCTTATAGTCCAGAGCAATGTACATTTTACATAGGCACATACAAAGATAGAAACATTGGAAAAGTCACACAGGTAACTAGACTCCCCGAAACTGCACTGCTCAGCCCTGAGTCCACAATCATAGTTCATGCAGATCTTTTATCTTCCTCTCATCAACAAATGTACATCTGTAAAGCACCAGTGTAGGGAACCCTAGCTAACCCAGGGTCTTGAACTATCTGTTTATATAAACTGCTTATAGGCAGCCTCGGTGTTAGCGCAAATAGCATGTCTTCATTAGTGCTTTTGGCAGCAGCTGTAGCCTCTCTATTCTCCTAGTGCAACTGCCCAGACTCTGATTAAGACAACACATGAATGCTTCTTTAGCCCCAGATTAGATTGACAGTTATTGAAATCATTTGGGATTTTGATGGCAATTGTATTTGATATTATTAAGTGTTTTGTTCCATCTTTTTAAAAAAAATCATGATTCAACCATCATACAGTATTTGCGTCATAGAAAACCATAGTTTAGAAAGCAATCCAGAGGGACAAACAGAAGAGAAGATGGAAGGGAAAGTGGAGGGAGAACGACAAGAATGCATGGAGGAAGAAGTGGAATTGGGGAATTGTATGTTTACATAATTTATGAAATAAAAACCTTTCTCCAAAATATACAAAAATGTTCATAATCACACTCCTTGTGGTATCAGGGAACTGGTAACAAAATGGGGGTCCATTGAGAAAAGGCTGGAAAGAATATAATATGTTAATATCATATCCTCACCAGGCTTAGGGTCAGGAAGACATGAGTTGAAATCCCACTTACTAGTTGTATAACCCTGGACAAGTCACTTAAACTGTGTTTGCCTCAATTTCCTCATCTGTAACATGGTGATAATAATTGTACCTACCTCCTAGGGTTGTTATGAGCATTAAAATGAGATAATATTTGTAAAGCACTTGGCACGTAGTAGACAGTATATAAATGTAGTAGTTGTAGTAGTAGTAGTAGTAGTAAATGATGACAAAAATGAGGAAGTTGTGGAGACGGGAAAAAGATTTTTATGAATTGCTACAGAACAAAGTCAATAAAACTAAGAGAACAATATACACCAAAAGTACAACCATGTAAAAGAACAGAACACTAAAAAGAAATTGAACTCTGAGTAATGGAAAAACCAATGAAGGTCCAGGAAAAGAGGTAATGAAAGATTCTTCCTTTATGACAAAGAGATCAAAAACTAGTATGATAGGATATTGTATATTCTTTATGATATTGAACTTTTTCCTTTGTCTCAAACAAGGGCTTCATTTGGAGGCATGGGAGAAATGACTGTGTTCTGAGGATAAAAGAAGTCAATAAAATGTGACTTAGAAAAAAGAATATTTGATAGCAAAAGTTTCACAAGATGAAAATGTGTCATTTAGCAGGTAAGAAACACTTAACTCCCTCTTTTTACAAATCAGAAAATCAAGGCCTAAAACATGAAGTGGCTTGCCCTAGGTTGGATTGCAGGGTGACTTGACTTTAGTGCTCTTTCTGCTACCCCATAGGGCCTCCTTTGATCCCTCAAATTTCAGGCTACATTCTTCTAATATCTCTCTTCATATCTAGGTCATGCATCCTTTAAATGATGACTAATAAAATGGTTCTAGTAAAACTAAAAGCCCATGGGAGGCACACGTTATCCTTGTAGGAAACATCTTGAAGAATGGACTAAAGAACTCATTCCACAGAAAAAGTATAATTCACTTTTGTCATAATTTGTACAGGAAGCTACTTGATTTGGTTGCAATAAAACCTTACAGGTCCCCATCAAATGAGTTAATGAAATAAAAATGAATAACATCACATCCACAATAACTAACACAGACTGCTCTTCTATGCATGCCCGTATGAATCCTTGGGTACAAATGCTTGATGGTACAGTCACATGTCAGAACCCCTTCCAGTGCAATACTGAAAGATTAGTCATTTGTTTTTTTTTTCTTTTTTTTAAATTTAATCCCATTTTTCTGAAACATGCCACATCAAAAAGAGGTAAACTTTATCTCCTCTTCAGCTAAATAGTAATCTTCAGAACATGGTGAGACACAAATAATATTTTAAAAAGAGTGTTTCAAAATGCTGGGAAGTCCATGCTAACAGCCCTAAGATACCAATTTATAGCAATTAAAGGAACACTGAAAGAACTAGGGTACATTCAAAGTGATTTTATCATTTTATCTCATTGCAACTGTTCAAAGAAACATATTTGATGGAAGGTGTTTTTTTTTTTAACATAGGCTTTTGTTGTTGTCTTATGGAAGTATACACAGGGAGTAGCAAACTAGTATAATGACTGGAGAGTTGGCCTTGTTGTTAGGAATATTGTTGTTGTTATTGTTCAGTTGTGTCTGACTCTTTGTGACCCCATTTAGGGTTTTCTTGGCAAAGATACTAGAGTGGTTTGTCATTTCCTTCTCATTTTACTGAGGAGGAACTGAGGCAAACAGGGTTAAGTGACTTGCCCAAGGTCACACAGCTAGTGTCTAAGGCCAGAGTTGAACTCAGGAAGATGAGTCTTCCTCATTCCAAACCCAGTGCTCTATCCATTGCACCACCTAGCTACTCCAAGTGGTTAGGATTACCTGAGTTCTAAGTTTTAGGGTGGGTATAATGTGCATCGTTAAAGGGAATTCCTTACAGGTAGTTTCCTATACCGATGAAATTGTAGGACCACAGATTCATAACTAGAGCGGGCATTGGAGACCATCAAGTTCAAGTCCTAATTATAATGATGAAAAAATTAAGGCAGCAGAGCTGAGATTTAAACCTAGGTTTTAGCACTTACAGTTCAGTGCTCATTTCACTGACTTAGACGTAGAGTAGCAGCTTTAAGTATGTATGGAATTGAGTCTAATGGAATTGAATAGAATCGAATCGAATCGAATAGAATAGAATGGAATAGACTTCTGTGGACAACAATTTCCTGTTCCAGATTTGTTTTTTGAGAAATTACCAGAGCAGAAAGGAAAAGAGTAGGATAATGTGTGTTTCCTTTATTGATAATTTATGTGTGAAATGGAAATATTTTGCCAAAGGAAAAGTAGATTGACATTTAGAATGAAATTAGATTGATCTGAGTCAGTATTGAGATAGTTTAAGTGTTATCCATTGTTAATAAATTCTTTTATTTATATTTATATTCATTTTTAATTAGAAATCTATCACGTCTTATGTTTTGAAAGAGAAATCTATCTCCTCTTGGAAATACTGGTTTCACTCTTGATGTAGACTGAGCCTGACTCAGATGGGTTCCAAGAATACAAAATGAAACACTCAGAATTCATCTAACAAAAGGAAATTTAGTTAGCCATAGTAGAGGAAGGTTAATAGGAGCAGAGAAGGGATGATCATCTAGAATTAAGCACTGGTTCAGTTGAGCACAATTTCCTAATGTTGTTTATGCAGCTGGTCTATGGTCTGAAGCCTCAGAGAGTCAGTCCAGTCTAGGATGCTTGTGTCCTACTGGCCAGGAAGAATAAGCCTTAGACCCCCTTCTCTGTGGGAGAAGTAGCAAAGTGTACTGGTTAGAGCAATGGACCTAGAGCCACGAAGACTTAGGTTCAACTCCTACCTTAGGTAGGATATAAACCTGGACAAGTCACCCTCTCTGTGCCTCAGCTTCTTTATCTGTGAAATTAGTTTATTATACTTGATGGCTTCTAAGGTCTCTTCCAGTAGATTTATTTATTATCCTATAATGGGTTAGCCTTTGTCAGGAGTGAAGTCATTTCATCATGTAGTCAGGGGTAAAGGAGAAGATAGTGTCAGAAGGCAGCTGGGTGATAAGAGATGAGAAAGAGGGGAGAAGAGAGAGCTCAAAAGGGAATGCCCTCAATTTTTTTCTGTACATCATGAGATAAAGCTCTCAGTTGAGATAGTAGAGAAAGGGGAATACATGGGAGTTTTGAGCATGGATGAAAAGGTTTGGAAGAGCCTCTATGGAGAATGGAATAGTAAGTTGATAAGGGAGGAATAGTAGGATTGCCTAGCAGCAGTGAGAGCCCAGCTGAGATTGTCTAATATATTGTAGTGAATCCAGTCAGAACAGTTGTGTGATTTTTTTTTCCATCTTTGTTTAATAGCATCTGTGTAGGAGTGAAAATGACGAATAGCGGGAGTGATCCAAGGCTGATGCTTGGCTGGATGTAATTGTTGCTGTAATGGGGCTAGGGGTTCAAAAAGGAGGACAGTGTAGTTGAATTAGTTCACCAAGTAGTCAAGATGGGGGGAAAAGGAGAGAATGGCTAGTTGAGGGGAGATGACCTGGGAGAGAATTGAGGAGTAAAGGAGACTGGAAGTCATGGTGTGGATGAAAAATAAAGTTGTATAAGGGAAGTCAGATAGAGAGATGAAAAGCCAAGGTATTATGGTCAGTTAAAGGGATTTCAGAATTCTTTAACATAGTTTGTGGTTGATGGCAAAATTGAGGAGGTGTATGATCATCTTTGTGTGTGACTGGGGTGGGGAGAAGGAGTAGCTCATAGGTGAAGAGGTTGAGGAACCGAATGGTTAGGGTATTTGAAGGCGAGTCAATATGTTTGTGGAAGTCCTCTAACATGAAGGCAAGAGTTGAGGAGGAGAGAAAAATTATGACTTTGTATTTACTCATTCACCAAGCAGAACAGTTCATTCCCAGCATAAAAGTTTCAAAGCTGAGTGGATTAGTTCCTTTAGGACCAGGGCAAATGGCTTAAATGATTAGAGACTTAGTTTCTTCATCTATAAAGTGAACCTAATATTTGCCTAGCTTATCTCAATGGATTATTGCAAAGAACAAATGAGATATTATATGGGGAAGAACTTAGAAAACTATTTTTTAAATGGTGTAAAGCCACGACGGTGGTATTATTGTAGTTATTATTGTCATCATTACTCTTATTCATTCTCACTCCCAGTATCAGTCAAGTGGGCAGGAAGAATTTCAGCCAGGCAGTCAATAAGCATTTATCAAGTGTAATAAGTACTAGGCACTGGAATATCTTTAGGGGTAGCAAAGGGTTCTATGGGGGGTTAGGGGTATGATGCTCTCATGTATCTTCAACTCATCTTTTATTGCTCACTTTCTCTGTGTAAGGCCTGCTTGCTAGACATTGAGAATAAAAAGATGGAAAATAAACCTGTTGTTTCCCCAGGATCTTATAATCTAATTGGGTGGGAAGGAGGGTTTTTTTTGGGGGGGGAGGTAGAAGGAGATTTGAGTTCTGACATCATAAATGTGATATGAGATAGAATGGGCTAAGGGCAAAAGAAAATGGTATGGTAAAATGATATGAGAATTAAAGAAAGGAAAGGTTCAAGGAATGCCTCTTGGTCTCTGGTCTTTAATCCATTTCCCAGTAAAGGGTGCTAAAGAAGCTAGGATAGAGGCAACTAGGTGGTGCAGTGGATAGAGCATTGGCCCTGAAGTCAGGAGGACCTGAGTTCAAATCCGACCTCAGACCAAACACTTGACACGTACTAGCTGTGTGACCTTGGGCAAGTCACTTAACCCCGATTGCCTCACTAAAAAAAAATAAATAAAAATAAAGAAGCTAGGATGCAGTTAAGGTATATTGACATAAACTATACATACATACATACATTCATACATACATACATATATTGCTAGGAATATAGTTCTAACTAAAGTAGAAAGAACACAATTGTTAGGGATACAAAGAAAAATTTTAAAGATAAATGGAAAACAAATATTCTCCTTATATATGGTATATGGTATATATTATAATGCTGGTGGTTAAATCTACTACCCTTTATTCTGGGTGCTAAATTACTCTGCCTCTTCCCCATATTAATGAGGAGAAAAGCTCTACCACTATCCACTCTCCCAGAAGTGGCACTCTATGCAGAAGAGTAACACAACCTCTTTGAGGACCCCAGAATGTTAGGATAACTGCAGTATAGGGTTGGGGTATGGGGTAAGGAATTGGGGCTCTCCCTTCCCTTCCACAGTGTACTATCAGTCTGCTTCCAATCTATGGAATGGAAACACTTAGACTTGTTTTTATCATGTCTCAGACACGCTGCTTAAGTCGCTGAGTCCACCTCCAGCATAGTTCTTTGGTACTGAGCCAAGGAATGCTTTGTGAAAATCACTTGGCAAATTGCTTTGGAATTCATTTTGCAATGAAGTGCTGAATGTGAATGCAAACTGATTATCTTTATTATAATAACTGAGTATGTGTACCCTTACAAGTCTTATTATGCCTGTTTTATAGACATTTCATGTCTAATACCCCAGCAAAAACACTTCTGCGTGTTCCTTTTTTTCACCTCCTCCCTGTACCGTCCTGCTTACAACAAAGTTGTATATATTATACATATTGTGTCTATACACAGAAGACATCAGCATATCTATTAATAATGTACAAAATAATCTATTAGCCCAGTAGGCAAATGCCATAGCTCTGTAGGCTAAAAACAATAAAATAATGCAAATTTTCAGGTGAAACAAAATAGAGTATGGTAAAACACAATTCAAACCACATCAGTGAGTATTTTATGGTGCAGTGGATAGAGTGCCGGACCTGGACTCAGGAAGACTCATCTTCCCGAGTTCAAATCTGGCCTCAGACACTTACTGGCATTGTAACCGTAGGCAAGTCACTCAACCCTGTTTGCCTCAGTTTCCTCATCTATAAAATGAGCTGGAGAAAGAAATAGCAAACCTCTCCAGTATCCTTTCCAAGAATACTCCAAATGGGATCATGAAGACATAACTGAAAAATGACTAAACAACAGAAAGGTTTTATGAACTGAGGTGAAATGGGGTTAGAAATGGAGAAGGAAGGGAAGAAGGGAGAGGAAGAAAAAAAAATAGAAAGACAAAAACCTGAAAGAAAAAAAAAAAAACAGCCCTTGCTATCAAGGAGCTTATATTCTACGGAGGAGCTTACAAAGAGTCGTAGGGTTAGAGGTAGAAGGTACCCCAGAGTACACCAGCCCAGCCCTCTCATTTTGTAAATGAAGAAGCTAAGATCCAGAGAAGTTTGTTCAAGTCTCATAGGGCACAAGTAGTAGAGCCTGTAAGTGCCTGGCATATAGTAAATGTTTAATAACTACTTCTTGACTTGACTTGATTCCAGAGTGGGCAATCTTTCCATTACACTATACCATGTTCAATAGAGTTCAACAAAAATATACTCTCTCCTCTTTTAACAACATCCCTACTGTTCTCCTATTTTGGTAATTCATTTTTCAACCACTAACTATCCTTGATTGAATTTATATCCTAACAAAATGCCATTTTGGGGATCTAAGAGTCCATCACCTCCTTCTCCACTCTCATCTACCTGCTAGTTTCTCCACTTTCCTGATGACACAAAGATTTGTACTACTTTTCTGTCATCTTCAAGGGAATTTTGCTACATTCGTATTTTTTCCCATTTTTAGTAGACACTTACAGGACAAAGAGGATTATGGGTTGCAAAAGTTTGAAAACTGCTGAACATACTGTATTTCTAATAATACTTCTTGCAAGATGAATATGTATTCAGATAAGGAAGAAGAAGCTTCCATCACTTTAGAAATATAAAAAATTGTGAATCTTAAATATTTAACAAAAAGATTTTTTGTTCATAATTAAGGAAAGGCCTGAATGGGGCATATGGATATCAAAGGCACTTTGTAGTGCTTGACTCTGTGCTATCTCAATTGCAGCTGAGTATATCCAATTCAAAACCTAAAACACTTAAAAAAAGGCCAATTATAAAATGCTTTAATCTCAAGTAAATGGCTTTGCGAAGCACTAATAAAAAATCATTTTCAATGGACATTTTGTGGGATAGGGCTATTGTTTCAGATTCAGACTGCTAAATGAAATCAATAGTTACACAGTCATCATGAAAAAGAGGCCCAAATTAAAAAAAAAAAAGAAATGAAAAGTGCTCACATCCAGCTGTGAGCAAAAATAGAACAGGATGGATGGAAAGAAGTCACTGCTAACTAAGCCACATTTACTTCTTTCCAGCATGAGCAGCAATAGCCCCTAACAAGTCCTTGCTACATAAGCTACATGCACTTTCCCCAATGTCGTCAGCAGTCAATAAAGTATAATTGGAGCCTGCAGGTAGCAGGTAGTGTGTCACAGTTATATTTAAACAAAAAGTTAGATGCTGACTCATTTGTAAGCAAGCAGAGCACGTAGTCTAATTAGAAGTTCCCCAAGTGACAAAAGTTTGAACATTCTAAATCTGCCATGTGAATGCCTTACACAGTTAGAAGATGACAACTGCATCAGTTGATCTAAGTCAGATTCTTGGTGGCGAGTGTAAACGTCATGAACACTTTCATCACTGTTGCCAAATGATTAGAAGTTCATTTGAAAGAGGCAATGGCTCACTTCCATCAAAACTAATGCCAGGATTAAACTTGTTTCAGGTTTATCCCTTTTTTTAAAAAAGGCTTTTCTGGTCATTCAAAGGAATATTATTATACCATTCTTTATTAACCATTTAATGCCTGATTCTATATTATCTACTCATAACTCATCCTTCTTCACATTATTATATGTTTCCACATGTTATTGAAACGGTATCCGTTTGCATTTCTTGAACTGGTCCAGATTGTATTACTTTCCTATGTAATCCTCTTTTAAAGATTTTATCAATGTCTTTATGTAAAAAAATTGATTTCTTTCTTCTAGATTTATTGGTAATAAGCAGAAATGCTGATGATTTATGTGGGCTTATTTTATATTCTGCTACATTGCTAAAATTATTGTTTGTTTCACTTAGTTTTTTTTTTTATTTCATTCTCTAGGGTTCTCTAAACCATCATTATCCAAAATAAGTTATCATTTTGTTTCCTTTTTCCTGTGCTTATTTTCTTAAGTTCTTTTCCTTGTCTTATTGCTAGAACTAACATCTCTAACATGATATTGAATAGTGATGGAGATAATAAACATCCTTATTTTACCCCTGATCTTATTGGAAAGGCATCTAATTTATCCCCATTACAAATAATTCTGGATTTTGGTATTAGATAGATACTCTTTACGTTAAGGAAAGATTTGTTTATTCATATGTTTTCTATTGTCTTTAATGAGAATGAGTATTGCATTTAATCAATAGCTTTTTCTATTACTATAGCCATGTGATTTTGTTATAGTTGTTATTAATATAGTCAATTAGGATTATGATTTTTCTGATGTTATGCCAACCCTGCATTCTTGGTATGAATCCAAATTGTTAATAATGTAAAAATCTTGTGATATCTTGCTATCATCTCCTTACTAATGTTTTATATAAAGTATTTGCATCAACATTAATTAGGGATAGTTTTCTTTCTGTATTTTAACTCTCCTTGGGTTATATACCAAGACCATGTTTTTTATCTTAGAAAGGATTTGATGGTATTCTTTCTTATTCTATTTTTTCAAATAATTTATGTAATCTAAATATTAATTGTTCTTTAAATATTTGTTAGAATTCACTTGTGTATAATGTGTTCATTTGAGTTCTATTTATTTTTTTCCTTTGGAGGTCCCTTTGTGGCTTGTTCAGTTTCTTTTTCTATGACTGGGTTATTTAAGTCCCCTATTTTTGGTAACTTATTTCTAGTTGAATGGACACACTGGTGCTGTAATAGCAGGGATGCTAGGTAGATTGAAATAGCAATGTGATACCCATTTACAACCCAGGACACTTCATGCCCCCAAGAAGCTCTTTTCCTCTGCTTCACATTGCACAGATAGAAGTATCTATAGCCTGTAGTATATGCTGAAGTTTTAGCAAACTTGTATGTGAAAGTCCAAATGTATAACAATTGAATTTGGGATGAATTGTTTGTTCAGTATAGATAAAGGCAATGTAAAATTGTATTTGAAAGATTGGTTTCTGCTAATATTGCCACCTGAAGGTGCTTCAGGTAATTAATGTGATGTCTTTTTCCTACCATATGGAGGGCTGGCCAAATAGCATCAATATCTGGCCTATTCAATCTTGTCTTAATATTTGTGTACTTAACACTAGCTTTCTTCCATTGTGATGATCATTCATCTTTGCAGTTTTCTTTCCATGTTTAGGATGCAGTTTCTGTATCATTCACTGAGTAGCTAGCCATCCCTTCACTAATTCAAGCATGGGCTGTCCCTAATAGGGTCTTTGACTGTTTTTCAAAGACTTAATCAGTTATTTGGTGGTCCAGTTGTATGCTGAGGTCTATAAAGCCGTTCTAACCTGCCAACCCAGTTGTTCAGGCTTCAGATGTATAAGTTCTGAAATGAGAAAGACAAGCTTTAGAAAGAGCCCTACGTGCTCTATATAGAGCCTGTTGGTCACTATCCTCTTTTAAAACTAACTCAGCATGTGAACTTTGTGTGTTTGTTGTTCTGCTTAAAAATTAATTAGAGCAAATTGTTTTGGTGGATTCTAACAGCATAAAGATCCATCATATTTATCAAAAAAATGAAACCTAAAGGAATTTTTTAATTTAAATTACTTTTAAAAAAACAAATGTACTTGCATCAGGTTAGGTGAAGCTTTTTTTGTTGATTTATGGGAAGACATGGACAGGAGTTGCGCAGGATGGGCAGGTAAGAGTGGGTTAGTCTTCAATATTGGAGGCAATATTCACATCACTGAGACTACAAATCTATTTGATTGTGGTCACATTTATCAAGGAGGGGAGGGGAAAAAGGAACAAGCATTTACCAAACACCTATTTTGTACCAGAGCTTTACAAATATTATCCCATTTGATCCTCACAGCAACCCTGGGAGGTAGGTACTATTATTATCCCCATTTTACAGTTAAGGAAACTGAAACAAAGGATAAGTGACTTGACCAGGATTAGAGCGTTGAACTCAGTCTTCCAGACTCCAGGCCCAACTCTCTATTTACTTGGTCACCTAGCTGCCACAGTATAAATGAATGAATCAATCTATCACAGCATAAAATACAAAAGCCACATTTAGAAAAGTCATAATTTTCCTATTACAAGGAATATATGTGATGTATGACAATTTAAATATGAATAAGCATTAGAATTACATGAAGTAATAATTCTACTGGCCCAATTAGAAAGTAAAATAGAGGGAATGACAAATGAACTGTAGATTTCTGTTCATTATAGAATGCTACCTTCCACATATCTTTTTAACTTATTGAATGTTGTAAGGGGCATGCAAAATGACCAGGAGATTTCAAGAAGCAGATATATAAAGGTTTGTATTATATTTCCCATTGTTTTCAAGATCAGTCAGAAATGTATTAAGTAGTTGCTCTGTGTCAGTTGTACTGTGCACGTATTAAATATAGATTAGTTTATTTTATCATATTATATCAATCCACATCATTATTTTTCTTTTTTTCTTTTTTTTTTTCAGTGAGGCAATTGGGGTTAAGTGACTTGCCCAGAGTCACTCAGCTAGTGAGTGTTACGTGTCTGAGGCCAGATTTGAACT
The DNA here is from genome assembly GCF_900497805.2 of Vombatus ursinus. NCBI lineage: Eukaryota > Metazoa > Chordata > Mammalia > Diprotodontia > Vombatidae > Vombatus > Vombatus ursinus. The sequence goes on along the minus strand of NW_020950792.1, from coordinate 3,286,016 downwards.
CAGGTCCTCCTGACTTCGGGGCTGGTGTTCTATCCACTACGCCACCTAGCGGACCCCCATTATTTTTCTAAAACCTAATATGCAGGGTTATGCCTCAGTTGCTTTACTAAAAAGTTGTGAATAGCTAGAATGTTACAGACAGTAATTAATTTTCCTTCCAAAAAGTCTTTAACTTTACTACTGTAAATGATAATAGCCCTGGCATTCCATGGCTCTCTTTTTTGGGTTGATCATGTTTTCTTACTTCATAACAGTCTTCAAACTTTCCTCGAGTGACTTAGCTATTTCACAATTAGTTGCTGGTTGTTAAAATACACTGCTCAGATTTAAATTCAAATGGAGCCTATGTCTTATAAATAGATTAGATGAAATAGTGCCAAATAATGGAAAGAAATTGATTTGTTTCAGAAGAACTGGTTTCTAGAATTGCTTCTGCCACTAACTTTGTATCAGATCTCTAAACAGGTTTGGTTCAGTCACTAGACCCTAAACCTCTGTAGGCCTCAGTTTCCTCATCTATAAAATAAGGTTGGACTAGATTGCCTCTAAGGTCTAGCTCTAAAATTGTATGATTTTATGCTTCATTTGGTCTTTCTGATTCCCTGAATGCTGTCTTAAAAGCCTATGCTCAGTAGAACTATGTTCTTGAGTTTCCCGAAATGAACCATAAAAGATACTACAAGTTTAAGAAAATAAAATAAAATAAAATAAATGTATTGGTCTCATGCAATTCAATTGCAGTTATCTGAGCTTGATTATCTGCTGGTTCCATTTTCTTCAGGATTACTTGGTACATTTTCTAAATAAGACATTTCCTCAGAACACAGCTTTGTTATATCTATTTGATGCCAAAATTAGATCAGCTAAGTTTTCAGTAATCTTCCATAGACCCCCTGCTGAGAAAATATACTTTTCTTTTGGTTGCTAAGTGCTTAGATTCAGAAATGCTAATGATATTTAAGCGCCCCATTCCTTGGTGGAGGAGAGCCATTAACTACTTATTTATTGGCTGCATTTAATTATTAGAGCAATTATCCATGACAGGTGGCACCTAATATCCTCACTCTTACCATTCATATATAGTCTTTGCTGACACCTGGCACTGCCTATCAGAAGCCCTGTTAAAACACCTGTGTTAATTCACATTTTTTCCTTCCCCTTCCGCCCACCCTCTCAGAAATATAATATTATTTTAGTCATGATAGGATGAAAAGACTACCCCACCAGAAGTCAGAAGATTTGGTTAGTTTTTTGTCCCTCCTAGTACAGTATGACGAACCTTAAAGCAAATTATTTAACCTCTAGTCTACAATTTTTTTATAAGTAAGATGGGAACAATAATGCATGAAAGTATCCTGGGAGAAAACACATTTATTTACCAACCACAAAAGAAAATAAGTTTTATTACGTTAATTGCTCCTTTTTCATTTCTCCACTCCAGTCTCCTTTTTCTTTCTTTTCCCTTCTTTGCCCAACTGAGCTTTTAATGTACTTTCTCTTATCCATTTTCTCCACCAACTTTCCTGAAAACTTCCCCCAACTTCCTCGAGAAAAGCAGGAATGGAGGAATAGGAAGAGGAGGCATGCACCATAGATCAGAGGGGCTGTGGGGCCATTGTGAGGTTGGGATGCAAAAGGAACCTTTCCTGGAGTCCAGTAGGAGGCATCCTGACTGACTGACATCTGTTCATTTGTGTGCTGTGGGCCTGTTTCCCCATCCACCTAAATTGGTAGCATGGGGAGAGGGATGGTAATTGGCCATACACCGTAAATGTGAGTCACTGGAAGTTGAATCATTCTAACTAAGGGCTTGCTCTATGTTGGAGATAGTTTTGTGTATTGGTTATACCACTGTAGCACCGCATAATGGTAACAAGTTTTAAATTCTGTTATTTATCATCTGAATTAGTAATTTTACAGTCCAGAACTTGCCCCAAAACATCCCTCTACAGTGTTTATATGTGTGAGTCAGTATAAAGTTTTAGAGGTTCCTGTTTGACTGATGGATGTACTTTTATGTACTAGACAGTATATTGCAAAGCATATCTACCCTATTAAAAATGTATTAGTAGCAGGATTCTACTGGTGAGTAGAATTTCATGGCTTTTCCTCAAATGAATTCTGATTTCAGTGATTTACATTTGAAAGTCACCACTGCAATGTGTCTTTTAGATGAAATAATAGTCACTCTAGAATCTTTAACTGAGGAAGACAGCCATTCCCTAATGAGACCCATAGGAATCTTGTTTTACATTCCCTGCTCACATTTAAAAAAAAAAAATGCTAGGAGAAGATAAAATTCAGACTGTCAAGCACATTGCCTGAATGAAAGGCAATCCACTACAGAGAAGGTTTTCAATGACACCCAAGGCCCCATCTGAGCATAGCAAAGTAATATTGAACTGGTGGTGTGCATTGTTGAGTAAACACATTTTAAGGCTATCTGAAATATTACTTAACTAGTTGAAAGAACAATTTGACTCTAATGGTTGAAAAAATACCCATTTTCAATTGTGCACACATATAATTTATATAAGTGATATTTGGAACCATTCCAATCTGTCAAGTGAATGATATTCCACGTTTACCACCCTTCTATGACAATTTTATTTATATTTTAAGGAAAGAAATTAAATATAGAAGGTAGGTTTAGCTAACATTGAATCTGTGACAGAATCTGACAAGAGCCAGCAGTTTACACTGACATAGACCATGCTATCCAGCCTTCCTTTGGAACATCCTGATTTGAATCCACATTTTCTCCTAGCATGAATGATCTTTAAACTAAGCTTTAAGAATTCTACAATTACGTTGAGGTAAACGATTTGGGTCTCTTTCTTTTCCACCAGAGCCAGCAAGTTCAGTCATCCTTTTATTGCTTGGGAAGTATAATGCTTCTTGATAAGGATATTGCCTTTCTGATGAGGTTTTGAGCTAATGCACAAATTAAATAAAAAATGGGTTGATGCTGTTATCATCACTGGACCATGCACATTCAGCATTCATATAAGCCAGAATCTTCTTTCAGGGAATCATTTGTGACTTCTAATTTTTACCTATCTTATTTCTGAGCACTGTCTTATGTGGGGGTAGAATGTGCCAATGGGGAGGACTATTGCATTATAATGTCTTTCTCTTTTTAAAGTCACACAGCGGTTTAAACCTGCAAAGCATTGAGTATGTTCAGAGTCTCAGGAATTTAGCCCATAAAACCACAACTGAACAAAATTTGATGCAATTAGAAGATGACCTTTCAATAGGAACTTGAAAATTCATCTTTTTAATTATAAAAAATATTATTCCCGACAGGCATATCATGTGAGACTTTTGCATTATTTAAATTATGTTAATTGACCTATCTGGCTTTCTTAGATTGTATATAATGATGGAAAAATATAGTCTCCAACCGTGAAGGTTCCATAATGCTTCCATATGTTTTTGTTAAGTGTTTCTATTCCTTTAAGAGTTAAACATCCACCAGGAAGAAGTGAATTACAACACTGTACAATGTTTAAGACGATTACTAGGTGCCATCTCAACCTGTTAGTTAATGTAAAATCTGAAATGAAAGTTGGTCAATTAACAAAAGTCTCTTCTTGTTTCTGAAATTAAAAGCTTTGCTCCTTAAAATGAGCATGAAAAACACCCAAAACATTCGCATCTTTTTTCACATTTTCTATGTTTTCTTTGTCTTTTTTTATCTCCTTCCTCCTGTCCCCCACCCAGTAAGCCTTTATTATAACAACAACCACAACAACAAAAGTCAGAAAATAAAGATTTTAAAATGCAATTACCCATACATCAATAATGTCTGACCCCATTGGCAATATTCCATGCCCACCCCTTCCCACCTCTCAGATTTCCTCTGCAACTACCTTTATGTAAGATAGAAGCCCCATCATGGTTTCCCTTAAGATTCTGCCTTTTCCTGGCAGGTAGCATCAGGTATATCTTTTCAATATGTCCCCCTTCTTCAGTTCTGCACAGTTCCCAGCAGGCATCATCAAAGTTTCTGTCAAACATGTCCAGACTCCTCAGAAGCAAATCTTTCTTTCTCACAGAGCACAGAATTTCCCACAGCAGAAGGGAAGGTCTCTAGAGTTTTACCTGTGTGGTGGAATCCATAGTGATATACTCAGACCTATTCTGATGGAGGCAATTTCCCTTTGTTTCTATCCTTGCCAACCTCTCTGTTCCCACAAAAGCTTACCTAGGGAGCACATGTGTCATGCACAGTGCTAAGCTGAGGGACTCCTATACATACAAAGGCAAAAAGTCCTTGCCTTCAAGAACTTTACAGTTTCATAGGGGAAGAAATCCCATATAGGGGAGTAATGGCCAGAGGATTCGCTGGGACAGTTCACGAAGCAATGGTGGTATCTATTTGTTTACTGTACCTAGAGCAGAAAGTGGAGGTAAGAGGAGGCATATGTTTGTGGACAGCAAGGCAGATATCAAGATGGCCTGAGGAGATGCATGATGTTACGTGACGTATGGCCTGATCTGGGACCAGATAGATAAAGTGGGCCAGGTGAGTTTTCACTCACTCACCAAGCAAAACAACTCAATCCCAAGACTGTTGTTCAACAAGTGAAAAGATTCACCTCTCCAAGGCCCCCAAGGCCTGTTACCTGGAGGTCCAATCTGGAAACAGCAGCTGCAGGTGGAAATAAACCAGGCATACTTCAAGAGCATCTCAGCCACTCAGTCCAAGTTCAGATACAGTGACCTGCAGTTCTGATGTTCTTTTTCCTTCTCACCAGGTAATTCCATCTGCTGCCCAAGGTAGCACTCTTTACTTATTCAGAAGGTAGCAGAGCAATCCAATTTCTCATTGCTTTTTCTCTCCCAAATCCCAAGAATTTCTCTGAGGCCAGTATGTGGGATTATTCAAATCAGATTAGGTGTTTTTCAGTCTTTACCATGGTGGAGGCTTTAGATGGGAAAAGCTGTACCCTTCCCAGTTCTGTGCATTATATGCAAGGGATAGCATTCATAGGGGAAAGACTAGGGCAGAGGGGCTGGTAAGGACAAGTTTCCTTATCTGTCACAATTTAGCTGCTACAATCCAGAAGCTATTTAATATTGTCATCATTTTAAATACCAGTCATTGAAGATTTCGAGTTGGAAGGGCCCTCAGAGGTCATCTGGTTCAACTCCCATCCATGCACAGATAACATAACTGAAGTTTAGTGAGGCTAAGTAAATTGATCAGGGTCATGTCAGGCTGAAATTTAGCAGTCTTTCAACCATGCCATGCTGATTAGACTGTACATTATACTCTAGATATGGGAAAAAGTAAACTTTTGTTGGGCCAATGACATACCCTAGAAATTACTTGTAAAAATAAATCACTGACATCAACTTGTTTGTCTTTCTTGTAAAATGGAGTGGAGAAGAAAATTGTGGCTATTTGAGCTTTCTGGTGGTTTAGATGACTTATAAAAGGATATCTGCTCCATGCATGTGTGGGTTTGCTTATGTTTCATGCTTATTTAATACCTCATATAATAAGTTGTCTTCTATTTTGACAACTACAAAGAAATGGTACTGTAAACAATACGGAATAGCTATTTGTCCAGAAAAATGACTCTTGGATTAAATGTGTTTCGAGCCCCATGTGAAATGGCTTACAGTATAGAATGAAGTGCTCCTAGAGTTAACAGACAAAGAATCATGGACTAGGGGTCAGGAGATATGGGTTCTAGTCTTGGTTTTACCACTTAAGAGTAGAATGACTTTGAACAAGTCACGGTTTCCTGGACAATGTTATCATGAAGACTTTATTAAAGAGTATAAAGTGTTAAACTATTGATACACAAATCTAAGGCATTGTTATTATCATTACTATCTATGCAAGTTTATATTCAAAGGTATGCCCTTATACACTATACCACTTTACTGCCTATGCCCTTTCTTGCCTATTTCAGTCAATAAAGATCTAATAAGTACCTACTGTGTGCCAAGCACTGTGCTAAGCAGTAAGCATACATAAAGATGCAAAAAACAGTCCTCACTCTCAAGGAGCTCACAATCATTTTCATATACTTCTTTCCAAATAATTTTAGTCCAATGTGTTTTGGTAATATTTTAAGAATTTTCTCAGAAGCATTTTTATTAAAAGCTTTATGAAAAACAACACCAAACATCAATCTAGTCAATTAATCTTGCTTCATAACTACTTACATTTAAATTAATTACTTTCAAAGTATATTTTTTCAGTCACTCTAATCCCCCATCTATGTCCTTTATTAATCCATTCACTCTTGTTTGATTTTCATAGCATGTACTCAATTCTTATGGTTCCTCTCTTTTCATTTTGCATTATTTCATAAAACTCCAGATTTCTTTGCATTCTTAATACTAGTCCATCTTAATGGTAACACTAACATGGCATCATTTATTTAATTCCTTACCTATTGTTGGGCATTGAGATCACTATGTGTTTTAAAATTACATAAAACGATGCTAGTAAAAGTTTTGATGAGGTGAAGCCATTTAGGGGGAAATCTGTTTTAACATCTTCATTCGATTTTCTGAGCACAGGCTACAATTCTGAGTCGGGAATACCAGAAAACCAGTCCTGCTTCTTTCACATACTGGATATATGACCCTTGATAAGTCACTTAACCTCTCATTGCTCAAAGAAGAAGCTAGTATTGTTGCTGGTTTGTTTTTTTTTTAATGTTCTTACACTCATAAAATCACAAATCCAGTCAAACCCAAACAATGCAAACTTTCATTAATCCCACTAAAGAGATAGAATAAGAGCTAATAACTGCTCTGCCTTTTTACTTAATGTTATTCCTTGACAGACAACTAACTGAAAGCAGAGGTAGACAACAACATAGACATGTAAGAAAAGGACAGAGAGATATATGCCTAAAGTATGTCATCTAGGCAAATAATTCTACTGTTATCATTAATATACTCTTTACTTAATAGACCTCCCTCTGATGTTACTCTCTCAACTTGAACTCAAACTAGCAGTCCCCAGAGAGTAAATGTCGTATAGTGCTTAGAATTCTAGGAGTAATCCTCGAGAACAGGGTTTTAAATCCTATCATTCATGAGCCCCCACTACTGTGCTTTCAATTAATAGCAGTCTACCAGACATCAATTAGCTTTTTAGAAAATGGTATTTATTAAAATAAGGAGCTAAGAACCATTAATGCCAAGCATTCCCCCATAGTCTGAGAGGCATGCTCCCACAAA
>NW_020950792.1:3181155-3278791 GCF_900497805.2 Vombatus ursinus | reverse complement strand
TGAAGATATTTCTGATTTCATTTCAGTTGTTTCTGATTTCATTTCAGTTGTTTGGGGTTATTGAATGACTACACATGCAGGTCAAAACAGCAAGATCTCACATACTGGCATTGATCTTTTACTGACCACTTGCTCTGATTATAGAAATTTGCTATAAAAGAATAAAGCAGGGACTAGATTTAGGGCCCAAATATAACAGGATAAAACATCCTTAGCTCTTCTTGAATTCAGATAATTCGCAGTTTTCCAACTATGCAGTATCAAATCCACCTCATAATCATAGTCAGAAATAGCCAGGTAGTTTAACATTCCTTTTTAAAGGAACATAATGGGGAAACTGAGCCAGGAAGATCCCATCTTAGACCGATGCTAAAATTGTCCTCTCTGCTTTTCCCCATGCCAACTTCCCACCAGTATCACATTCTCTCTGAGTACCTTGTGAAATTTCTCTCAGATGGTGGATTATTGATTATCGATAGATTATTATCATCCATCAGATAACTCAAAATAAAATCCCATGAGCTTTTTACCTCAAATAGCAAGTTTCACTAATCACAGCTTAGGAAAAACTTTTACAGGATTTACATCTCAAATTTAAATTTGTCCTGGTGTAAAATGCCATTTGTTAGAGATTATTTCTATATAATTGCAAATCCTCAGCAAGCCAAAATCCAAACAAGCTTTTTCGCAAATTTACACATTAAAACAATGACCAACAATAGCCAAATTATTTTAGCAGTAACCAAATTATGAAAAGTTGCTTGACATAATTGATGCAAAAAGTTTACCAATTTGAAACTTGAAATGAACCCATTACCAACCAGGTGACTTCAATTTTGTTAAATGCATTTCCAAATTACTTTACACAGAGAATCAACATCTCATCATTAACAGTTAAAACTACAACTTTAAAAGAGCATGCTTAGCCAAGTTCAGAGGATAGTTTCTTTACCTTGAGCAAGATGTGCTGTACCTGGGTGATGCTTCCAGGCAAAGGTTGCCCCAGGGTCCAAGGCCTTTGCCAATGAGGCCCATGCTGTAGAGGGCGAATTGGGGAGGGGGGGAAGGATGAAACTCTCTTCTCCTATGAGAGGGATTAACGGATACCCTCTTGACTCAAGGGGAAGGCATGGGAGAAGGGAGTGACCAGGATTGTGACAAGAGGTGTTTCAAAACTCCTTAATGACCTATCACAAAACTTTCAGAATCTGCTAAGATGTTTTTAGCTGTTCTAACTTTTCTCTGTAACCTCCATGAAGGAGGATTCAAGGGTGTAGAGGGAAGGATGTAAGTCTCAGGGAACCAAAAAGCACCTGCAGTTTTCCCAATTCCCTAGTGCTGAGAGAAATAACAGAATTGGGCAAACACTTCTGGATAGGGCATCCATCCTTGTCCTCTATGCTGTGGAAGGTGTACCCAGGCCTCGAACTGAACCAGTGGACTAAGAGCCTGAGAGCGTCAGGCGGAGTGTGAGACAGCCTCATAACGGTGTGCCCAAAAAGTACCTCCAAGCCTTCCTAGGTGCTTGGAGAGTGACCCCAACTGCAGAGCAAGAAAGAAGGGCGGGGGAGGCTTGCATACCCTCCAATCTTGGCTGGAGAAGAACTTGGGGTTAGGCAGTTTCCCTGTACAGGCCACCAAAATGTTGAGGTTTAGGGGTGCTAGGACCCTAAAATCACAAAACTTGGGTCCTGCCCAAAAGAATTCGACCCAAGCCTTCTTTCGGCCAAAGACAAAGTTTATTAGAACATCCATCATATTGGGCAGACTCTTAAGAAATCTAAGCATTTGTATTGCTAATACAAGAGGGCCAGATCTTAAGAATCTGAACCTGTGGTTAGATTTTAAGAATCTGAGCTGGATGTCATTTCTTACATTGGTCACCAGCATTCTTCTCTGATACAAGGATTCATGTTCATTAAAATTGCTTCTTTCCTCAGGTGGATGTCATTTTGTTTTAGAATGTTATCCTTTGTGCCTGTGTCCTACATGTGTCCTTTATAAATATTTTGTGGTACTGGTCCAGTGTTTCCAAAGACAGGGAAAGGAAAAGAAGGGAGACAGGGGGCAGGGAGAACAGAAATACTATCCCACCCCCACCCCCACCCCCCAAAAAAAAGGTTGATTTCCTCTCCAGGGCTTAGCTGAAATCCTCAGATCCAAAATCCTCCTCTGGGCTAGGCTGGACTGCATAACTGCCGATATTTGTCCTGCTGTTTAAAATCCCAGGAACATGGTTGGCTTGTTGGGTTAGTCAATGAGGTCTTTCCTGATCTGCTTGATCCAATTAAAAAGAAGTTCACACCTGATAAAGTGATAAAAGGATCACAGCATGGTCAATAATCTTGTTTACCCTTTTTAAAAACTGAATTATGTCTGCTGATCTATTGATTGATTAAGGTCTGGGTGTCAAATCCCCTAACTTGCACTCAGCTTACTCTTTGGGCTCTACATTTGTATCCAGGAACTATAGCTGGGAAGCTATAGCCTGCTATATTCTTTAAAAACAAACAATAAAACACTGCCTAATTAGATTTGTTTCAGGGAATGCAAGAATGGTTCCATATTAAGAAAAGAAATTTTATAAAAAATCATTTTAAAAAATCTAAAACAGTATGATCATATCAAGATACCCAGAAAAAACCTTTTGCAGGGTACAAAATAATAATAATAACACACATATGCAAAAATGGGAAAAGTTTTTTATTATGATAAAAGTATCTAAAACCAAAAACTAGCATTATATTCATGGAGAAATACTAAAATATTTCCCAATTAATATAGAATTAATGCAACAATGCCACTTTTCCTTACAATTATGTGGTGTAGTTCTAGAAATGTTAGCAACATCAGTATGACAAGAAATAGATTAAATATACAAAAATAGGGAAAAAGGAGATAAAAATATCCAAATTTGCTATTTACGTGATGGTTTATTTAGAAAATTCTAAGGAATCAGCACAGAAACTAATTGAGGAAATAAATAGCTTCTGTCAAGTTATACGTAGGCTATAAAATAAACCAACAAAAATCAACATTTTCTATATATGAACCACAAAATTCAGGAAGCAGTAATAGAAAGGGAAGCCTCATTCAAAATAATTACTAAATGTGTAATCTATCACAGAAGGAGAGGGGAAGTAAGAGAAGGAGGAAGGAAGGGTGGAAAGAAACAAGAAAGAAAACGTGCCCTGCCTTTTATGGCTCTATCTAAATTGGGAATTATATGTTGTTGAATCTTTTTTCCAGTAAATATTGTTAATAGTGTCCTTAATTTTTAAAATTGTATTTCTTTCATATGGTATTTGTCTAACATACATTCCCACAAAACATCAAGCTGCTGTGGAAAATGTGCAGGACTCGTTTTCAGAGTTTGCCTCTGCCGCTGCGTGACCTCAGATAAGTCATTTAACTTTTCAGGGCCTGAGTTTCCTCATCTACAAAATATATATTAGGGGGCAGCTAGGTGGCACAGTGGATAGAGCACTGGCCCTGGATTCAGGAGGACCTGAGTTCAAATCCAGTCTCAGACACATAATACTTGCTGTGTGACCCTGGGCAAGTCACTTAACCCAATTGCCTAGCCAAAACAAATATAGATATAGATATAGATATAGATATTATATATAGAGATATATAGATCTATATCTATATATATAGATATATAGAGATATAGAGATATATAGATCTATATAGATATAGATCTAGATCAAATATATATAGATATAGCTATAGATATAGATATTATATAGAGAGATATAGATCTATATCTCTATATCTCTCTCTATATAATATCTATATCTATAGCTATATCTATCTTAGACTACATGGCCTCAAAGATCCTTTTCTACTCCGTATCCATGATCCCATAAGTATATAAATAACAATGGATAAGGAGCATATATACCAGGGTTAGGGAACCCACGGCTTCAAGGCCACATGTGGCCTTCCAGGTCCTTGGGTGCAGCCTTTTGACTGAGTGCAAGTTTTACAGAACAAATCTTTTTATTAAGGGGATTTGTTCTGTGAAGTTTAGCTTCAGTTGAAGGGCCACACTTGAGGTCCTAGAGGGCCAAATGGTGGCCTCAAGGACACAGGTTCCCCACCCCTGGTATATACTTCTGACTTCTAACACAATTATAGTTCTTGGCCCATATCTTTAGCATATGTTTTCTCTTAAATAGCATCTACTATTTCAAAAGGATATTTTTAGAGGTATATACATTTTTCAGAGATAATTTTCTGGTTAATTACTTCATATATAAGAAACTTAGGATTCAGTGAGTCTGGGATCCCAGTTTTGAATATTATTTGATGGGAATCCACACCAAATACAAAAGCAGCTATAACACACACAGGAAAATATTAATGAACCTTTTTCCAAATAAAACAATGGAATGTTCTTTTCTCTGTGATCATTGTTCTAAATACCCTGACCTTGAAACCACACCTTATGTAGATCTTCAGGTGAAAGTGAGGAAGGTGAGTGATTGTTGATAAATTAAAATAAATTAATTAAAAAAAAATAAAGTGTGGAAGGTGTATGTATGTATGTATGTGAATGTATACATATATGTATATGTGTGTATATGTATGTTTTACATGTGTGCATGAGTTCTATATTATATAATATAAAAATATTGTTTGTGTGTATATACATATATGTCCACGTACACATGTATACACATATGCACATGTATTGCTCAGTCATTTCAGTTGTGTCTGACTCTTTGTGACCCCATTTGAGGTTTTCTTGGCGAAGATACTGGAGTGGTTTGCCATTTCCTTCTTCAGCTCATTTTGCAGATGAGGACACTGAGTCAAACAGGGTTAACTGACTTGCCCAGAGTCATACAGCTAGTAGGTATCTGAGGCTGGCTTTAAACTTAGGTTTTCCTGACTCTTTCCTGACTCCAGCACTTGATCCATTGCTGCCTAGCTGCCCCATTAACACATATAGTTTATATAAATATAAACATGTATATAAGAATATGTGTATAAATAATTTGAGATTGTGAGCCAGCACACTTTGATTTGAATCTGTGCTGCCTATATCACTACCTCTACATTCCCTGCCCCTGGTTTCAATGCTTCTCTTAACTAGGAATAGATTTAAGTACCAAAAGCACTCTCAGAACCACATTTAACTCAACCCTGAGCAACGCCGTTCTCTTGAGTTAAGAGATGTTGTCCAATTTTCTCCATCAGCTGCTAGTTTGAACAAGGAGACTCTTCTGAAATGTCAGAGTGAACAGATTGTACATATCCTAACAGCATAAGGAAGGTGAGGCTCCTGAACTGAGAAAAGTCCATAAAAGCCCATAAGAAAACAATTTAAGTCATCTACTTAGATTCTACGATGTAGAAGAGTGAGAAGCTTATTTCTCTGAATGTCACTTTTAACTCAAATATGTGTTTTCTTTCACCTTAAACCAGGGGTTGCCAGTAAGGTAGGTGAATTTGGTATGTTTATCATTCACTTGCCAGTATCCATATCACAACCTGGGATTTGAAGGAGCACAGTGGAAAGTTTAAAACTTGCAGTCCTAAAATAATTTAACACTCTCAGATTCGCATACCTCACTGGTTCCTCGGGCATCACATCAGAGAACACTGAATGTTCAGGATAGAATCCACAGAAACCAAAGGGGGCCACAGGAAGAAATCTGAAAGTCAATGAGGGTGGGAATTAAGTTTATCTTGAAGTAGAGGCATTTTCAATGCTATGGTAGGAGCAGCATGAAGAAATTCAACCAGACCATGGCATACAAGGCCACAATCAATGATAAATACTTTGAAAAAAAAATCTACAAAAACCCAAAATGTTCTTAGTACTTTTTCATCCTTCCTCATTTAGGCAGCTAAGTGGCACAGTGAATAAACCACTGGACTTGGAGTCAGGAAGCCCTGGGTTCAAATCCTGACTCAGATACTTAATAGCTGTGTAACCAGATACAAGTTATTTAACTTCTCTCACAATGTTTCCTCATTTGTAAAATGAGTAGGGTAGACTTTAAGGTCCCTTCCAGGTCTAAATCTGTGAACTTATAATTCAGTTCAATACTTATTAAGTACCTGATATGTGCAAGACAATGTGCTAGGTGCTGAGGATACAGTGATTAAAAACATTGCCATTTGTGTTCTTGATGAGTTTACAGTCTTATAGTGGGAGCAAAGGTAGGATAATATGACAGATAAATGTGGAACAATGTAAAGAAAAAAGGATAGAGCCAGAAAAAGTACTCTAGGAAGGTATGAGGAATGAGTGATCATCTTCAGCTACAAAGCTACTTAGAAGAGGGGACCTTGCAAATGAGGAGGCAGGGGATTCTGGGCATGGAGCTGGCTTACATAAATACATGGAGGTGGAAGATCACAGGTCAAAACTGAGAAGTAATAATTGAGTTTGGCTCGAGCAAAAAGTTTGTGAAGAGGAAGTTTGGTTAAAGGAAAGATTATTGCAAGGGAGAGGGAGAAAGGGAACATTCAAATAATCAACGAGCATTTATTAAGCACCTACTATGTGCCAGGCACTAGGGATAAAAATACAAAGATTGAAATCATCTCTACAAGCAAGAAGCTTCTTCTACCAGGAAATAACTATGGGATTTTTTTTTTTATCTTAAAAAAAGAGAAAGCTAGAAAATTAGGTTGAATCAAGATTGTAGAAAGCTTCAAATGTCAAGTGAAGGGGGTAGTGTAGAGATTTTAGTATAGAGATAGGAGAGAGTCATTGAAAGTCCTTGAGCATGAGAGCAACCTGCTCATACCTGTACATTAGAAAATCTATTTGGCAGCTGTATCATGGATACATTGGAGAGAGAAGAAACTAGAGGCAGAGATATGTTAAGAGATATTTCAATGGTGAGGGTTTTATGAGGGCCTCAAGTAAGGTGGTGGCATCACAGATTTTTTTCTACTCATATATAATTCAGGATTTGGGAAATAGAAATCAGAGCTTCAAATCTACTTATAAACAACTGTAACAGAGTCTGCAGAGGACAGAATGTTACATAGCAGATAATATCCACAAAGCAAAAGTCACCACGACCTCTGGCATTCTTCATTTAAGAATTTAACTCAACAGATATTTATATCGAATTTGTTGGAAGTTGTTTTTCAATCATTATAAAAGCTAAATTATTTTTTTTTACATATTTGGAAGGATTATATCCTGTCTCATTTACTTGACATATACTACTTAAAAGGCCTATTTTCTGTTACTACTTAAATGTTAAAAATACAAATATTTACCTTTAACAGAACCCAGAAACTAAAATTACCAAGAAAAGGGGGGGAAAGTAATTTTTTTTCTTTTTTTCTTTTTTTTGCTTTTTGGTGGGGCAATCGGAGTTAAGTGACTTGCCCAGGGTCACACAGCTAGTAAGTGTCAAGTGTCTCTATCCACTGTACCACCTAGTTGCCCCTAGGAAGTAAATTCAAATGAGAAAAAAACCCAGAAAATCTTGATTTCCTGAAATAATAAACCAGAACTCTGTCAGACTAGGATGAAGATAAAGTTGTCTAAACTCGCTATGGCAAATTTTCTCTCTCTGATTTTCAAGACCACAAAATTGTGTTGTTTTTAAAAATCAGAAGTTATTTATATCTTATTAGATGTCAGAAAAAAAAAGTATTTTGTCCTAAGAACTCCTATTTGTCATGGTGTGCCTGGCCTTTCCTATGTTTAACAAATGGTAGGAAAAGTCGAGTCTTGTGTCTCTTCTTGACCCTGTAGATTTCTCTTATGAATTGCTTGCACAGTAAAAGATTTTGGTAGTCTGTTCTCTGACAGGTGGACAAATCAAACATGGAAACAACTCACATTCATACTTTGGGAAATCATCTAAATCATGTCACTCCCATGTTTATTCTTAAATCTAGGTCAAAGGTACAGCAACATGTGTTTACTTGACTAAAACACCAAAAGAAAAGAAAGCAAATGAATATGACTTTTATGTTATAGCATTCTCCCCAATTAGAATAAAATAGTAGTTTCTTTAAGTGAGGATTTACTATTATCTTTGCTCCGAGTTTCCCACTGCTTATAGTGACTACTTTCCTTTTGAGTTAAAATGGAGATGTTCAATGTAGTCTACAGTTCTTCATGAGGCAGACTTGATTAGCTGTGTTCTCATTCCCTGGTTTCGTCGCTTCGTAACATGTTTATTAACAGAGCCTCAGCCACTATAAGGACTTACCTCCTCTTCACCTTCAACACTGTTTTTATTCCACACTTAGGATTCTGCACCACCATCCTCAATAAATAATAAAGCCATAAGGATCAAAAGAAGTAAACCATAATAACAATAATAATAATAATAATAATAATAATAGCGAGTGCTAGCATGGCCTAGTCGGCAAAAGGCCAGAACTGAAATCAGGAGGCACTTGGTGCAAGTCTTACCTCTTATAAATACTGGTTGTGTGACCCTGGGCAAGTTATTTTACCCTTCAGTGCCTCCAAGCAATTGTCTGAGACTATAAATTACAGATGAGTTGCTGACCTGAACTGGTTGAAAGAATCCCCAACTAGATCCAGACCAAAACAAAACAAAAAATAAAGATTATAATAACATATTTAATACACTTCTTTTAATTATAAAGAACATGCATACATTATTTAATTCCAGTCAGTATTTATTGAGAACCCACTATGTGCCAGGTGATGTGCTAGGCCTGAGAATCAAAAAGGGAATGGAAAGGAGGGATTAAGCATTTATATAATGCCTTCTTACTATGTTGCAGGCACTGTGCTAAGTGCTTTCAAAAGACAAAATTAAATAGCACCCACCCTCAAGAGGCTTACCCTCTGATAGGAAGACAACATGTATACATACACATCTATATAATATATATTCATATATGCAGTACATCTATAAGGTCATTTGATGGGAGTAAAGAGTGAATAATGCCAGTATGATAATGAGGAAAGATCTGCAATAGGAAGTCATGTATGAGCTGAGCTTTTGAAGGAATTCTAAGAGAAAGGAGTGAGGAGCTAGGAATTCATTCCAATCTTGGGGAACAGTTGGTAGAAAGGTATGGAAATAGCACATTTGTGTCTAGAAAAGCAAGATAAACAGGTTGGCTGTTCTGTAGAGTTCATGAAGGTAAGTAATATGTAATAAACCTTTAAAGGTAAGATAGAACCAGATGGTAAATGACTTTGTAAAATGCCAGAAGAGTTTTTAATTGATCTATAGAGCAGTAGGCAGCCCTAGAGCTTGCTGAGCGGGGGAGTGGACAATGCTTTAGGAATATAATTTTGCAAGCTGTATGAGGATATACCTATGAATGGATAGAAGGTGATAGCTACAGGAGTTATTGTGGAGGTAGTATCAATGAGACTTGACAGTTGATTGGACATATAAAGGGAATGAGAGTGAAGAATTGAGGATGCTTGGGTGATTGGTTGTATGGTGGTGCCCTGGACAAAAATAGGAAAGGTTAGAAGAAACACTTGCTTTAAAAAGAAATATAATACATTTTTGTTTGTTTTTATTTTTGTTTGTTTTTTTTTTCTACAATGTAGGTTTGAGAGACTTAAGGGATGTGTATTTTGAAAGGCTTAGTAAGAAAGTGGTTATACAGAAATAGATAGAGCACAGGAGAGAGATCTGGGCTGTTTATACAGGTCTTCCTGTTGTTTGTATAGAGATAGTAAAGGAACCCATAGGAACTGATGAGGCTAATAAGAGATTGTCAAGAGAAAAGAGAAGACAAAGCTTTAGCATATACCCACAGTTTTGGAGATGAAACATGGAAGGAAAATCCATAAAGAAATGCAAAGGGGCAGTTAGATTAGGGGAGAACCAAGAAAGAGATGTGTTAAAGAAGAGAGTGGTCCACAGTGTCAGATGTTGTAAAGGAGTCAAGAAAGATGAAGATCCATAAAAGGCCATTGAATTTTGTGATTAGAGACCATTGGCAGCTTTGGAAAGAGCAGTTTGACTTGAATGATGAAAATGGAAATCTGCCTACAAAGGTGTGAGAAGTGGATGAGAGGAGAGAAAATGAAGGCAAGGAATAGAGATGACTTTGCCCTGTGTGATAAATATTAATATCTCAGATTTGAAAATAGAGGAAATGAGGCTCAAGAAAGTTTAACAATCTGTCCAGAGTATCACTGTAAGTGGCTTAGCCTGAAGAGATTCGGGTATTTTAACTGCAAATTCAATGTTCATTTGATCCAGCTGTCTCAAACGAGACCTCTACCTGGGTTATATGCCACACAAGTTGCTATCTGTCCTGTTAAAACATATCTATCCAGCCATGCATGGTGTTGCATGCCTATAATCCCTGCCCCTGGGATGGCTGGGACTGGGGATCACTGGAGCTTGTGACTTCTGAACTGCATTTGGCTAAGCCAAGCACTGCCTGGCACAGTGGTAAACCAACGGGAGCAAGGAAACAGCAGGCTCCCCAAAGATGGTTGAACTGACCTGGGTCAGAAACAGAACAGGTCAAAGCTCCGATGCAGATCAGTGGAGGGGTCAGGCCTGCAAGTGGCTGCTACACCTCCAACATGGAAAAGATAGGGAGACCCAGTTTCAAAAAAAAAGCGAGGGGACGCATTCTTGTACCAAAGGAAGCATAGTTCATCTGCCTCCTTCTAACAGCTAACAGTTCCAGGAAAGCAATGTAAACTTCAGCAGAGTCTCTTTAAATATAAAGAACATCAAAGACATTCCAGTCCAATCTGTAACTGAAATACAATCTGCCCTACTTCCTCTCAACAAATCCTAGAATCATAGTTGCAGAGTTGGAAGACACTTCAGAAGTCATCTTGTCCAATCTCCTTATTTTAAAGATGAGGAATCCGAGACCCCACAAAGTTAAGTGAAAGGTCCTGTGTGGCAAAGTCAAGATTTGCTAAGCATGGTTCAGTATGAAGAGCATCAGCTTTGGAGTCAGAATACTTTGCTTCAAATCCTGTGTGACCTTGTGCAAGTCATTCGATGTTTCCAGATCTCACTTTTTTTCATCTGCAAAATAAGAGGGTTGGTTCAGATGGCCTCAAGCATCCCTTCTAGCTCTAAATCAGTAATCCTATGATTACTTGATTCCAAATCCATAACTGTTTCCACTTTACCTGAAGACCTCCAGTAATAGAAATACATACTCTTCCAAGGCAGCCCATTTCACTTTGGGATGCCTTTGATTATTAGATAGTTTTTCCCTTTTATCAATTTCTTCTAGCTGTGTTATTGGTCAGTCATATCCAACTCTTGGGGTTTTCTTGGCAAAGATACTGGAGTAGTTTGCTATTTTCATCTCCAACTTATTTTACAGATGAGGAAAATGAGACAAACAGAGTTAAGTGACTTGCCCATGGTCACACAGCTAGAAAGTGTCTGAAGCTAGATTTGAACTCACAAAGATGAGTTTTCCTGACTCCAGGACCAGTACACTATCCACTGCACCACCTAATTATAGGTCCTTGTCTATCCTTTGGGACCAAGGAGAACAACTGTAAACTCCTTTCTATATGATAGCATTTAAAATACTTGAAGATTGCCCTCATATAACCCAACCTCAGCATACACATACACATGCATGCATACACACACTCATCTCTTCCCCAAGCCAAACATCTTCAGATGCTAAAAATACAAAGTATACACACTTAAATGTCTGAACAAGGCTCTGAACTGTTATTTGTATAGGGCTTTTAATTGTGCAAACAACTTTCATTTGTATTACCTCATTTTACATTCCATTTCTGTTAGTCAGTCACTACCTGTACCTGTAGTATTAAATTACACTGATGAAGAGATTGAAAAGTTGACAGCTACAGATGAAGAAAAATAGCTATTCTTTTGCCAAAATGAGGTAATTAACTGGAATTGATTTGCAGCATGGGAGGATGCTATTAAGAGTTAAGATCCCCATCATTTAGTTGACCCTTCAGTATTTCTGCTTGAAGTCTATGCATGGGAATTGACTTGCTTCTTTTTTTTCCGTCTTCCTCATCCTTTTTTTTCTCTTCCTACTTCCAATAAATCCACAGGTCAGTCCAACCCCAGGGTGCATCCGAGCACTAATGAAGATGCTGTACTGCCCATATTGTCGAGGACTTCCCACTGTGAAACCTTGTAACAACTACTGCCTCAATGTAATGAAGGGATGCTTGGCAAATCAGGCTGATCTCGACACAGAATGGAATCTCTTTATAGGTAAGAAGCATTTAAATGGCACATGGAACAAAGGTGATAACAGTTAAGTGTTCGATAACTCATTTTTGGTGATTTAGGAGGAGAGAAAGGTTTATTGGAGATAATGGATTTTTTTTCCTTTCTTCATCTCTTATAATACTAACTTACCAGCGTTTAAAAAGGATTACTATTCTTCCATGTGAAAATTCTTATTTATCACATAAAGATTTTACTGAACAACTGTATTGAATTAGCTGTTTTTTTTATGAAGGCTGTGAAAATATTCTTGTTGAGCTAGTGGACTTATGTGAGGAGAGGATGCGTCAAAAAAAAATCTGGTTTTTTTCTTCTGCTCATAGAAATGTCACCTACGGTAATGTGTGTATCTCTCTTTTTTATACCTCAGGATAGTCATGGGTATTAGAAATGGTATACTGTAGAGAACATAAGCTGATTCATATACCATAAACTGAGTTGATGAAAAGGGCTCCATATTTTTACTAAAACTTGAAAAGTGTCTTTCTTTAATTTGTTGAAGGAAACAGAGTATACTTGCATTAAATATATTTAGACTCTCTGAAAGGCAGTAGGAAAAGAGTGTGTGTGTGTGTGTGTGTGTGTGTGTGTGTGTGTGTGTATGTGTGATGGAAAAGGGGAGGACAGGAAGAAGGAGGGCATGTGGAGGAAGGATTGTGAATCACAGCCTTTCCTTGAGTCACAGAAATCATTTAGTGAGATGTGCTGCCAAAAGATATTTCCCAAACAGCCATCCAAGGATAAAAGGACAAATTTTATAGGCAGACTTCTCCCAGCAAAATGCACAGGGCCTTGAAAGAGTAAATGTGTTTTCTTCCCTTCTGTCAAATGGCCTTCAAATAAAAGTATTTCCAATTGCATTTATTGCAATTACATGGTGACAAGTGGAGTGGTGCAAATAATAGTGGCATATTTTAGCCATTAATGTCCTTCATCATTTATGCAAACCTCTACACCAAAATGCATGTGATTCAGTGTGAGTTAAATCAGTTAAATGGAGGTGCTCTGAAGAAATATTTCCAAGATTCAGATAGAAGAGGAAAAAATTTATATGAGTTAGCATCTGGGGGGAAAAAATGCCCCAAATATGACTAGAGAAGCTTTCCTGACAGTCATTCAGTACTGTATGTGGTCTATTGATTACCACACATCTGTTTCTAAAAAAGCTAGGGGAAATAATTTTGAGTTCTGAAAAATGAGAGCTTTAAAATGTTTAACTGGCAATCACTTCCTACTAAAATCACAGAAATTATTTGGACAAAGCAAAAGGTATGATTTTAAAGATTCGATGTCCTTTTCTTCCTCCTATCCCAAATCTCCCAACCTGAAGCCATGACTAAAATTTACCCAGTAAATTTACCAAAATTTACATAGCAATGCGGACCTATGGACTTGTAAATATGTGAGAATGACAACAAAAAGAAATCCAGTGAGGGCCATACTCACATACACCTTCCTCACAGTCATAATGCCTTTCAGAGGTGAGTGAGTGTTATTCCTTTTATTCACTAGATGTGTGTGACCTTCGGCAAAGTCAGGTCATCCCTTAGTTTTCTCTTAGTTTTCTCATCCATCAAATGACAAGAGTCCAGCTAACTCTAAAATTCATAATTCTATTAAGATCTTCAGTATCCTGACACATGGATAAAGTGATACAATAGAGAGACATATACTACTTTAGGGTTTTCAAAATGCTTTCTCCAAAATTAACTCATTTAATCTCATAAGGAAACAAGGTATTTATTATTATTCCCACCTAAAAAATAAGGAAACTGGGGCCTAGAGAGGTGGTTATTTGCCTAAGTTCACATGACTAATAATCGGTGGGAGAGCTGAGATTTTGTCTCAGGTGTTGTGGTTTCTATTCTACTGGTCCTTTCACTCTACCATGATGCCTCATAATGAGAAATAGGAATGATGAGAATTAGGGTCAACTTTATAGGCAGGGGTAGGCTGGAGCCATTTTGAATCAAGAAAGCTGATTGTTACATTTTCATTGTGGGTATTTTGGCAAATGCTACAAATCAGGGCTTGACTTATGGTTTAGTTGATTGTCTAAGAAAGTGATGGAGAAAATGTTAATAAAACAGATTTAACTTAAAAGTGTGCCATGTGTATGTATGTGTGTGTGTGTGCTTCCCCCCCGCCCCCCTCCCCCCCAAGAGAGCTGGGTGGTTAAACATTTACTAGCACACCCTTTCTTGTAGCCCTCAGACTTAAGTAGAACGGCTTTGATTAGTAGAAAAAAAACGAATAATAACCTTTCTTTAATGAACCTACTTTACATCTGCCTTTAACCAGGTTAAATTCCATTGATTTATTTTTGAGTCAGATAATCATATCCCTACACTTCACCTGAAATGAATAAGACATAGTAAGGTGACGTGATTTTCCTCAGATTGCCCCAAAACCCATTGTTGGAAGTGGGAAAAGCCCTGAAATCTACAGACAAAGTTCTGTTGGTGATATCACACAGGGCCTTGGTTAAGGACTTGATGGAAGAATGAAAAAAATGGGCTCTTTTACCTTGATGTCACAGTGATTGAACTTTTCCTGGGTTTGATTAACCAGCCGTCAGTCCCAAGTTCTTAATCTCTCCATTAACTGTTTCCTAGATGCATATTTTATTAGAAATAAAATGCCTTCTGAGTCTTTTACCTTAATAATGAAATCTTGAAAATACTATATTTGCTTTATAGAGAAATGATGAGTAGGTAGTATAGGTAAGCAATCATACTTCTCTCCTGTGTGCCATTTTTTGAGTGTCTTAATCCTACTTTAATGCACTTTGACATCCTCTCTTCCCCTCCCTATCCTTTCTTGTTAGTCCCTAGATGTTTCTGATCAGAAACTTGCAATTTTTCAGTTCTACTGTGGCCTTGAGAGATGATCACAAACACAGAACTATTATATTGTGGCAAGATTTACTTTTGCCATACTCTTCCAGGTGTAAAGTGCTAGTTCATTAATTCGCTACAAAAATTAGTCAAATATGCCAACCCCATTTTACACAGATATAGTCAAGGATGACAAGGAAAATGTGCAATTGAAAAGATCAGAGTGTGAATTTGTAATTCTACACTGATTATATATAATAGCCCAGCCTTTGGTCAACACCTGCAACATGTCACCATTTTCAGGCCTGCCTCTTTGTCTCACAGAATACTTCAGTCAGACAGACCCACTCCTGTTGCTGATTATCATGCATGCCAACTATGTCTGCTATAGTAATATCCCAGTTTATACACTTTACATTTATAAAAATTATGTGCTCATCCAGAATGTTAACAATGGCAGGCAGTAATGTGTTCAATAAAATCAATGATCCAATTGACAGAACATCCTCATATTCTTTGCAATGCCCTGAATAAATTGAGGCTAATTTGGAACCATTTAGAATTCAGTTAGTTTCTTGAACTTGTCAGAAAAAAAGATAATTCATTTACAAAGTGAAATGTTTTAAATGTTTCAGTGTTCTACAGCCCAGCTGTGTTCCATTTCCATTGGTGTTCTACACTCTTTTCTCAGCGTGAACTTGGGATTTTATCCTAGAGAAATTCATATTTCTACTGGCAAGCCTTAGAAGGTGTTTTCCTCAGGCTTCTGCCAGTAGGCCAAAAACAGTGGTCTCTACAGAGTGGGTGCTCAAATAACCCTTGTTCATCAAACATTACAAGGAAAAAAGCACAACTCTTTACTTCAAAAAAACAGAAAAAAAAGAAGAAAAAGTCCTCCTTTTATAAAGCTGCTGACAGCTCTGCTGAAGATGAAATTTAGCCTCTTGTTTTTCAGGGCTTGTAAAGCCTCAAGTTGCCTCTGCCAGAAACTGTCAGCTGCTTTCTAATAACATGTGGAATTCCCTCAGTACTAAACACAACTAAACTTCTACTTGCTGAATTAAAACGAATGGCAACCCTCCACGGAAGCACTGCTTAGCTACAAAAGACTGGAAGGAATGCATGAGTGCTTTTTAGTCCTGTTCTCAGTATTAGAAAATAGGCACTAGGGGAAAAAAATAATAATTTTTTGCATTAACAGTCTCTGCTTAGACGGACATCCCAAGTGCCAGGGTATGGCCATGCACAAAAGATTCCAGCTTGGCTCCTGAACGTCATCTGAATGTTAGAAGAGCTTTTTTTGTGAATGTTTACATTAAAATAAAACTGCTCTGAGCTTTTAAGGAACTAACTGGGAAAATTTTGTGGGCAGAAGTAGTTGTTTCAGGAACATCGTGTGGCTATTTGGATTGTTTGGCATTGACACCTCAACTCTCCCGATAAGAATTGTTCTATTCGACAAGAGGTCGAGTTGCAGATTACCCCTAGTTCATAAACACAAAAGTCAAGGCTGAAATTACATTTATATAGCTATAATAAATCTTGCATTCACTTTAAAAACTGGGACGTGTACAACAGCGTCCGCCAAACATCTGGTACCTTCTAAGATTTTATAGACTGTGAAAATTGGTTTAAAAAAAAGAGAAAAGGAAGAGGCAGCTGTAGCAACACCAAGCAGAGATTTTACCCATTTGTATCTGATTTGTATCATTTTAAACAATACTCTTCTATGATGTTACACATAGTGACTATAATTTTTAACTGTAAAATTTTCCATTTCTGTTGGATAAAAACATGTAGAAGAGAGATAAGTTATGTGTACCTTAAAGTTTCATTTTCACTTTCCTTTTATGGTGGATAGTAGCCTTTTCATATAGAAAAATTTTAAATGGCATGCATGATAAGGTTTCAAGACTCTTGAGAATGGTGGTGGTACTGGCAGACCTGGGAAATTTTTCATTTAAAAGGATTAAACACCCATTTGTAAGAGTGTATGCCAAATGCTATAAAGAAAATTATTGATATGATTTCTGCTCTTCAGTGGCTCATAATTTGATATACAAACAAAGGAATAGTAAACACTGAACAAGTGTATAAGCATATTTCATAAGTCGCTTTTTTTTTCCTTTTTTTAATCTGGAACTGTGATTTTATATGTGTGATGAGGTACCAGTGTGGATCCTTCCTCTGTGGCACTCGAAGGTTGTGAGTTTCCCATAGTAACACAAATAGTATTTTTTTTCTAGATAGAAAAGACTTGAACCCAAGTGTTCCTGACTTCAAAGCTGGCTCCCTTGCCATTCTACCATACTTGCTCATCATTGCATATCATATTACACAAATTATTTATATTGAATGTAAGCTAAGAGTAAGTGCATCTGCAGGATGTTGATGATGGTAAGGGAGTAAATGCCTCCATTTTTACTATGCAATGGTGGAAGGTAATACTATGTGTCTGACTTAAGCAGTGGAGTTGGGAGAGATTGTCAACATGTTTTTCAGGTTAGCCCAGAAAGATTTCATAGAAGAGGTAGAATTTTAAATCAGCTTGGATGAAACAGTTTATAAGTTTATAGGGAAAGAGAATATATGCATAAAAATATGTTATGAGAGTAGGTTTGGTGGTAGAAATAAAGTTATCAGGAAAAAGATGAAGGGAACTAGAGAATTTTAATGGAAAATTGATTTGAATGAATGTTCTCAAAAACAAAATTCTGGCAATATAAAAATAGCAAATATTTTGGATGAAGGAAAAGAAGCTAAGCATGTAAAAATATGTAGCTTCATAGGGAGCTCTCTGATGATCTCAGGATCAAAAGGTACATAAAATATGGAAACAGGAACATGTTAAAAAGAACTATAGATAACAAAAATATGCGAGACCTATAAAAAAATCTAAAAGTGAGACTTTAAATTAGTTAAGATTTCATGACTTGGGCAAGTAACATGCCAGGGTACTGAAAAAAATGCATAAATATGTTGACTGGGACAGATCTTTTTTTTGTTTGTTTTGTTTGGGTTTTTTTTTGTTTGTTTGTTTGTTTGTATTGTTGTTGTTTTTTGGCTAGGCAATGGGGTTACTTGCCCAGGGTCACATAGCTGGTAAGTGGCAAGTGTCTGAGGCCACATTTGAACTCAGGTCCTCCTGACTCCAGGGCCAGTACTTTATCCAGTGCACCACCTAACCGCCCAGTCTGGGACAGATCTTTGAAGAATCATAGAGATTGAGAAGGAGCTAGGAAACTGGATATAGGCAAACATTGTCTCAATTTTCAAAAGAGAAGGCAATGCTGTATTCCATATTCTAAAGACCATTAGTTAAACTTGGTTTCTAAGCAAAATGTTAGGCCAGATTATTAAATGGATAGTTTTTGATTATTTAAAAAGGAAAGCGGGGGCAGGTAGGTGACGCAATGGATAGAGCGCCGGCCCTGAAGTCAGGAGGACCTGAGTTCAAATCCAACCTCAGACCAAAGACTTGACACTAGCTGTGTGACCCTGGGCAAGTCACTTTACCCCAACTGCCTAAAAAAAAAAAGGAAAGCAACAATGACCAGGGGCCAACATAGGTTCAGTAAGAGTAAAATTAATCACATTTCCTTTTTGACATAGACCATGGCAATGCTATATACCTATAGATATACAGGCACATACATATGTATACCTATAGATATATAGCTATACATACATATGTAAACCTATAGATATGTAGATATACCTATCTTCATTTGCACAAAACACATGGCAAGGCTTTTCATAATGTTTTTATGGGCAAAATTCAGAAATGTATATTAAATGATAATAGAGTTAAGTGGTTTATACCTGGTGGAGTGACACTCCATCTGAAATGACTAAAATGACCATGAAAAGATTATTGATTAATGGATAGATATCACCTTGGATGAGTTCCCTATGGCTTTGTTCAGGATTTCTATCATTGACTTAGCTGAAAACATTGATTGCATTTTTATCCAATCTAAAATTGACCCAGAACTGAGAGAGAGAGCTGATACCTAATAATAACAAACATGGGTTTAAAAAAGATCTCTGTAGTCTGAGACATATGAGGTGAAGTTTATTAGATGTAAATGTAATGTTACATACTTAGATTCAGAAACAACTTTGCAATTATTGAAACATTAGACCATGGCTAGACAGTAATTTATATGAAAAACACTTAAGGATTTTACCTATTGAAAGTCCAATTTTAAGTCAAAATATGGCTACCAAAAAGACTAATATAACAAAAGATGTTGCAAAGGTGAAATCAATAGGCCTTGGCAACAGGTAAGGTAAGAGATAGTGAAGATTTGAAGACAACTTGTCAGGAGAGTACTACCCTTGATAATAATAGGGAAGTAGGGGGTGACAGTTGGCGGGGGAGGATTCAGGGAGAAAGATAAGGAATTTGGTTTGGGAAATATTCAGTGTAAAATGTCTACTGGACATCTAGTGCAAAATGTCTGAAAGACAGAGATGCAAGATGTAAGATGAGAGGTTAAGGCAAGAAAGGTAGATTTGAGAATCGTCAGCGTAGAGATGGTGATTAAATCCATAGTATCTGATGAGATTACCAAATGGAATAGTATAGAGGGAAAAGAAAAAAGGGTCCAGGACAGACCCCTCTGGACACCTAAGTTTAGAGGGGATGATCTGGATAAGAATCCAGCAAAGGAGACTGAGAAGGAATAATCTGATAGGAGAAGTAGAAGCAGGAAAGAGTGCTGTACCAAAAACCTAAGAAGCAGAGGGTATCAAGGCAAAGAAGATGATCAATAGAGCATCTGTGGCTTTTTGGTCCCATTTCTGTGTAATACAATAACCTCAATAATAAAATTTAAACAGTATCTTTATTTACTTATTAATTAGTTCATTATCTGGGTCTTATCTTGGCTAGACTGGAAATGGAATAGTCACTCCGTGGCCTCATCCTGCTACTGAGTAGCAGAGAAGCTTTGACCTTCTCCATTTCTGACCTGGACTGGGTCATTCCCCGCCTTGCTGCTCCCTCTCCACCCTCCTGGCCACTCCAGGAAGTTTGCAATGTTTAGTGCCAGACTTAGTGCAGATGACTTATTGACTTTAGCTCTCCTGCAGCTCCAGTCACCTGAGCTCAGATTTTCTACCAGCAATTCAACCTCAGCCTCTCCTAGTAGTGGAGAGTGTAAGCATGTTACACTTAGTCCTGGCACATTGATTTTAAATTGAGGAACAAAGACTGAAGGCATTATTTGACATTTTAAAATGTTTATGTCAGCTGAAAAGTGTGGTTTTACCCTCATGTGTTCTGTCATTTTAGTTGTGTCTGACTCTTCATGACCTTGTATGGCATTTTCTTGGCAAAGATACTGGAGTAGTTTGCCATTTCCTTCTCCAGCTCATTGTACAGATAAGGAAACCGAGCAAACAAGATTAAGTGACTTGTCCAGGGTCAGATTTGAGGCCACATTTGAACTCAGGTCTTCCTGACTTCAGGCCTGGAGCTTTCTCCACTGTGCCACCTAGCTGGCATTCCTAGAGAGGAGAGAAAAAATGCATTGGTTATTATCAGTTGAAGACCATTCCACATCCTCTTTTTTTTTCCTTTTGGTTCATTGGTTCAGTATCTTTTGTTGATGATTATCATATGCTCTATTCCTTCTGGAATGCTGGCAGAAGGGGGAAGCCACACCATCAACTCAGATGAAAAGAAGAGAGAAAGCTGGGTCTCATCCAACTGTCTAGGGCAGACTGTATTTGTTGTCATTACTCTAAGTTTGGAGTGTAGTGTATTTCAACTGAACTGTACATATTTTATAAACATTCTTAAGCAGTACAGTAGTAGGAATATTCTGTTAGTATAAATGCATGTGGCTGTAAAGCAAATCCAGATGCTGACATTTCATAGCTTATGAATAGTCATTAAAACCTAGGTCTTTAGGCAGCCAAAGTAGAGAAATCATTGAATAAAAAACTCAAAGAAGACATGGGCTGAAACAGTCCTTGTAAATGATCTAGTCCAACCCTCTCAAATAATTGAAGCCTGGAAAGGTCAAGTGACTATTCTTGCTATCAACTATCCTATATCTCGTCTCTCTTTTCTGGCTAAACTCCTCAAGAAGGCTGTCTACAGTCCGTGCCTTCACTTCCTTTCCTCTTATTCCCTTCTTAATTTTCTACAGTCATCATCCAACTGAAACAGAGCTCTCTCAAATTTGATCCAGTGACATTGGCCACATCTAATGGCCTTTTCTCAATCCTCATCCTTCTTAACCTCGGTGCACAGCTTTTGATACTGTTGATCACCTTTTTCTCCTTAATACTCTCTCCTCTCTAGATTTTCATGATGCTGCTCTCTTCCAATTCTCCCCTTACCTATCTGACTTTCTCAGTATTTTCCAGATCTTGAGCTGTCATGCTTATTAACCCTGGATGTTCCCAAAGGCTCCTTCCAGTACCATCTGTATTATTTCATTTGGTGATCTCATCATGATCATTTCTGTACATATGGTTCTCAGATTTGTCCAGGAGCAGTTAGGTGGTGCAGTGGATTCTGGGCCTGAAGTCAGGAAAATTCATCTCTATGAGTTCAAATCTGGCCTCAGACACTTACTAGCTGTGTGACCCTGGGCAAGTCACTTAATCCTGTTTGCCTGTTTCTTCATCTGTAAAATGAACTTGAGAAGAAAATGGCAAGCCACTCCAGTATCTTTGCCAAAGAGTTGGACATGACTGAAAATGACTAAACAGTTATCTTAAACTCAACATGTCTGAAATTGAATTTATTTTCTCTGCCTCCCTCTCCCTAACATCCTCTATTATTGTGGGGAATACCATGATCCTCCCAATCACACAGGCTCACAATATAGGTATCATCTTTGACTCCTTATTCTCTCATCCCCTACATCCAATAAGTTGCCTAGTTCTGTTGATTTTACCTTGATAGCATATATCATATAAATCCCCTTTTCTCCTTTGACTGCCACTCATCATCTGATGTAGGCTCTGATCATGTCATGTTTGGACTATTGAAAAAGCTTCTGCCTGGTCTCCCTATTTCAAGCCTCTCCTCATTGCAGTCCATCCTCCACTAAGCTATCAAAGTGATCTCCCTAAACAAGTCTGACTATGTTAACCTATTCTTTCAACTAAAGTAAATCCCTATTGCCTCCAGAATGAAGTATAAAATCCTCTGTTTGGCTTTTAGAGTCCTTCATAAACCTGACCCATTCCTACTTTTCTAGTCTACTTACATTTCATGCCCCCCAAAATACTCTTAGATCCAGTGACGTTGGCTTCCCTGCTGTTTCTCTTACGAGGCACTCCATCTTCCAACGCTGTGTATTTTCATTTGCTATCCCACGTGCCTGGAACACTCTCCTTCTTCATCACCAACTTCATTGACATCCTTTAAGTCTCAACTAGAATCTCACCTTCTGCAAGAGGGCTTTTCCAATTCCCCTTGTTAGTGTATTCCCTCTGGTTAAGATCACTCATATATCGTGTTTGTGTGTAGTTGTTTACATGTTATCTCCCCCATTGCACTGTAAGCTCCCTGTATGCATGGATTCTTTCACCTTTCTTTATACCCTCAGTGTTTAGCGTATTTCCTGGCACATAACAGGCACTTAATAAATGCTAGCTGACTGACTGATTGACTGATCCAAGATCATATGACTAGTGAGTAGCAGAAGCAAGACTATAATCAAAGTCTCTCAATCGAGGGCTCTTTCCATGGGATGCCGCTCTTCTCTAAAGTCCTGTACCCCCAAAGAAAGAGAGAATAATTTTAGATATTATTCCATTTTATTATATTAAATAATATTCTACTGCTAATTTATATTAGATAGAAAGGATATTTGTCATGGATCTTTTCCCTTATTTTTTTTTTCACGGAACTAGAAGCAATCAACAAACAATAAGTTTAGTCTTATGACAAATGCATCATTCATTTTTCATCCTGCTTTTTCTCTTCCCCCAATTTCATCTCTCCATATTGAGGCTGCCACTTCTGACTATTTCTTCCATTGAATATTGATGCACTTACCTCTTGATAAATATATATATATATATGTCATTTACTTTATTGTGAATACAGTAGAGTTCTCAAATAAATGGAAACAAATAAGATATTATGTCCTTCCAAAAACACAGTTGAGGAGATGTCAATAACTACTTATTTTTTCACCTCTGTGAAATCTTCATGTGAGAGGGAGTAATGTAATAAGATGACTGGAAAGGTAGGAGTAGGCCACATTGTGAAAGGCTTAAAATGCCAAACAGAGGATGTTATGTTTGTTCCTGGAGGCAATAGGGGGCAACTGTATAGAATGAAAATTTTGAAATGGGTGAAATAATTAAAAAGGCATCCTTGTTTTGACTATATTTTAACTTCAGAGTTATAAAAATACTTTGGGGTATACTCAAAGTAGTTGAATTCATCTGATTTCAGAGCAGAAGAAACACTACTAAATTGACACTAGTTTTAAATGCCATAAGCAAAGTAAATTTTTGTAAGTCATCTCTGGAAATGAAAAAAAATTAATTTCTTTTTTCATTGTCATAATTCATCCCGATTCCAATATTATCATGTTATTTCTCTGTACTTTAACACAAGTTCTCCTAGGAATTCTTATTTCCAGAAATATGATAAACAGAATTACTCTCTTTCCTATGTGGCCATTATATCTCATCAAATTCTATGACTTGACCTTTCGAAAAAGAAGTTACCTCTAAATTAATTGTGATGACTGAAGTGTTTAATATTCAAAACATTTTAAGGAAAGTCATTAGGGTTTCAATGGCTTGGGGATTTCTTTGCTTGTTAAGCGCATTGGCTCTAAATTACAACCGTGGTGTCATCCTTGGAGCTGGGGAAAATATTATAAAAATAAGAATGCTAACTTTCTCATTTAAAGCAATGGTCCCTAACACAAGAGACATATTTGGATAGGGTAACAGACCTTTACATACTAATAGTAATCTATAACTTTGGGAAGCTGGCACACAGTTCTTTCCCAAAGAGCAGATGTATAAAAGAAAAATCATCCCATTATAAATATATTATCCTGAGACTATGTGGATTAGTGGAAATCTCTTTGCGTATTTGAAATAAAGGAAAGCATGCAGTTCCCCCTATGGAGATGAAGTCCTTCATTTAGAAAGCTCCATAATGTTTATTTTTTGTCAGTACTTTGGTAACAAATTCTTTTAATCTCACCTAAAACAGCTGGGGCAGCAAGAGACCAGAGTTTCTTTTGTAAATGATGGTATCTTAGCAGAGTACAGAACAATGCCTTTTTAACTGTTGCAACTGTACCAGAAATGTGTAAAAGGGAGCTTGGGGACTAACATTAGAAAGGGAAATGAGTACATAATTAGGTGTGAAATAATTATAATTTTGAACTATTTCAAGCTAGTTCTCTGAGAAATTAAAGTGTACATGGTATTATGAGAGGACAAAAAAGGATAGGAGAAACACTGGCATCTTCACCAAACATGGATTTATCACCAAGTGTGCCACCTATTTGGAGCTCATTCTGAACTCATGATTTTTTTTTTTACCTAAAAGCAGCGATGCAGTATTTTCTTTTTTGTGACAACATGTTTTAATTTAAGATCAATTAAATATAGTCTGTTACAATACACTTACTCTGGTTCTACGGTTCTGAATTATTCCCATCCAAAATTCATCATTACTCCTATGGTTCTTTTTCCTCTGAGATAAAGTCTCATCTCAATTGTTATGATAATATAGTAGAAAATAAGCTCTTCAAATGCAGGGACTGTTTGGTAATTTTGTCCTTATATCTCAATTATGTTACTATCCTATTTAAAGTACCATAATGATTTCTGAAAGGAAATGATATTGGGGATTTCTTCACTAGGATTATAGCCTTACACATAGCAAGCATTTAATTTTTGTGGAGGTAAGATAAAAAGCATGAACAAAGGTGAGAAAATATGAAAAGTGTTCAAGCAATTGGGAGTTTGAGCTGCTAGCTACAGTACATGTAAGAGAGTTGCAGAAGATAAGCAGGGAAAGGAAGATTATGGTTAGAGTATGGAAAGACTTGTACGTTAGACTAAGGAATTTGCCTCGGTTCGGAAAGCAATGGGGAACTACTGATGACTTTTTGAACAGGAGGTGGCATCAATAATGATTTTTGTACAGCCTTAGGTTATCAACAAATAGTTTGTTAATGAAACTTATTAATTGCATTACATAAATACATCAAAAAGATACATTTTGTAAGAATCACAAATAGCCAAGAATACTACCCCCATTAGTAATTCTGATCTTGTGACATGGGGAGGGGAGGAAGTTATCTCAATTTTGTATCTACACACATTCAGTGTTTCCTTAAAAATAGACAGGCATAGGGGCAACTAGGTGGCACAGTGGATAGAGCACCGGCCCTGAAGTCAGGAGGACCTGAGTTCAAATCCGGCCTCAGACCAAACACTTGACACTAGCTGTGTGACCCTGGGCAAGTCACTTAACCCCAGTTGCCTAAAACAAAACCAAAAAAAAAAAAATAGACAGTCATAGTATTCAATTGTCAGTGTTTCCAGGGCAATCTCACCAGGAAGTTCTGTAGTAACTAACCCAAAATTCAAAATAGAGATTTCTAAATAATAGACAATAGCTTTGAAGTTTCTTGAGGAGAAAATAGAATAATTTGAAACAATGAAATACACACAAAAATACATTTGCTAGCAAAAGGGCTTTTTGGGATTCCAATAAAGTTATACAAAATAAAATGTTAATAGAATTCCCATTTTAAAAAAAAGAAATAAATACAATAATGAAATAATGTTTGAAAAATAGGTCATCAGGTCTTTGTGTTGATTAATAGATTGATATATGTTTATTGAAAGAATGAGTGACTGAATGAGTGAGTGATCAAGTTAGCTTTTTGTGTGTATTTCATCTATGACAATACTTGATGTAATTTAAGGCCTCTCTGAAATTTTTCACATCTGTACACACCCCAGAGAGTTATCTGTACATTGTTTCAAGGGAAAGTTGGAGAACTTTACATTTGCTTGTATATTGCTATAAAATTTTAATCAATAATGTGATATGGCATCTTAGAGAAATGTAAATGAATAAAGAATAGGTGATTAGTAATGACTAATATAAGAAATGTTAAGGACCATCAAAGAAATGAGAGGCTTTTCAGCTTAGGTAAGTCAATATGAACCTAAGAAAGAAATTTCTCTAATTACCTATAAACATCTAACTAGAAAACATACAATCCTTGCTGTATGCTTTGAAAAAGCATAGGGGATTTCTGGTTGGGCCCTGAGTGAGGCTGGAAAGAAAAGCCAGCCAAGAAGACAAAAAGTTGTAGATATGGTCTCTTTGGCCTCACGGTGACCACCATAGTGACGAGTGTACTCTAGTGGGACATTTACTTGTTTGTATCTTGCTTCATCTCCAGAGGACTCAGTTAAGGTATCATCTACATACTGATGACCTATGCAATTGCCTGCTTTCTCTTATAAGGATAAATCTGATTGTCTCTTAATTCAAAGACTGCTTTAAATTATTTGTTTGGAAACTGGCTACCTTAAAAACATTTATGTGACAGTTGAATTCCCTAAAGTTAAGCAATTGTTTTCTTGTTTCATTTTTTAAATTGCCCTTTGTGCTTACTTTACCTGAAGTAAACGCTGACCTAATAATATGTGAAAGGTGTAGGTACTCTTCTGAGGCAGAAGAGTGTGAACCTAGTGAGATTTATGTTATTCTCATTCCCTGTTAGAATCTGAAAACTTGACAATGGCTTCTCCTTCCCTTCTCCTCTCCCTTTACTGTGTTATAAATAAATGAAGTATTGAACACTCCTGCAATAACATTAATGTCTGTTGCTTCAGGGAACACATGGATATCCCCTTCAGAAGCAGGGGGAGGGAAAAGACTTTCATAATGGTATTAGATCTATAACAAGTCATTTCAGAAGAAATTAAGAATTTAATCTTAAATTTCTGTTTCTTTTTGGAAAACAGTAATCAAAATCAAATGAGATTATTTGTAAAGCACTTACCACAGTGCCTGGCACACAGGAGGCATTATATGTGTATATACACGTGTGTATATATGTGTACATACACACGAGTGTGTTTACACATGTGTATATGTGTAATGCTTGTTCTCTTCTCCTTCCCAATAAGGTCCTTTAGAAGGCAAAGAGTTGAAAACTATTCGTAATAACCCCAGTAATAGTAATTCTGGGGCTAGTATTATAGTAGATTGCTAGGACGTACTCACCTTGTATAGTAGCTATACATTTCCTAAATTTATATATCAACAAGAGTGATGCAAAGGGATCATTTATTTTCCAGCTTCAACTTACTTTTTGCTTTGGCTAATGTAAAAGTTAAAATGTTGACAATTACATTTTTCTGTTTTCTGCAAACTAAAAACACAGCATGAAAATGTGGATTTGTTGGAAATAATTTGACACCAAAACAATAGCCTCAAAAAAAGGCATATGCAGCTTCCATCGGTTAGTGTAACACTAACAAAAAGACAAAATTTATCTTTCATGTTGTGAAATTCACAAAACAACTCCAACAGACCTCTGCAGCCTGCCCAATTTATTTGTATTGATTTGGGGGTGGTCAGTAGAGGAGAGCCTTTATTTTATACCACAGAAAATGCAAATAACTCAGAGGACTCCAAACAGCCTGTACACCTGTTTACTTACACATTCAACACATAAAGCACACAAATTAGTTCCCCAAGGGAAAGGGACTGAACTCAGGGGGGATGCCATCAAGGTGATACTCCAAGATTCTGATGAATCTCTGGCTTTCCCATTGAGTCCTGCCTAGTCCCTCCCAGACTCCTTGTGGTACCTGCTGGGCCTTGGACTCCTGAAAAAGCAAGCACTCTTTGACTTGGTTGTATGGGCAACTCCCTTCCAATTGAACATACACAGTTTTGATCTCCTTCCCACTGGGCTTAACAATTCACTTTAATAAAGAACAATGGCAAAGCCTGATGATCTTTTTCCTCCCCACCCAACCCCATCCCAGCTCATCATTTTACCCTTAAGTAGCATCAGCAAGTCACAAGGATTCTCTTCTTTTTCCAAGCGCATCACTGTTCGGATACGTCCTGCTCAAGAAACCACTCTACCTACTCAACTACCACATTTCTGGATAGAAGATTAGATGCCAGAATCTCTTAAACAAATGCGGGGCTAGTTTTGAGTTAGTCTCCCAGGCTGTCACTGCTCAGAAAATCTCCCTTTTCTGGCAAAAACCTATATTCTAGAACTTGTGCACTTGGAATTACATAAGAGGAAATCTTAAGGACTGGCCCGACCCAGGAAATCTCCCTTTCTTGGCTAGAAGGCTAGATTCTGGGATTATAAAATAGAAATGCCCCCCTCTACTATATAGGAAGTTGGGATTTAGGAACAATGTCTGTGAACTTTCTCCCCCGTACTGAATAGCCCTCCCCGTTTCAATGAAAACTAGAAATAAAGTAATTCAATTCATCCCTGAAATATTCCCAATAAATTCTGTTTAACTCTATGTTTAAGAATTTTTCATCTTGACTTACACTTAAAAATTCAGTTTCATTATTTCCTGCAGATTAATATAGTTTAATTTGATAATTATATTTCATTGTTATTAAAGTATCTTTTTAGTGAGGAACTCTGTCATTCTAATTATATATAATAATTCATATTTTCACAAGTTCATGTCATAACACCACAATATTGACTTTTTACATCTCTTCGGAAAATATTTGGTGATTCTTTAAAATTGGGAGTCAATGGATTTTATAGACCCTGACAACATAGGCAGATGCCTGTTAACTCCTAGGAAAAAAGTACAAGAACTTGGAAAATCAGAAGCCTAGTGGCATTTTTGACAACTCCCATTCCCAAAGAAAATGGAAGTCTGGGGCAGAAGAAAATGTTGCACTGCAGAAAGTTGAGAAATACATACAGAGTTAAGCAAGTGCATTGTTAAAAAAAAATTAAACCTCCTAACTATTCACGAATAGGAAACTTATAACAGGTCACAGGGCTATCATAACCAAAAAACCCTTCATGCAGCAGACTAGTTTAATAGAACAAGAATGAGTTTACCTCCTCAGGCATTGAGATCATTTGGAAAATGCTGATTAGTGGCTAACAAAAAAATCTTTATTTTACCACATACTCACACACCCCATAATGATAAATCCTTGCAAATCTTGTAATACATTACTACAGTATCTGATTTCTAGAAAGCATTGTGAGAAGATGGTACTTCAACTTCCTTTGGCAAATATGTCA
Source organism: Vombatus ursinus (assembly GCF_900497805.2). NCBI lineage: Eukaryota > Metazoa > Chordata > Mammalia > Diprotodontia > Vombatidae > Vombatus > Vombatus ursinus. Next base: position 3,249,478 of record NW_020950792.1, on the reverse strand, counting down.
TTTACATTAATATATGTATCTTACAATGCACTTAAAAACTTTGTTAATTCATGATCATTTGATGTGTGGAATCGCTGATGATGGCTTAGCATTAAAGTCATTCTTGAAATTAGTTTTTATTTCCCTCAGGCATTTCTTCCCTAGTTTGTTTCTATAACAATTAAGATAGGAGGCATTTTAGAGCTATTTTCCCCTTAATCTTGAGAATTTTTATTTTTTTAAATCACAAACCTCTTTCACAGAGGAGGGAGGTGTAAAGACACCACTGTGACTCTAATGACCAATATTGTGGTTTCATTTGTCATACTTAAAGAAAAAACACTTTGAAATTATGTAAAGTTTTAAGAACCTTTGCATCTTCTTATTAATGGATTTTTGATTTATCATATTTTAAATATATCAATGAACATATGTGGTGCTACAGAAGATAAATTAAAGAGGATTCTTCCCTTTCCAAGCTAAGTGTGCTATGCAAAGATCTTTCCCTAAATTTTAATAAAAAATTGAGTGTGTGGCTTTTCTGGGAAACTCCTACATTGTTTACTTAGCGTGAGGATGAGAAAAGGTAATGAAACAAAGTAGGTCTTCTGATATTCTCATCAATTTATGATTTAGTAAGATCTGAGCATCACCTGTCACTGAAAGGTGTCACATTAAATTAATTAATAAAAGATAAACTTTGAGTCTTGAGTGAAAGCCTACCTACATTTATTAAGCATTTGCTATGTTCTAGATGCTGTGCTAAGTTTTTTATAAATATTATTTAATCCTTAGAGCAACCCTGGGAGGTAGGTATTGTAATAATCCTCATTTTACAATTGAGGAAACTGAGACAGACAGAGATTAAGTGACTCATCAAGGGTCATACTGCTAGCAAATGTCTGAGGCTGGATTTTAAGTAGGGCCTTCCTGACTCTAAGCCCACTGTTCTGTTCTAATTGCTTGAAAGCTGCTAGAACAAGATACAGCACAGTTCAGTGGAAAGTGGGTGGGCTAGGTGGCACAGTGGATATAGTTCTGGGCCTGGAGTCAGGAAGACTCATCTTCCTGGATTCTAATCTGGCCTTAGACACTTACTAACTGTGTGACTTTGGGGAAGTCACTTAACCATGATTACTTCAGTTTCCTCAACTGTAAAATAAACTGGAGAAGGAAATGGCAAACCACTCCAGTGTCGCTGCCAAGGAAACTCTTTTGGGGTCAGTCAGACATGACTGAAAAATGACTGAACAGCAACATAGTGGAAAGCACATTGGATGTGGCATTAGTAGAGACCATGGGTTCCAATACTATTTCTGAAGTTTACTCATTATGCGACCATGGGCAAGTCACTTAACCCCTGAATTGTCACTTATGGAGTACATTACAGTAGACACTCTTTTCAGGTATGAGTTGTACTTGATGAATGCTGACTTCCTCACTCTAAAGTTCTTTGATACGGCAGATTTACAGACAAGATTCTTCTTCAGGAACAGATTAGATTAGAATAGTGTGGTCCTTTCCAACTCTGAGCTGTAATGATTTTGTGAAATGTCAACATGAAAGTAGTTATCTGATAGTAGAGTGCAGAATGGATTAGAGCAGAGAGACCAGTACATCAAATTTCAACAGCTCCCAAGTTAGCCCTTCCATTGCCCAAACAGGGAGAAGCAACTTACTGTCTGTGAATAGTATCACCAAATTCCCAAAACATTCAAACCAGCAGTGTTACTTTTCTGAATGGGAGTTCCACTAAGAGCAAAAACCTCTTGCTGCTACTTGTACCTGGGACACACTATTATGTCCTGGGCTGGATACAGCTGTGGAGAAAACTTCCTGAAAAAAGAACCTAATACCATATCTCCCTGACCTAGCTGCTTTTGTCACTCATGCTAGTCCTAACAGAGTTGGCACAGACCTGGAAGCCATAATCATCTCCTGATTTCTCCCCAGGTCTCTTTTCAAAACCTGTGCTCAGACAGATATCCCTAGACTGCTACATGCACATCTCTCTAAGACCATTTCTTGATGAGGAAGGCCTATTACCCAAAGGCTTCCTGGAGAATATAATCTAGAGAAACTGTGCCTACCTATCCATAGGTCTCTTATGTGTAAAAATCAAAACAGGAGACAGTGGCAGTTGAAATAAAGGAATGAATTGTCAAAACCTTACAAAAGGAGAATTTTCAGGAATTTGTAAATAATTGAATATGAGGTGAAGGAAAGGGATGATTTTGGTCATTACAAGCCTGGATAATTTTGGCAACACTGACAAACTGGAAAGAAGTGTTTTGTATTAAGACACGATGAGTTTGAGAAGACAGAGCCATTTCTAAAAGGCGGCTTCACACGCGTTTGGAGCTAGATCTTAGGGAAGCTCTGTGAGACTCATCTTCAATCTGATTAGCACTTGCTTGGGCATATGATCCTGAGGTCAGGTTCACTAATCTAAGCTAGGAAACATGTGCTCAGAAACACCTCTTACAACAAGGGGTCCTCAGTCCGGTGCAGGTATAGTCAGTGAGGGTCTCTCCATATCTAATCATCTTCATCCTAACTTTCCAGATCATAATCTTCGATCTGATTCTCCCTGCTCCTGTGTGTACTTCCTTCAATGACTCTCTACTTACCAAATCTCTTTAATAAAGTGCAGGGAATGCAAATAGAATGGTAACTTTACAGCCAGGTTCAGAGGAGAGAAATTCTAATAATTCTCCAAAATGTTTTGATTCACAATTAAGGAGACCTGTGATGAAACACACAAAATAATACTGATTTTCATGACTGGATTAAGACTATTAGTAGTTCTATTGACTCTGATGATCACAAATGCATATGTGCCAGGCCCCAAGTATCTGGTTATACTGGAAAAGCAATGTGGTACACATGGAAGAATAAAGGGAAGGGAATAACATTTTTTTAGCATCTACTACTTGCCAGGCACTGTGCTAAGCACTTTACAAATATTATCTCATACCTCACAACAATGCTTCAAGGAAGAGTGCTGAATCAGAGTTGGGGACCTGAGTTCAGATTCTGCTTATTCCTCGTGTGACCTTGAGGAAGTCATTCATTCTTCTAGACCTTATTTTCACCATCTATAACATAAGGAGGATTGGACTAGAGGGCCTATTAGTTCCCTTTTAGCTCTTCACCTATGCTGCTATGAAAAAGCTATAGTTCTGATTGATTAATGACATTTACAAATGTTACAAATAACATCCTCCACAGCTGTATTTTTCCTTCACGCACAATGCTATGTGTCACAAGGCAATATCATTCCATTTCTGCAAATATTAATTAAATGGAAGAATGTACCCCATGGTATATCTGTCACCAATGAAAACCACCTAGGTAAGGACCAATGTAATATAATGGTTTCTCTAAGTTAATGGCCTCTGGCTTTAAGCCCTGTAAGGACAAGAACAAATATATGTGATGCAACTTTTACACATAGACCTCTGGAGGAACAGATAGGCTTTTCAAATCCCATATTGCCAGCTCCTGACTTAAGAATGCTCCAGAGTATAAATTATTTTTCCCATATTCTATTGTGGCTTTTGTCAACTGGCTTCTGCTTATCCTCTTATGGGTGAGAGACATGAAATATTATTTGAATTGTGAGCAAAGAAAGTGCCCTAAAACCACCTGCCCCTCTTTGGAAAACCAACACAACAAACAGAGGAAAGGTCAAATCTGAAAACAATAATTTGGAGTTGCAAAAAGCAGCTTAGCTCAAAGGTTTAGTCTGTAGATAGCATTCAGTCGTCAGTCTGTAGATAGCATTCAGTCGTTCGGTGCACAAGGAGGATTTAGATTTGTTCACAACTCACAGAGAAGCCTAGAGTTTTGTGAACAACATTTCAAAAGAGTAGTTTAAAAGTGTTCACTGATTTTTTAAAAAATATGATCAAACTGATAACGAATAGAATTTAGTAGTATGTCCATATTGAATTTGGTTAGTATTGGTTGAATATAGGATCCCTTGAATTTCCATGTGAAATCTCTCGATAATAAATTACATCTCTTCAGAAAGTCCAAGAATTTAAATTCAATTTAATATTGTTCTGCTTTCCATCAATTCCCATGCATTTTAACTTGTGTTCACTGAGCAACAATTCTTTCATGTCAATAACTCATTAAATTATACAAGAAGTCAAGGTGAGAAAAGTTGTATATTGAAAACTACATTCAGACTTTGTGGGAGGAAAGTAACTTGGAGATTCAAAATGTGAACTTCATCCTATTAAATGATAGCCAAATGAAATGTAATGTCTATTTAGGCTGATATCTCCTAATTAGACAGAAGCAGAGGAGCTTCACTGATAGGTCTGCTTCAGTATTTTATGTGTTTAGACAAGATATGTTGAGTTTAAAGTAAAACCTTACTCAGTAGTAATTGTGGGAGCAGTCTGAATTCATGAATATATTAAGAGAAATAGAGCTCTATTATTTCCGGGTACATACTGAGACTTGTACTGGGTCAGAAAAATATTGCCTAGTCATGGTTCTTAAGAGACTTGTTTTACTGAATGTTATAAGAATGATTTGTAATGATTACATCAAGTTTTTCCCCCCAAAGAAATGCCTATAAAATGTTTCAAAATAGTTTATTTTCTTGAATAATTAGAACGTTTTCCTGAAACTATGTTTAGACTACCTTTTTAAAAATACATAGTTTAAATGGGTCAACTTTAATCCAAGTCTTCTCTGAGGTGTCTGAATTCTGAATTATGGAGTCCTAATAGTTTGCTACATGAGCATAATGAACAGTGTAAATTCAACAAACAGATGTCTGTTGTATTCAAGGGATCATAATGTATTAGGCTTTCACTTCTTCAAAGATGAAAAAGCTCTCCGTGAGTTCACAATCTAGCTGTGGAATTATACAAATAAGGTTATACAGAGACCAAGATGACTTTCTCTTTTTTATTTTGATCTTGGTTTTTGTTTTGTTCGTTTTTTGGCAAGGCAATCAGGTTTAAATAACTTGCCCAGGGTCACAGAGTTAGTAAGTGTCAAGTGTCTAAGATTGGATTTGAACTCAGGTCCTCCTGCCTCCAAGGCCAATGCTCTATCCACTGAACCACCTAGCTGCCCCTTTGATCTTGTTTTATTGGATAGATTATATTCTACCATCACAGTCAAAATGTCCTTTTTCTTCAGACAGTTATACTAAATGTATTTCCAGTAATTTCCTGATAAGTTGACTATAATATAATTGTTACATACATGTTATTCAACAATTCAACTCAACAAACATTTATTAAGTACATACCAAGTGTCAGATATGGTGCCAGGCACTGTGGAAACAAACAAAATCCCTGCCTTGTTGGAGCTTACATTCTATTAGGAGAATTCAAGAGAGAAACAGAGACACAGATAGAGAGGAAAGAGGAGAGTCACAGAGAAAAACGAGACAGGCAGACACAGAGACATACAGACAAAGGCAGGAGGTATTACTAGCTACTAAGGGAATCAGAATAGGTTCTTCCTACAGTAGGTGATACGACTTGATCCTTGAAGGAAATCAGAGATTTAAGGAGGGAGAAATGAGAAACAGGTGTGTTTCAAACATGGCAAATGGAATGCACTAAGGCATGTACAGGAAACATCAGGTAGGTCAGTTTGACTGAAACTTTGAATATTTCTTTCTCAAAATATTGCTTGCAAGTGTGAGGATATTTTGTTTTAAACTGGAAAAAAAGCACATTTGCATTATTTACTAAACCGCCATGATGTATCTGGACTTTGTCACAAATGTTTTCCTGTAGTGGAATTCTGAGAAAGAAGTAGGAGCATATGAAGAGGACTGTAATTACAGCAATTATGGGAAAGTGATTTACTGGTTGTAGAAATTGAACAGATTTCAAATAGGGTAGATTGACCGTAAAAGCAAGCAGGATATTGAAAATAAATATTTTGGGAGCTAGGAAATTGCTTGTTAAACACACATACCAAATGTAAATGTTTACTAATGTTTGTATAATTTGTTTTGAGTTCCTTATAACATAAGATGGTGTGGTATGTTTTTTTACTGTAAAGAAATTAAATAAATGGTAAAAGGATACACTTGCGTGATTCTTCCATTTGCCCATCTGGTAGATATATATACTTGTTAACTAAAAAAATAGTTTTTTTAAAAAAAATTGGAATAAAATGAAGCAGATAACTTATACTAGAAGATAGCTAACACCAATAAATTATTTCCAAATTCTGAAAATAAATAGAACTGATTAGGATGCAAGAGTTGGTTAAAAAAAAATATGGTGGTAACATTTAATGAACATGACATTTTAGAGTGATTGAGTTATAGTCTTTGTACAATTGTTTCCTAAAAGTATAATTAAAGGAAGGCAGACATTCAAAGGGCATTCAGTGGCTATTCTATAAGAATTGTGATGCTAGCAATGATAGAATGTATATAGCTTTTATATACCATTAAATGATTACATCATTGTTGGATGGAAAAATACAACATCATCTGCCCACGCTTTCTGGCCTCTTTCACTGCTTTCTTCTTTGAATATATTCAGTCTTTTTTGTTGATACATAAGAGTGGTGGAGAGAAAAGGATGTTAGGCCTGGACTCACAAGAGACCTGAGTTCATACCTCACTTTTGACACTTAGATGTGTGACAATAGACTTGTAATTTCATCTTTGTGAACTTCAGTTTCTTTATTTGTCAAATGTAGATATTTTATATTTTACATCATTGTTTTAAAGATCAAAAGAAATAATATGAATAAAGCACCTTGTAATACTTAGCGTGCCTTATAATTGCCAACTATTATTAAATAAGTGAGTAAAACATCGGTCCACCCAACCTTCTTTTTTGTTTATCTTAAACCTTTGTCCTCTACCATTCCCTGCTCCACTAAAGCCAACTTGGAAGAAAAGTTCTCAAATACTGAAATGGATCAATGATCAGATTGTTTCTGGAGTTCACTCCACTGATGCAGATAGTAAACCATCCATACCAGCCTATTTCATACAACATTTTGTCCATGTCCTCCCTACAATTCATCACAGTATTGGAGACCTTCCTTGCTTTCTCCTAACATCATGACGGTACCAGTGAAGCATTCTCTTACCCACCTGTCATCCCTCGCTCATGCCATTTATCTACATTCTCCCACAATTCCTAATCGTGTCATACAAAACCATCTTTAATCCTTCTTCTTCTGAATTCCTCATTGGTTAAACATTGCAGCCTGCTTATGCCTCTCCATTGCCATTTGTCTGACACCCATCTTAGTTCTTCAGAGGCAGTACTGTTCCATGTCTCAGTGTCATATAGAAACACTAATGGAATGTTAGTTTTGAAAAGATAGCCCCTTGTTTTCATGGGATACTTGGGGTCAGTAAAAGAATTTTACAATTTCTTTGAAAGCAATCAAGCCTTTAATCATTCTTTTTCAATTCTGGGGACAACCCACTGTCCATCTGTACTGTCTGCCACTGTATACTAGCGTGGAGGAAAGGTAGGCTGTAAAAATAACAATCTTCAATTGATAGAAATTCTAAGAACAAATCAATATGAAAAGAGGGGCAAAATAAGGGAATTGCATATATAGTTGTGTGTATGGTTGGTTGGAATATTGTTTGGGTAGAGAAATTTCCATTTGAATTTGGAAGAGTTGGAGGACAACACCCACCAATGACAACAGATAAAAACAAAGTATATGACGAAGTCCAAGAGAACTTGTAAACAAAATAAAGAGGCAGCTGCTTGGAGAACGTCTTTGCCAGAAGCATTTTTAGAAAATTTAAGTATATTTTAAAGTATGCATTCCCTTCACAAATTATAAATATTCACCAATGTTGGATTTAGAATTATATTATGCATAGTGTTTCATTCAGTAAGTAGCGAAAAATGATTGTGTTGGTTTTCTGTGATTTGTGCGATAGAATTTTAAATTATTTACTGTGAAGAAATGAATATCATTCAGCCATGATACAATGGCATAAAAAGAGAAGCTATTACAGAAGTGAGACTTCAAAATGGGTGGAAATCAATGAGATGAAGAGAGAGCTGAGAGAAAGAGAAATCCTGAAAGGTGTTTTCTCACCCTGACCAGGAAGACAAAATTGTGTGAATTCAATGAAATAAACATTTACCGAGCACTTGCAATGTGCAAGGAGCAGAAAAATAATAATGTATTAGCACTTTAGAGTTTACACAGTGATAAACTCAGAGGAGGAAAAGTGACAATGGCTCTGGAGTCAGAGGCCCTGGGTTCCAATCCCACTTAAGATTTTTGGTATCTGTGCGTCTTTGGGTAAGTCCCTTATCCTTCTAATAATTTTCATTTCTTCATCTTTAAAATGAAGGAGTTGGATGAGATGGCCTCTGCGGTCCCTTTCAATTCTAGTTTTATAGTCCTGTGATCTTATGTCATCTACTAACTTTAGGAAGGCAGGGAGGGACCCAGGGTCTATAGCCCTTGATTGTCTTTTCTTGACTTGGAAGGTAAGGTATGACCCACACGACCCTATTTCTGTCACATGTTGGCCTCAAGGCCAACAGTTATTACCTCCAAAGGACAGGGGTTCTGCAGGAAGCTCTAGGTATACCTTTCCTTTGAGGATATGTTGAATACATTCCAGTTGGTCAAAATGTGCTTCCTCCTTCATCTGCTAAATGGGATTCTCCCTCCCTCACCTCCACCACTTCATTTAAATATCCAAAGAGTATACCTATAAGTGCCTTGCACTTTTTTTAGCATCTGAAATCCTTCACATCAGTATCAAAGATTTGCAGAAATTTAAAGTGGGAAGGAACCTTATTGACCATTTGGCCTGTGGTTCTTACCTTTTTGGGATGTGGCAGACTCCTTTTTCAGTCTGATAAAATGTGGATTCCTTCTCAGACTAATGTTTTTTCAATGCATGAAATAAAATACATCAGATTACAAAAGAAATCAATTATCAGAATATTTGTTAAACAAATTCACCAAGCTCAGGTTAAGAATCCCTAATCTAACCCCACCTGCTTATTTTACAGAAGAATAAATGTAGATTCAGAAGCATTTTATGACACTGGTTGCAAGTTTACGTAATGAGTTAGTAGCAGACCATTGGTATCAAATTTCCTAATTCACTAGGCAATACAGTTTCCACTATATTGACACCATTTTTCATTAGGTTAGTATCTCTTTCCCCCAACCTGTTACCTCATCTGCAGCACTATGCAGACTTCTGCACCCTGTGACTGGACAAGCAAAGAGGAGAATTATATGGAAATCACTGAATGCTCATGATACTGCTCTATTAGAGTGATGGAGTATAGCCACATATTACATTTGGGGAAATTTAAGGATTAAATGATATATTCAGTTTTCAACAGTAGAGTCAATCAGTCAGCAAGCATTTTAGTATCTACTAGGAACCAGACATTGTGCTATGTACTGAGAATACAAAGAAAGGCAAAACAAAACAAACAAAAAACAGTTCCTAACCTCAAGGGGCTAACAATCTAATGTGGAAAACAACATGTGAACAACTATATACCGCGTGTCCCAAAAGTGCAGTTTTCTTGCATACATGATAAATTGGAGATAATAAACAGAGTAAAAGCATTAGCATTAAGGGATATCCAGAAAGGCTTCTGTAGAAAGTGAAATTTTAGCTAGCTTAAGATGTCTGTGGGACACCTATCAGTATCTTTCCTTTGTTCCTATGTTACACTCCCATCCTACTTATTTGTGCACCCATTCTATCTGGAATTGTCTAGGTCCCTTCGGATTCTAGAAGTCTAGAACCTAGCTCCCAGTCCCCAGCATAGTGCTCTTAATGGTTTCTTAATTGGTGTTTATTAAATTACATTGATTCTATTATGTTTCAACCAACCCTGACAATTGATGCCACAAATTTGTGGACTCAGATTCTTTAGGTTTGGTTCAAATCTCCCCGAAGTCCATGAACAATGTTTTCAAGGACTTAAAGATCTAGTAACAGATTATTACTAAAGATTGATTGCTCTGCTTTAATAATTAGAAGGTCTTAATAAGCAGCTTACCCTTGATAAATAGGATTGCTAAAAACTGCCATGCTTATTGTGGACTAATAAGGTTGAAGTGTCAAGCTTTGTAATGCATTATAATCTTAGCACAGCCTGATGCTTTAAACTCATTCATTATCTACCCTTAAAAAAAAAAAAATCATTTACTACAACCGTTTCTCACTTTAAGCAGCATCTCCAGAACAGGATTAAGCAAAAGTTAAAGTGTCCTATAGTTTGGTATGCCTCCTAATTCAGGAATCATTTTCAGAGTGTATAGTTTGATTAAAAATAACTATCACATACACTTATGTATTTATCTGTGTATGTATACATATTTTACATATCTGTCCTTGTCTCCTTCCACTGGAATGTAAGTTCCTTGTGAGTAAGGATTGCTTCCTGTGCTGTATGTTCAGTGCCTAGCATGGTGCCTGACACATAGTAGACCCTTTATAAATGCTTGTAGATTGATACCTGAAATACTAACTGTGTGACCCTGGGCAAACCATTTAGCCTCTGTCTTCCTCAGTTTCATCACCTGGATTCAAATCTCACTTCTGACAATTGCTGGCTCCTTGATCCTAGGCAAACTTCAACCTCTATGTGCCTCAGACAACTTCCCTAAGACTTCCTATACTCAGCAATGTGCTCAACACCCTGAGGGATTATCAGCCATTTTCAGCTACAGAGCACAGGGCCATCTTGTGCAACCTGTAATTTCACTGTATAGAGTTCTCCGATGTCTTGATGACGTGGAATCCCATGAAAACCGTGCCATTTTATATAATAAATGCAAGTAGCAAATGCTGGATTTTCATTCAAGGATGAATGAGCTATGACCTTATTTAATTAAAATAAGAATTATTTGATCCATTCTTTAAATGTATGGAATTTAAAATGTATCGAATGTCCCACCCCTTCTGCAAAGCCTTCCCTGAACTATTCTAATCTTCATTAATCTCTCTCTCTCCTGTGAACTCCTAAAGGAGTTCTAGCCAGTACCAAGCAATTTAGCAGTTAATTATATGAAGACTTCTATCTGTTCACTTTGTTTCAGTCTTATATAAACTCTGTAAGGGTTCAAATTATGGTTTTTTTTTTTATCTTTGAATTCCTAGGACCTAGCACAGTACCATGTAAATAATAAGTATTTAATAAATTTATGTTGAATTGAGTTCAACTGCCCATTGAATTCAATTCAATGTAAACTCTGGGAAGGGCAGAGGCTATCTGATCTTCTGTACACGTTAGGTAACTTCTAAGTACTGCATAAATGACTATAGATAAATTGTGTAGATTTCAACACAACACAGTGTCTGGCACATAGTAGGTGCTTAATAAATGTTTATTGACTGCTTGATATAACATGATGAGTCAAAATTACCAGAGAACATACTGCTAGATGTTTTGCCTTCTACCCTTCAAAGATCTGTGATTTGATTTGTCCCTCTATAACTCTGAGTTGCAATGGCCAAGAAATTTATCACCTTGTGGCCACCTTGATGCTGAGTCTTTCTAAGCTTAACTATACTGTTGCTTACTTTTACAAACAATATATCTTAAGATATGTTCATTTTTTTTCTATTTGCTTATAATCACAGCTGACCACTACATAGCAAAATGTTTTAAGTTTTCCATAGTATTTACATACTTCAAGCTGTAATTAAACAAAAAATTCTTGTCTTCACATTTGATAAAGATGAATATTGGCACTTTTACATTTTCAAAAAATTTTAAAAACATTTGGAGAGCAGTACTCACTTATGTTTTTCTTTCCTTTCACTTTGTGAATGAAATCTAAGGAGAAAAACTTTGGTTTTGTTAATTACACATACATATACATATGTATGTGGGTAAGTGTGAGTGGCTATGTGTGTGTATATATGTGTGTGTATATATATGTGTGTGCAATCCAAGTATGGGGATCATTTTTTCCCTTTGAAGTAGGATTCTCAGAAGTCAATGCAACTATCCTCAATTAATCAATAAACATTTATTAAGTGCCTACTATGTTCCAGACAGTGTGCTAAGCACTGAGGATGCAAAAAAAAAAAAAAAAGTCAAAAGAAAATCCCTGCCCTTAAGGAGCTTATGTTCCAATTGTGAAGACAATATGCAAACAAATATATACAAAACAAGCTATACACAGGATAAATAAGAAATAATTAGCAAAGGGAAGGTACTGAATGTAAGAGGGGTCAGAGAAAGTTTCCTATAGTAAGAGAAGAGAAAGAGTACTAAGTGTACACAATACTTTTTGTGAAAATCTATTCAATTGTCTTTTCTATTTTGGAAGATAAGTTCACAAACTCCCTATGAAGAAATAACTTCTGTGACATGTATATGTGTGTGTGTGTATATATATATATATATATATAATTTCAGCCAGAATCTTTGCCTAAATCTGAGTATTGTGGCTATAGAATTAATCACAGAACTAGAAAGGTAGGTTCGCATAGTCTTATTACTTTCAGAAAAAAAATCATATTGAGGTATCATAGCCATCCCATTCCCAGAGGCACCATGACATAGTGGATAATATTGGACTTTGGAGTCAAGAAGACCTGAATTTAAGTTATGTTTCTGATACTTATTTGCTTTGTGATATTGGGGCAAGTTATTTCACTTCTCTGATTCTTACTGAGTTCTTTAACACTGAGCTCAAACATCTAATCAAGTGAATTTCCATAGCTTTTGAGCCAATTACGCCTCTATTGGGCCTTGTTTTATGATACTTGGTATGATATGTTTTCTTCAATACATTAAAAGATCTGAGATTTCACTAAACTACATGCTAACTCCACCAGCATAAAAAATAGCCCAGCTCCCTGAAAGACATTCATGAACTGGTACAACACACACACCCATACACATATATACATACACATACACACATATGTGTATGTATAGAGATAGAGATAAAGAGAAAACTACACGCTACCTGGAGGACAGCCTTCTCCCTTTGAGGCTCTGTCTCCTTGGCTAAATTAGTAATAGCATCTAAATGATAGCAAAATACTTAGTTGCTGGGCCAATGCTTAAAGCCTTTTCTATTTGGTAGGACCTGCTTGTGCACTACTGGCAGAACCTTCAAGAGCACAGGGTCACTTTTGTGACTTGATAAATGACTTTCACCAAGGGAGGGTGACATAGTGGTTAATAAGTATTTCATCAGGGCAGCTAGGTGGCACAGTGGATAGAGCACCAGCCCTAGAGTCAGGAGGACCTAAGTTCAAATGTGGCCTCCAGCATTTAACATTTACTAGCTGTGTGATCTTGGGCAAGTCACTTAACCCCATTGCCTAGCCTAGAAAAAAAAAAGTATTTCGTGACAACCTCAGGGCTTTTAGCCATACTAATCTGTTGATTGAGTTAGTCAGTCAATAAACATGTATTAAGCACCTGCTAGGTGCTAGGTGATTGTGCTAAGCAGTGGGCATACAATGAAAGGCAAAATACAGTTCCTGTTCTCAAGGAGTTTATAGTCTAATGCAAAGGTTCCCAAACTTATTTGGTCTATCACCCCATTTAAAAAAAAATTACTCAGCACCCTCCTGGAAATCTACTTTCTTTAACCCTTTAATGGTTTATTTTTAAAATTTGTGTCATTTCAAATATATATAAAATATTTTTAAATTATGCATTTATTATGCATTTATTATTAATTTATTATAATTTGTTATAAATTTGTCAGTTTTTTCCTGCATTGAAATTTTGATGATGCAATATTGTGGCATGAAACTGTTTAGTATCATATTGTAAACAAATCATTACATGCATATATTCCTGCTGATGCATGCTGGACTTCCCAACAATGCACAACACCCTTGTCTGCCAACACTTGCTTGTTAAGGCCTGTCAGTGGGGATCTGAACCCCTAAAAGGAAAAGACCATATCTTTGGGATCTGGACCCCAAAAAAGAAAATCTCTGGACTTTTCCCAGATCTCTGGCATTAGCCTGAGGCTGTAATCTGCTCAACTGGCCTTTCATTGTGGCTAAACCCAATCTCCCAATTCTGTTCTGTTACCTCTGATTACCTCGGCCCTTGCCACCCTGAATCCTAGCTAGACTCCGTTCTCCCTTGGCCACGGGGTCCAGGTCCCTGAAGTTCTATTCACCCCAGCTTACTGGCCACTCCCATCCAGATCCTCCTTAGACCCCTCCTCCAATCACCCCAAACCACTTGGCCACTCCCTCCCACAGTCTTTCTGTATATAAGGTCCATCTTGTCTCCGTTAAGGTGCTCAGATTCTTAAGACCTGGCCCACTTGTGTTAGTGATACACATGTTTAGATTCCTTAAGAGTCTGGCTAATATCAGAGCAGGTAGGTGGTGTAGCGGATAGAGCGCTGGCCCTGAAGTCAGGAGAACCTGAGTTTGAATCTGCCTCAGACCAAATACTTGACATTTACTAGCTGTGTGACCTTGGGCAAGTCACTTAATCCCAATTGCCTTAAAATAAAAAAGTTTTTAAAAAAAGAGTCTGGCCAATATGACAGATGTTTTAATAAACCCTGTCTTTAGCTAGAAAAAAAAAAAAAAGACCTGTCAGTGGACTTGACCTCTGATGGATTATAACTTGCATTTTGTGTGTTTATTTGGAAAATAATGTAATCACTACAACTTTAACTCTGTTACACAACAGATGAAACATGTACGAACAGTTTTTCAAAATTTTCTTATCTTCTTTCCTTAGGCTTCCACTGGCCCCTTATTTTTATTAAACATCCCCCAATTGTGCCTGAAGCTACTATCACCCCTCCATCATTCCAGCACCCCCTATGGGGAGGTATCACCCACTTTGGTAACCTCTGGAATGGGAGAGAAAACATAGCAACAACTATGTATAAACAAGTTCTATATAAAAAGCTATGTATAAATATGATATATTGGAAATAATCAACAGAAGGAAGGGTTGGGAAAGGCTTCCCTGTAGAAGTCAACATGGCATAGTAGAAAGAGAGCTGACTTTGGAGTTAGGAAGAGTTGGGTTCAAATCTCCCTTCTGACACATACTGGTTATGTGACCCTAGGCAAGGCATGTAATATCTCAGTGCCCCCAAGCAACTCTCTAAGACCGAGTTGCAATGGTATACTTATAATGATAGAGGAAGTTCCTTACCAGAAAATCCTTTTGTGATAAAATCACAAGTCCTATGCCCAAAAAAAAAAAAAAATCTGTTGATATAATCCCAGAAGTAATTAAAACACTTGCAAATCATCTCATCTCTATAGCTTTTTTAAAAGCTGTTATGAAATTATTAGTATTTAAAGGCCTTATTAATCTCTTGTATATGCTTACATAATACATAATTGTATTAGAGTAAGAACATCCCTACATATCTAACCAGGTGTGGCATGACTTTCTGAGTAAGCAAGCTGAATTACCATCATACCATTGGAAACGTGGTTTGACATGGACAGAAGTTCCTCTTCCCCAGTGAATGTTAATATTCTGTATAAGTGACCTTGCCTATCAAAGCAGACTGTAATTCAAGATAATGTGTGTGCTGAGAATTAGCACAACCTAAGCAAAATTGGGAGCATTCTGATTTGGAAATGGTCAGACTAATTCACAGAAAGTATGTTTTAATTAAAAATTGAGAGAAGCAGCCATGCATTCTAAATGTGTTTATCCACAGTAGCACATTGACAGAGAAAACAAAAAGGGAATCTACTGGTTTTATCCACTGATAAAACAAAAGGAATTGAGACAGTTATCCTGCTAATTCAGCTTCAAGGTCAAAAAGCAAAACAAAAACAAAGAGAAAAACAACCCCTTCCATCCATTTGACATTAGTAAAAGAAAATGTTTTTGGTCCAACTTAGGACCAAATCAAGAATTGAGACTTTTAATTTCCAACTTGAATCTGATAAGATGTAATTTGATATTTAGTCTGACAAAATTTTCTGATTTTTTTTTAAAACTTCGAAGGGTTTTGTTTTAGGGTTTTTAAAAAAAATATCAATTAATTGAAATTTCTTCAAGTAAAAAAAAAAGTTTGAAATATGGTCAAGTATTGTTGTCACTTAATCCTCTTAGAAATTTGAAGTGTTTGAATAAAAGACTAAAACCTGATGGCCATCTCATTACCCTAGACTGAATGTATCTCATTTCAGAAGTGTGATATTTTGGAAAAAGGTCTAGGACTGGGAACCAGACAGGAGATTCTCATTCTAATTCTGGCATTAGCATTGTCAGAGTGCCTGGCTTTGGCAAAACCACTTACCTACTCTGGGCCTCAGTTTCCTCATCTGTAAGTATTTCTACATAGCAGTAAAGCTGTGAATTCCATAAGGACAGGGATTGAGTTTTTCTGTGTCTCTGACTCTCAAGTGATTAGCATGATTTCATTAAGCATTAGTTGAATGCATGTGAATTTGGCAATCTCATCTGTGTGGGCAAGCTCATCAACAATGCACATTACAATCCAGCCATGCCTGCTTGTCCCGTACTCCTTTAATCCATATTCACCCTTAAGTTCTCCACAGCAGTTCCACCCAACATGCTGAGGGTTTACACATTTCTTTCATGGCATCCTTTTTTACTCTACTTCTCCTCTGTAATTTCCTATTGTTAATATACCAAATGGCTAGTAAGTGCCAAAGACAAGAATTCAACCAAAGGCTTCTGGGTCCAAGGTTAATACTCTTGCTACTATTTGTGATCGAGGTAATAACCACTGCATTCCCATTTTAAATACTATAATAATGTTAAGTTAAATTTGGCCCACCGTATAGGGATGAGGGGGGAAAATTGTTTGCTGTTTTTTTCTGAAACTGACCTCATCAGAGTGAGCAAAATCCTTCTACCAATGCAGTTGGACAACTGTTCTGCAATGTACACTTTTTGCCTGGATAATTCAGCAGTTAAGTGACTTGCCAATACTAACGCAGTCAGAATGTGTCAGAAGGAAGATTTGAACATAGGTTTTCCACACTTTGAGGCTAACTGCTTATCTACCATGCTACCACACTGCCTTTCTAATGCAATCACCTCAAATATTTTCCCCAGTTTTCCTGCTCAGTTATCTTTCTCAAGACAACTTGAGCCTCATGAAAGAAAGTCAAATGCTTTTTTTTCCAAATTATTTCACACTCTACCCCCATCCCCACTCCCAAAAGACACACACATGCCTCCCCTCCCCCTTTTTGTGTTTTCAAAGTAGCAATAGCTGCCACCTACACAGATTTTGCTGAACAGAATTTGCTTTGTCCTTGCCAGTGAAATAAAAGAGTTAAAAGGGGGTGGAGGGAACCCCCATACCCAACTTGTCACTTCCTGAGCTGAGAATAGGAAGGAAAAGTATTCAGAAGTTTTGTGTTCATTGAGTTCTCTTTGTCTCTTCTTTTCTTCCCTTACATATTAGCCGAGGCTCTTCCAAAGCAATCTCCAAGCACCCATAGAGAGCTGAAGCTAGGGAACAAAATATAGGTCCCAACCATAAAACTTAAGGAATGGAAATCTAGAATGGAAACATTACCTTCCAAATCACCTTCCTTTCCCTGGTCTTCTCAGCACTTTTGAGCAACGGATGTAAAACTTTAGAGGACAAGATTTTGTAAAATCTGTCTTACTTTTACTTTTGATTACCATTATTATGTTTTAAAATTGGTGTAAGAAGCTCAAAAGATTAATACAAACACATATATTTAATACCCCCAAATAATATTATCTCCTTAACTAAACAGATCTCCAATTATAATTAGAGTCTCACAAGTAGATACATATTCAATTATTGTAAAATTCACAAAAGAAAATAATAGTTCATATTGGAAAAATCCATTAGAGTGATGATAATTTCTCTAGTAACATTTAAGCCCTATCTAAGTGGTCATGCAGTTAAAGCATGAAAAATGCCTTCTATGTCGGCAATTTTCTCACTTAGATTCCAAGTCATTATTCTTAATGAGACAGAATAATCAAAAGAGAAATGACCATAAACCTGATCTGGCTGTCATTAAAGTAACCAAGAAATTTCATTTGTGGCCAAAAGATGCCTACAGTTATATCCTCAGGTTACTATATTGTATTTTTGTGACTTAACCTATTCATAGTTCCCTTCATCATGTGGTTCATTAAAGGTATTAGATTTGAATGTAAAAGGGCAAAAAACTATTCTACCTTGCCCTCAGTAATGAATTTAGGCAGGAAATTGCTATTTGCCATTTGAAAAATTGTTTCCATCCTAGATGTTATACAGAGCATATAGATTCGGTATATTCACATTTAAAGTTAATGTGCTAGTCTTAGGTTGGTTAAAAAAAAGAATTAAGAAAATATATGGACACTGAGTGTGCTATTTGGGTAGTATTTGGATGAAATCTAATCTATTTCCCAAATCTGAAAAAAAAATCTTCCTTTAATTTCTTGCAGAAATCACATTGCTAAAATATAATAATAATAATATCTGACGTTAAGGTTTTTTTATAAACTGATTTACATAATTTATAAATCAATTAGCATATATTTTCTTCATTGATTCCAGTGCTTGGCACAGTGACTGGCTCATAGTAGGTGTTTAATATATGCTTATTGACTGAATGAATGATCCCTCTAAAATTCAGCAAGCATTTATTAAGTTCCTACTATGTGTCTGACACCACACTAGGCCCTGGGAAGATGAAGACAAAAAGCTACAGTCTCTGCCTTCAAGAAGCATATATAATAGCTCATAAAATTAATAACTAATATTAATAGGGAAGGGAATAATAATAGTAATAATAATAGGGAAATTTTTACATTTACATAGCATCTACTATGTTTCAGGGACTAGGCTAGGTGCTTTGCAATAACTATCTCATTTGATCCTCACAATAACCCTGAGAGGTAGGTGCTGTTATTATTCCCATTTTATAGTGAAGGAAACTGAAACAGAGATTAAATGACTTGCCCAGAGTCACACAACTAGTAAGTAACAAAGGCTGAGTTTGAACTCAGATCTTCCCAACTCCAGGCCTAGCATTCTATCCACTATGCCACCTAGCTGCATATTTTGATAACTCTCTCAATATAATTAGTTTCCATTGTAATTCTGCATATTTTATTTTAAACTTTGAAAATATCACTCTGAGAAGGGGTCCAAATAGGCTTCCCTGGGGAAGCTATAAAGGTTCCATGATATAGGAAAAGGTTAACAACTCCCAGAAAAATATAGCATGTGTACAGATAAAGTAAATATAAAGTATATTCAAAATAACTTTAACAGATAAAGAGCATTAAAACTACTGTAGAGGTGAAAGAAGGGTCTCGGTTAGCAGGTGGCAGCTGAGCCATATTTCTGGAAGAACACTCAGATTTTAAGAGGCAATGAGGGGATCTAAGCACTTTCCAGACAGCCTTGGGGGTATGAAGGCTAGGAGGAAGCATAACAGCAGGAGAGTGGAATGTCGTAGAGGGAACAGCTAATTCACCAAGTTAAATAGAATTGAGAGTATCTAAAGGAAAGTACTAGGGAATAAGGGTGGAAAAGGTGGCCTGTGGAGGGCTTTAAATGCTAGCCTGGGGATTTTCTGTTTTGTCTTATAGGCAGTTGGAGTTGAAATGGTAAGAGCTGTATTTTAAAAATATTAATTTGGCTTTTCTGTGGAAGATGCATTGACAAGGAAGAGCCTAGAAGCTGGCAAACCAATTAGGAGACTTTTATAACATTCTAGTCAAGAGAAGATGAGGACCTGAATTGGGACAGCAGCCACAGTGAGAGTGGAGAAAAGGCAATAGATGTTAAAGATGTTGTCGAGGTGAAATCAATAAGATTCAGCCTGTGATACATTATTAGAAGTGTTGGAGTAGGGAAGACTCACGGATGACTTCAAGGTTGCAAACCTCTAAATACTACAAATGTTATTGTCTCTTTTTTACAGATGAGGAAAGTGAAGCTCCATAAAATTACATAATTTATCAGCATTTTTTAGATTTTCTCCCTAAATAGTACAATTTGGGTCAAAAGTATCAAAGTCTTATAAGTGAGCATTAAAATCTTTTATTTCATCTGAAAGTCATGGGCCTGTAACCCTCATAGTCTTATTTCAGTCAGGTTCCATGCATTTCAGAGTTTCTACATTTACCACTTCAAGATTAAGTTGTCACACTATATTCTGTCAAGGATTTTCCCACCCCTTTCATCAGTTCCTTTAAAATGTTCAGTAGGAGAAGAGGCTGAAATGGTTGGGTAAAATTAAGCTTTGGTTATTTGTGAACTTCTTTTACCCAGAATAGATTATACCCCATCACTATGGATGAGAGCCAAAAGCTACTGTAAGGTAACATTTTTACAACATTTTATATGGTGACATAGTTGCATGATGTAGTATTCAACAGTGGTCACCTAATCCATAAGCATGACTATTATGTACTTGTGGGACCAAAGTGTATGCCCTGAAATATGTGACCTTGAATGCAGACATACTTATAATGAATGGAAGAGAATTGATAGAAACCAAATGTTTCCAAGATAAAATACGATCTTCACTAAGAAAAGAGCCAGAAATGTTTTTTTTTTTTTAAAAAAGAGCCAAACTCACAAAAGGCACAAGATCAGATGGGATTATGGATTCATTTATTTATTTAAATACTTCTCCGGATCCACAATTTTATTCATGTGTTCATTCCCCAAACGACTTCAGCTCACAGTACCCCCCCGGGCCTCAATTTCCTCATCTGTAAAATGAGTGGGTTGAACTAGAATGCCTCTGGAGTGCCTTTCATCTCTAGATCTATGATCTTATAATCCTAAACCTTAGTAGACAGTCTTCAATTTGCTGTAGTGGAGAAATTCATCATATCACAACGAACCTAACAAATTGCCTCTGGAAGTTTAATGAGGCTGATGCTCAGAGCACAAACTGGGAGACAGGTCTGTACTCAGAGCTTTTCTACCTTGGTGGAGGGCTTCTCAGAACATTACTCTGCTGTCAGAGCCTTCAAGAGCCCGCTAATGCACTGAAGTAAGATTTTCATCCAGGCTTTCCTTATATATTTATTTTGAATCAGCATATTTAAATGCAATGTAGATTTTCACATAGTAAGTCTGAAAAAAATGAACAAATAAATGATTAAAATTTAAGCACTGTGCTCTATCTCTAAGATAAATCACGTAGATAATAGCAGTCACCACTTTCTTTCTCTCCTCTTCTTTCTACTCCCCATTTTGGGGGAATTTTTCTCTAAAAATTTTTCAAAAACGAAGGTTTTGCTAGTTTGTTCCCCTGTTTTCCTTTAATGAAAGGGGAGAGACGGATCGGGGTGGCACATTGGATAGAATGCTAGATTGAAGTCCCCAAAACCTGGGTTTAAACGATGACCTCTGAGAACCCCGTCATTTATTTTTGTTTTCCCCTAACAGAGAGACAGGGCAGAGACTCCACTATGGAGTCAATATTGATTTCACATTCATTTGGGCTAGCCTGAAATTGAGTGGGTGCAAATAATTAGAGTGGCCAGAAGCAAGTTTAACAAGAGGATCAGTGGAAGTGTGCTAGGACCTAGGCTTAGATTTAGGTTTATTTGTCATCCTTTCCTCTACAAATCTATGGGTTTTTCCCCTCCCCCATTGGAAAAGGAGAGTGGAAATGTAGAACTGAAAGGAACTACAAAGATCATCCAGCCCACCCCTTTCATTTTATAGATGAGGAGACTGAGGTCCAGAGAGGTTAGGAGAATTACCCAAGGCCACACAGTACCCAGGTCCTCTTGACTCTCAGCGGAGTGCTTTTCCCACTATTTCATACTGATTCACACTTAGATATGGGCCACTTTTCAAAGACAGTAATAGCAACAGTAAGCGATTATAGAATTTAGAGCCACAAGAGACCTCAAGGATCATCTCTCAAGAATTGATATTGGGGGGGAGGAGAAGACTAAGGACCCCTTTGGCAGTTTGGTGAAGCTTATGGACATCTTCTTAGCATAATGTTTTTAAATGCATAAAATAAATACATAAGATTACAAAGGAAGCCAATTATGTTGAAATTTAATTTTTTAAAATTTATACACTCCAGTTTAAGAATCTCTAAAGGTGGTTATTAAACCACCTTTGATTCACTGATAAGAAAATTTATAGACAAAGAAGCTGAGTAAGTTACCCAAGATCACAGATCTGATTAGGTGCGCAACCTGGAATAGAAGCCTAGCCTTCTGACACCCAGGCCAGGGCTTTTTGTAACATAGGATGCTACTGCCTTGGATGCTGTAGGGCACAGTGCTAGACACTAATCTAATCTATCTGTTATTATTCTTTGCTCTTGAAGAGCACCAAAATGACATCACCATGTCCAGGTCAAAGTACAGTGTGTCTGATGGTGGCTGATCAGACCAATACAAGCTCAGAAGGCTCTACCACAGGGCAGGCTCAAGCAGTCTGTCTGAATACTTGGGATGGAGTTGTCTCTATACCTTAAACCAATGTCAAGCTTGAAGATGAAGTAGGCCAGGAAGGAAATCATAGACAATGGCAAATAAATCACAGAGTAATTACAGATAAATTCCCAAGCACTTTCTATAGGATAAGTATTTCTAAATTCCTTTGGATATG
The DNA here is from genome assembly GCF_900497805.2 of Vombatus ursinus. Lineage (NCBI taxonomy): Eukaryota > Metazoa > Chordata > Mammalia > Diprotodontia > Vombatidae > Vombatus > Vombatus ursinus. Next base: position 3,226,957 of record NW_020950792.1, on the reverse strand, counting down.
CTGATAATATTTGAATAAATTACCCTATAATTCTTTTTTGAAAAACCAATCTTATTTAACACCTACTGTTTGACCAAGCACTGTCCTAGACCTTGAACCCAAATATTTCCAACACAATTCATGTTTCAAGTAGCTTTAGAAATGTGAACACCTCAGGACCCTAAATAGAAACAGCTGCTAGCAACAGAACAGGAACAGGAACATTAGGCTATGGGCTTTGGATTTCTAGATTGCTGCAATCTGTCATCTCTGCCAGCTACACTCTCTTTGAATGCCCCTCTCCTTCCCTAAAACATGTGCTCCCTCTATTGAATGTGTTACAATAAAAAGAACATTGATTCTGAAATCAGAGGACCTGGGTTCAAATCCTGCTTCTAACACACACTACTTTTGTGAACATGGGCAAGTCACTTGATCTCCTTAGGCCTCAGTTTTCTCATCTATAACATTAGGGGATGAACTGGAAGGTCTTTGAGGTGCCTTCCATCTTTGCTTCTATGATCTTATGTTAAAAAACAAAACCCAAAATTATACTTCAAAGTTTGTTTACAGAGGCCAGAAAGGGAAACTTCTTGCTTGGCTTAACTTTGAATATAAAACCAAGATTATGCATGAAAATACTCATTTATCCAAATAACTCCTATAAGGTAAAAGTACAGAAAAATATCCCCCGGTATTCTTGCTGATTTTTCTACATTACTGTGACTTATGGAACAATGCAATATCCAAAGGAGCTACCAATCGATCAACAAGCATTTGTTAAGCACCTACCTATACTGTAAGGCAAGCACTAGGTTCTGGAGATACAGAGGGCAAATTGAAACAACTGCTTCCCTCAAACTGGCCATTGACCCCCAGGGAGCAATGGAGCATAGTGTGTGTAAATAGGCTACAGCTGTGTTAGCAATGGTGCTGTGTATGCAAGAAATGATGTAAAACACATCAACCAGGAAATGTATCCTCAAATAGGTTTTTTTTTCCCTTTCTTTATATCCTCCATGCTTAACACATGGAAAGTAATTAATAAATGCTGTTGACCAACAGAAAATGGGTAGATTATTCCTCTAACATAGGAATAAATAACAGATGGAAAGCCCAAGGTTGTACAAAATAATAAAAGACTTAGAGGAAGACCTTCAACCTTTTGGAGAAACTATCTCTGGAGATCCTATGAGAGGACATGGATTGCACTAGGATAAGAAGACTAGCCTTGGACAGATATCCCAAATCATTGAGATCAGAGATACATTGAAAAAGTATTTCCAAGTTCACATGTCTCTTTATGGTCGTTTCAGTGTAGAAAAGAAGGGATTGGAGTTTCCCCTTACTGTGTCCTATCCTTTCTGTCCCTCTGCCTTCTAAACCTATTGCTCCTTCCCCTGTATGGGAAGAAAGCAGAGAAATCTAATTTCTTCTAAGTTCCCTTTCCTTATTAAAATTCTATTAAAATGAAAATGTCAGTTCAGTCCTTATTGTGTTGTTTCTGTTGAATTTCAAAAATGGTACAGCTCAGTCATTTCAAAACATATAGCTAGAACTATGGCCATATTCCTCATTGTTCTTCCCCTGGAATTGAGACTTTGCCCCTGGAAACCTAGGTTCTGATAGGTGAGCCCTATCTTGCCCAGAATCGGAGCACCATGCCACTTCCTGGCTATTTCTAATTCATGCTGCATTCACTTACCAAACCATTTCCCTTCTAACTCTCCTTTCTGTTTTGTATTCTCCCACTAGAATGTAAGCTCTAGGCAGGAATTGTCCCACTAGCTTGTTATCTCCAGTTCTTAGCACCATACTTGACACATAATAAGCACTTAATAGATGCCTTTTCATTCATTTATTCCGTAATAATTTGCAGTAAAAGATGAGAGGTTGCTTAATGGAGCTGATAGACATGGTTTTAAGTTCTACCTTTGACATATACTTGCCAGGTGACTATGGGCGAGTCACTTAAACTTTTCATGCCCCCCTTTTCCCATCCCTATATCCCTGAAACTTTCTAAGGATGTGACAGACAGAAAAGTTAGCCCGTCTGCATCAGCAGAGAGCGCTTTCAGGCTAGGAATTCTCCACATAGATAAAGTTTTCCCCTGAAACAACAGTTAAGGATCAGAAGACAGACAAATTGCTACATTGTAATAATAATAATACTAATAGTAGGGTGACATTTATGTAGCATTTTAAGATTTACTGAGTGTTTTACAGATAATAGCTCTTTTGATCTTCACAAGAGTCTGAAGACTGAGATTTGGATGTGGCCATGGACAAGTTATTGTCACCTCCTTTCCGCCCCTGCCCTTGAATCAATTTCTTCATCTGCAAAATAGAAGTATTCTTATTTACAGTGCCCAGTTTATAGGGTTGCTATGAGGAAACCACTTTGAAGTCTGTATAAATGAGTTGTTAAATATAAGTTAGCTGTTGGAGAGCTAAAGATCATGATTTCATTTGCATATTTACTTGTTTGCCCACGAAGATGGGCCTGCACAGTCTCTTACTGCAATACAGACCTAAAAGGACCAAGATATGAAGCATATATAATTAATCATTTTTTGACTAATTGAATTTTAATGACCATACCTACCAGCCTATTCAATTTTGCTACCTCAGGATGCTAGTAATTCAAGACTTTTCTCTGATCTTTGGTTAAAGCCCTCCCAGTGGTGATCCACCATCTAACCACTGATTGTTCTATAATAGGCCATATTCCCTCCCTAAACCCCAGCTTCTTTGGGCTGTCGGCAGTTCACCGAACTCTACTGAGAGGTAAAATGCAAAGGCAAACCTTTCCCTTCCTCTTAAGATCATTTTCTATAATTAGGGTCTTGGAAGTAATTGCTCAGCCAGGTGTGATACTGCAGTAATATTTAAGGATAATACTTAGAAGTAATGATATAGTCAAGAGGCTTCCTGGGAGCATATTGATAGCCTGCAAACTTTTTTTTTTTAAATTTCAGAAAACTTTCTGATTAAAATGAGTAAGTAGTTGCCTTTTGCAAGAAGTTGTTGAAAGTAATTGTATATGAGCCACTTACAAAGTCATTTTTTCACATCTTGTAAAATGATAATTTGCTGAAGTTGATTAAAAATCAGACATTGAGTGGGAGCTATCTTGGATTGTACAAATATACTATTAAGCCACTTTAATCAAATTCAGCAATATTATCTTTTTTATTTGCTTTAACTCTGCCTGCAGGTACAATAAAGTGAAAATATGTATGCAATGGAGCATATTTATAATACTCGTCAGGATGCCAGGTGGGTTGTAAAATAAATGTAATTGTTTTCAAAATATTGAACCAGATTAGCATGGATTAACACATTCATTTTAAAATCCATGGCAGGAGGTAGTCTAAACATTCCAGCAAACTACCCTTGTTACTCTGTTTATATCCTTTCTCAACACTCCAAAATAAGTGCCACATAAAACAGGGAGTGTTTTAACATAGTTCATTTTCATATGAAAGCAACACAATTTATTAAACAAGACAAGAAAGCAGTTGTCTGCCATATTGAAGGCCAGATTTGCAATGATTTGCGCCCCAGCTTTCAGCAATTGAACATCAGTGGCAGACATGGAAGCCAGAATCGTGTCTGCAATAAATATTCATAACTACTCCTTGCAGAGGAGCAAAGGAAATGGTTGTGTGCACTGGTTAAACGTGGTTGGCAATGGGTAAATCAGGGTCAGCTGTCCAACTCACCTGCACTGCCGGCTCTGGCATTGCACAGCTGAAATCACTCGACCATTTAAGTACATTGTACTAGAGGATGGTTTTTGCAATACTCTTGATGAGGATGAGATAAAAATCCCTGTGATAGCTCCTACCAATTCCATTAACCCCCTTTCCCACATTATAATATTATCAGATCACTAATTTTAAGATAGAATGGGACTTAGACGTCATCCAGTTCTATCAAATAAAGAAACTGAGGTACAAAGTCACACAGCTAATAAGTGACAGCCAAGATTCAAATCTAGTTGCTATGATTATTAAGACAGGGATCTTTCTTTTGTTGTTTAGTCATTTCAGCCCCTCTTCATAACCCCATTGGGGATTTTTTTGGGAAAGATACTGAAGGATCTTTCTGCTATACCACAATGCCTCCCATGCTTGAGATAGAATATCTATTTGTTGTATTGCACAAGGGAACAGGGAGAAGATCATAGGAAAATGGTGATCTAGTCTTACTTTGCTTTGGTCAGACCACATCTCTAGTTCTGTGTTTCCTTCTAGATATCGTATGATAAGAAGGACATTCAGAAGTCAGAAGGCAACCAAGATGGTGATGGAACTTGAGTTCATTCTATATGAGGACCTTTAGCCTAGCAAAAAGACTTAGTGGGGACATGAGGGCAGTCTACTGGGATTTGAAGAGGTTTCATGTAAAAGAAGGAATAGACTTCTGCTTGGACCTTGAGGTCAGTCCTAGGAGTGCTGGCATAGAAGTTGAAGAAAGGCAGATTGTGATTCCATTATGTCTGCAGGCGGACCGATAACTAGGGTGTGGTGATCAGGGCTTTGTCTTAGAGTATTGAAATTTAGAGGGCAGTGACAGCACTTGTCACTTTCCTTGGTTGGGTAGAAACAACTGGCCTTTACTCAAAGGTAGTAAAAGTTATTAAATAAAAAAGGACTCCACTATTCTCTACTGTCTCCCATTCCCACTTACCCAGGTAAGCTTTTTTCCTTAGCCAGCCCTACTTCCTCCATGGAAAACATCCTTCTTAGCAGGGGCATCACAGTGTCCTGGCATCTTTACCCTCTTTTTATTCCTATTTTGCTGCCAGTCCCTTATTTGGTAAAGGACCTTGCTCAAAATTCTGAAGCTACTTGAAACATATATTGGAAACATTTGGTTTCAGGGTCTAAGACTGTGTGTAGACATATAGTAGGTATTTAATAAACATTTCAAAAAATAATTGAAATAAAATTAATAGTCGAAGAATTTATTTAAAAATTAACTGTGTATTAATAAGAATTTAGATAACGCTGTATGGAAAACACTTGGGAATTTATTTCTAGTTATCTTGTGATTTGTCAGCTTTTGTGGTTTCCTTTCTGCTTTGCTTCATCTTCCAGCATGAAGTCAGCTTAAGTTACCATGACTAGGCTAATGTGCCTATAGCATTGTGCCACACAGCCCTAGAGGAAGCAGTAGGCTGTGGTACAAAGAGTCTTGGCCTGGGAGACAGGAAACTGGGCTGCTAATCCAAGTTTGACCCCAAAATAGGCAATAAGAGGCTAGTTATATATCCTCTCTGTAAAAAAATTTTCGCATCAATCAGAAAGGTGGTTGTACTGTGATCCTTAAGGCATCTTGCAGTTCTAAATTCTGTGATCTCTTGTTGTTTCTGTTGTTCTTTGTTGTTCAGAGTTTCTGAGACTCTACTCTGAGTTAGTGTCCCTGAGTCTCCCACCGTACTGGCCCTCATGCCTCAGGTCTCTAACTCTGTTGAGTAAAGAGGGAAGGGAACAAGCATTAATTAAGTGCCAGACACTATGCTATGCACTTGACGAATGTCTCATTTGATCTCTCTCTCCAGGTCTCCTCAAACTGACAAGTACATTTGTCCCCAGGCACCAGAAATGCTAGTTATTTCCCTGCTTCCAATTCATGTGTCCCCTCACTAAGAATTATTGAGTGTCCCCTCACTAAGAGTTCCTGCCTCTTCCTAGATAGATGGCTACTTTATCTACCTTTATTGTTCACACTACCCCTGCTCCGCAATGCCAGGTCATTTCTAAAAGGAATTAGGCTTAAGTTACATTAGCTAGTGTAGCTAAAAGAAATCTGTATTTCTAAAGATACCCTGGGGTATTCAATGCAAGCAAATTTTAGTTCTCTTTGTCTAGTAAAAGAAAAAAGGATATGACTTGCTGAGAACAAAGGTCTCTAAAACTCCGAGTCCTGATCATTCCCTCTTCCCAATGTAAAGACCAAGTTGTAGGTTATTTCTTAGGGTATGATAAATACAATTAGCTCAAAAGTTGAAATATTTCATTTTCAATATTTTTATTTTTTCCCAACAGCTGGTATGTAAGACCCGATAGATATTCAGCATCTGATATATTCTCTTTTGGGGCATTTGAATACCCCGCTATGCATGGTACTGTTCCTTAATGTCAAGCAGATTTCAGATCATCTAACTTATTTCCATACTGATAAATGCTTTCAAAACCAGAATGTTTAAACTTTCACCAATTATGCCAGCTTCCCGGAACAAGTCATTCATTCCTTCAAGAATAAAAAGAGTGGAATGGTTTCTCCATGGTCCAACAAATGCATAACAGAGTGTGAAACAATTTTATTCAAGCCGAGGAATTATGTTTAACAGTACAGAGATTTGCTTGTAAATACCTTCAGGATCAAAATAGGAAATCCTTCTAAAACATATTTAGGGTTTTTAGATTGTTCATATTGGTTTTAGATATATATTTGAGTTTGGGGGTAAAGGAAGGCAAATGGCTTATGTGGCAAAGGGAAGGAGCATATGGAACAAAAAGTTAAGAACTGAAAGCAAAATAGATTACTTAGAATGAGAATTTTTTTAAATGGATTTTCTTTTAAATCTGGTTCTTGCCTAACATCCTCTGGTCAGATTCCATTGTGTGTTGCACCATCTTTCCCCCTTGCATATGACAAGTCTTCCTACCCCTACTAGTGTCAGACAGTATTCTATAAGTGGCAATCACAGGAAATCACGAAAATAGACAAAATGACACATTCCACTACTACTGCCATGAGCCAGGCATGACCTCTTCCCTTGCTAGAATAAGATATGGTCACATCAGGAGAACATATTACACAGCATTACAAGTGACTTGAGTCAGCTCTGAAATTGTTTTCTCCAGTGTCATTAACCACAGTATCATAAAAATTATAGATGAAAGAAACCTCAAAATTCATCATGCTCAGTACCTTGAAGGCCTGTTAGCCACAGTTTACTTGAAGAGCTTTATTTAGTTTGCTTTTAATTGTTTCAAGAGGGGATGCTGCCACCCATTTCCTTGCCACGTCTAATAATAGCATAGCTCTCATTGTGAAAAGCACTTTCTCGACATTTAGAATAGCTACATGCATAAAGAAGAGTACTGAGTCCATTATCTGAATAATCCACGTTTGTGTTGTGGTTGTTTTCTAATTGGCCTATGAAACTTTCATTCTTAGAGTCCAGGAACGGAAATCAGAAGGCTTGAGTTTTCTTCCTGGATCTGCTGCTAATTAGCTGTGGATCCTCGGAAACTCAACCTTTCTGAAGTTTAGTTATTCCATCTGCAAAACGATGCTTTGGGGGAATATATGGTCTCTGAGGTGCTTTCTAGTTTTGATATTTTAGGATCCCCAACTTTGCTAAGGGTTGACCCTCTGGACCAGTTGTTTGACTCTAATTTTGCTTTACTTTTTTATAAACTACATTAACATAAATCATCAATCCCTAGGAAGGCACGATGGCAGAGCAGAAAGGGCACTTGTTCTGGGTTAAGAAAACCTGTATTCAAATCCTGCCTCCAACATTTCCTTTTTGACCTTGAGTAAAGCGTTTAATTTCCCTCGGCTTGAATTTTCTCAAATGGAGAATGAGGAAGTTTGACTAGGTGTCCTCTGAGGACCCTTCTAGCTATAGGTCTTTGAGCCTATGCCCAACAGAAACAGTCAGTATCGCGTTTTTGAGAAGATTTGGGTTTGGGGTCAGAGAATCTGAGTCTGACTCCTTACTCATATCTAACTACATGTGTGACCTCTGGCCAATCTGGTTCTGGTGTCTTTGTGTGTAAGATGAAGCATTGATTTAGATGAACTTTAAATGACTCTTCAGTAATGGCATTTTAGGATTTTACTATACAGCTTTATCAAAGACATATACTACGTATTAGGTTTTTGATTATGTTTTTGTTTTTGTTTTTTTGGTTTTTTTTGCTGAGGCAATGGGGGTTAAGTAACTTGCCCAGAGTCACACAGCTAGTGAGTGTTATGTGTCTGAGGCTGGATTTGAACTCAGGTCCTCCTGACTCCCAGGGCCGGTGCTCTATCCACTGCACCTCCTAACTGCCGTTACATATTAGTTTTGTGTAACTGTTAGTATATTTCTGAGCCTTAGCTTCTTTTTTATTTATTTTATTTTTAATTTATGGAATAAAACAAGCATTTCCATAACAGTATAATTTAAAAAGATGATTGCATATGAAACTGCAAATCTATTGCGTACAACTTGCTATTCCTTTAAAATTTATAATAAATTTATCATGTAAATTTCTTTTTCTCTTTTTCTTTCTTTTTTTCTTCCCACCTCTACCCTAGAAGTGGCTACCATTAAACACAAATAGGTATATGTATGTGTGTGTGTGTGTGTGTGTGTGTGTGTAAAATTATTCTACCCATACTTCTATTTATCAATTCTTTCTCTGCATGTAGCTAACTTCTTTCTTCATATGTCCTTTATAGTTAATTTGAGTATTTGTAATAGTCAAAATGACTGATTTGCTCAATGTCATTCTTAAAACAATATTGTTGTTACTGTATACAGTGTTCTCTTGGTTCTGCTCATTTTACTCTTTGTTATTTTGTGTAAGTCTTTCCATGTTTTTTCTAAGATTGTAGAGTGTCGCATCACAATCATATACCACAACTTGTTCAGCCATTCCCCAATTGATGTTTCCGTTTCTGTAAAATGGACAGTGATAATACTCACATTTTCTAAAACTCAAAGATGATGTGACCAAGATGCTTTGTAAGCCTTCAAGTATTATATAGATGTGTTTATTATTTGCCGTGCTTGCCTACAACATATTGTTTTGGCTCTTGAATGAAAAGTTTCACATTTGCAGATGAGCATGCCTTTCTATGAATGTCCAGATAGAGATAACTCTATGTTTTACATACAGTCATCTTTTTTATTATACTATGTTATGGAAATGCTTGTTTTATTCCATAAATTAAAAATTAAATAAAATTTTTTTTAAAGATGTGATGATGTTATCTTGGGAGGAGCATCTTGTTCCTTGGAGTTAAAATGTTTGATCAGGGCTTTAGTGCTTGGTGGGGCCTTAGATGTGATCAAATACAATTCACTCGGGTTACAAATAAGGAAACTGAGCCCCAAAGAAATGAAGTGACTAGTGGTTTTTTAGAGGCAAAATTCGAACCCAGGGCTTCCTGATTCCTAGTTCAGTACTCTGTTCACTATACCTGTATGCCATAGTGCTTGATCTGAAACAGAGGCATTAGTCCCACGTATATACAGAATTAAAAGAAAATAAATACAAAATGAATTCAAGGAAACGAAATACAAGGTATTTGCGGAAGGAGGGCATGAGCATTTGAGGAGGTTTCCTGTAGAAGGTGGTATTTGAGCTGAATCTCAAAGGAAGAGTTGGATTCCATGAGGTGGAAGTTAGGAGGGAATACATTGCAGACACAGAGATAGGATATGGTGTGCCGTATGTGAGGAATAGAGGGAGAGACTATTTAGTTGGATCAACAGGCAGTAATGTACGATGAGTCTGGAAAGATAGTTTGGGGCCAACTTGTGAAAGGCTTTATATTAAACTTATATTTTTTAACTTGATTTATTTTTACTTTTATTTTTATATAACTTTATATTTAACTTATATTTAATCCTGGAGGCAGTAGAGAGCCTTTGGTAGGAAGTTTTTGAGTAGAGGAGTGATATAGTCAGATCTGCACTTGAGAAAAATCACTGACAGCTGGATGGAGGAAGGACAGGGATGGAGAAAGATTTGCGATACAATAGGCCAAAGCTATTGGAATATTCTAGACCAGAGGTGATGAGAATTTGAACCATGGTGGAGCTGTGTGAGTGGAGAGAAGAGATTGGATTTGAGGGATGTTGTAGAGGTAGAAAGTCAAGATTTAGCCCTTTATGATCCATTGAGTGCTATGTAAGTGACTTAAAAGGATAATGATTTTTCTCAAGCACCTGAGTTCAATTTTGAGGCTTCACAGAGAATCTCAGAGCTTAAATGTCTATATAAATCTAAAACTTTACTGAATGTGCGTATGTTAAGTGAGATAAGTGAGGCTGACCGTATGCATGGTATAATTATAAAATAATTAGGCTTTCCTTAATCATTCTGTTATAGAACCATAGACCCCTTCACCTTGAATGACTATTTAAGTCTGGAATGTCACGAAATGGGCACATGGTAAGCAAGGTTGACTTTGTATGTAGCGTAACTATATAGCTAAAGATTCTTTCAGTGTCTGTTTCATTACTTGTATTTTCACATTATGCTAAAGATCTATACCATGCAACTCCTGGGATTTAGCTCATTAATCCTTACTGAACTGATAACTACCAAATATAAAAATCAACCAATCAACAAGCATTTATTAAGCATATATTACTATATGTCAGGCATTTTACTGTACAGTAGGGATCCAAAGACTTAAGAAACAGTCCCTGCCCTAAAAGATCTTATTGTTTAACAAGAAAAACAGGGTGTCCACCAGCCACATATAAACTTGATACAAGATAATCTCGGATTGGAAGGTTTTGGAAGCTCTGTGGAGGGGAGGGGAGAAGAGAGAGAAAGAGAGAGGAGGGCATCTTAAGCACATTGGGTAGATTCTCTATGGAAGATTTATAGGAGAAGATGTGAAGGCTTGGATAAGGTTGTTATCTGCACCAATGCAACTTCATTGAAGAAAAATGGGTCCATTAAAATACCTAACTCTACTCCTATGAAATTGAAAAAGAACACATATTATCCATGTTTGACAAGCGATAAAACTAAAGGAAAGAGATGAACTCGCTCTTAGGGTTATAGCGTCAGGAATCGAGTCAGAAATAAAACCTGAATTTAAAAACCTGACCAGTGTTCTATTCATTTAACTACTCATGGCTCATTTGAGAACCCGAGTCAGAGAAACTCTGTGGCCAGTTTCACATAAACAAAGCTAGTGCTTGTCACATCAGATGGATCGCTTACAAAAATAAAAAAGAACTGGATGGTGTGTGTTCTCAGCGTAAAGGGTCAATAATTCCTCATCCCCATAATAGGATGTTGTGAAGCTTTTACAATGAGCCAAAACTGTCATGTGTCATGTTGTTATTGTTTAGTGGTTTCAGTCCTGTCCTACTCTTCATGACCCCATTTGTGGTTTTCTTGGCAAAGATACTAGAATGCTTTGAATTTCCTTCTCCACATCACTTTAGAGATGAGGAACTGAGGCAAAGAGGATGAAGTGACTAGGCCAGGGTCTCATAGCTACTAAGTGTCTGAGATCAGATCTGAACTCAGATCTTCCTGACCTCGTAGCCCCTTACTCTACCCATTGGGCACCTAATTGCCCTATTTATCTATAGGTACAAATATAAACTCCTTTGTTTGACATTGAAATCTCTTCACAATCCTAGGTTGTTCCTACCCTTTATTGTCTTACTGCTCCTTATTCCTCTGGTCTTGGAGTCTTAAAGACCTCAGAAGCAGAAGACCTACTTCCAATCCTGATCCAGTGCTTAAGAACTGAATTTCTGCTGTATTATTGCAATGTATTGATTAACTTTTCAGTTAAACTCAATGGCTGCCTTCATAAATTAAGAACCAGCCATATCCACTTAAAATGGGCCAGGCATGAAGCTATTAAGTCTTCCACAACAAAGCATTGATGAGATTATCAGGATCTTGTTCAATGCATGCAAAAGAGTACATTATTCAGGTTTAAGTAGAATTATAAATAGCAGGTGTTAGTTTGGCCCCTTAAGGCTGTTCTCCACAAGTAGTATAGGATAAAATAAGAGTCCTGGTAGGGGCAGTTAGGTGGCACAGGAGATAGAGTACTGGCCCTGAGTTCAAATTCGACCTCAGACACATGACACTCACTAGCTGTGTGACTCAGGGCAAGTCACAACCCCAAATGCCTCACAAAAAAAATTAATAATAATAAAATAAAAAATAAGAGCCCTGGTTGCATCTAAGAGATGGTCAAGAGAAAAACTCAAACTCAAAGGATGCTGCCATATTGACTAAGTTAAATAAAATCAACAAATTAGGGGATGGGAGGAAAGCACTGACCTGGAAGTCAGAATACCTTGACTTAGTCCCAAATGTACTATTAAGTAACTTTTCTTATGACTCTGATGCCCGGGCCTCAAATTACTTGTCATCAGTAGAATTAGACATTAGGTAGGGGACAGCCTAAATAATTGTGATACAGTGGCTAGAGTCCTGGACTTGGGCTCATGAAGAGGTGGGTTAAATTCTGCTTGATCAAATAAAATAATAGTTATCCCTGCCACATGGAGGGGGTTAAGCACACGGCACCCCTGTGATCTGGAAAATCTGTGTAAAAGTTTTTGGCCCTCCCTTCATACCAGAGAAGAAGTCTGAATTATTACAATATTTAAAGATAAAAATATGTTGATATTATACAATACTGTACCTATATTTTATGCATTTTTGAGTTTCTAAACTTTTTCTGTGCTGTCAGCTGGCCTTCATGCGTCGTCCGCGGCTTTCGCAAAACTCTCAAAAAAGTACCATTTAATTTCTTATTCCGACCCAAGATATATCGAAATCATCATGGAATGTGGAAGGGATACCTATATCTGTAAAGCACTTAAAACACAGTGTGTGTTTAATAAATGCTCATCACCACCTTCCCTTTGCAAGCTGTGTGATAACTTAACCTTTTGGAGCCTCAGTGTTCTCCTCTTTGAGATGAAGATAAAAGTGCCTATAACAACTACTTATTAAGCACTTTAGAACCTTTAAGCACAAAATATTATTTACTTTATAAGTTTCAAAATGCTGTATAGATGCCTATCATTATTTTCTTTAGGGAGTTTTAAAGATGAGTATAAGACATGGTGAGTATGTTTTTCTCTTTCTGTTTCCCAGAGTATCAATTGTGATTTGTTAATGTATTATTTATTCATATTTATGAGTACTAATGAAAGTCTAAGCTAAAACTAGAAGGCTGTTTTGTTAGCTTTCTCTCCTTCAATTGTTAGCAGTGTGTGTGTGTGTGTGTGTGTGTGTGTGTGTGTGTGAATTGTTCTTGAATTCAATAAATTAGCAAAGACAATCTGAATAAATTTTGTGAATAAGATTTTATGAGATACTACATCAAATGCTTCAGTAGAATCAAGATACATTATTGCATATATTGTAGATATTCATGTACTCATCTTGTAATTATATATTTAAAATGGATTAGTATAGCCTTATTATCCAATTATTTACCCCATGCTGTTCATAGGTACATAAATGTTTTCAGCTCTCTCTGTTAATGTTAGTTCATTGTTTCACAAGAAAGAGAAATGTCAGCAATAATTTCCAGAGTAATTTCTTGCGAACTTGTACCTTGCTTACTTTTCCCCAATGCGTTGTGTTTTGTTTTGTTTTTTAAAATTACCTATGTCTGGATAATTGGTAGTGTATAGTTTACTGCTCTTTCCAGCATCTAAGACTGTGTCTCCATGATGCTACCTACTCAAATATATTATTTACTCACAGAGCGCCATCATCACCACTACAACCACCAAATAATATCGCCAAAAATAAAAGGAACTGATGCAGAGAGGTGGCCTCTGGTAGTGGAAAATGCTTTGGACTTGGAGACAAAAGACGTGACTCAATCATCTGGCTTTACCTATTACAGTGTGGAAGTCTTATAACTTGCATCAAGCCTGGTTGTTCATCTATGAAATCAGGGGTAATAATACCTGCCTTGCCTATTTAAAAAGCTTGTTATGAGGCTCAGAGGAAATGATGGGGGGAAAGAATTTTGCAACTGTAAATTGTTATATCAACAAATAATTAATATTACTTTTATTATTTCATTCACCTCAACTCTTTACCTCTACTTTCTCACCTCCCACTCATCTCTCAAGGTCTTGAAGTGCTGCTTTTTACCTCATCACTCAGCTGTGGCTGATTCCTTTAGGGTTGCCATTGAGCTCTTAAATTGTTAGATTCTAATGACTTTTTCCTCAATTTTCATCCTTCTCTGGGTTTTGTGACACTGTTTTCTCCTGATTCTCTCCTTACTTGGCTGACTGTTCCTTCTCAGTCTTCTCTATCACCATCAATAACTCACTCCCTATTCTATTTTGGGTGCATTTTTCTTCTCTACATATTCATTCTCCTGGAGCTCATCAAGAGTTCGTCTATCATCTCTATGCACATGACTACATATCTGACCCTGAAGTCTCCACTTTTGTCAAAAACTGCCAATTAAACTTTCCATTTGAGTGTTCCATTCCAAAAATTAACATATCCAAAACAACTTAATATCCCATTTTACATACATACTCATTTTATAGCTGAGGAAACTGAGGCCCAAAGAGATTAGATGACTTGCCTGTAGTCACACAGATTGAAAGTGTCAAAACAAACCTCTGACCCCAAATCTACTAACCCATTTTCACACAGATTTTCATTGCTTTCTTGCTGATCTAATTTTTTCACCTTTTTTTAAAATTATAGCAAGAGTTCCAACAGAAAAAGAGATAATTTTGATGACTACTTGGTCTACCCATGAATAAGGCAGAAGAATTTAGGTGGGATATATATATATATATATTTTTTTTTCTTGAAAAGATAAGAGCATAGTGAAGGAGCATGCAATCTTGTTTGAAAGTTTTACAGATTATGAGTTAAGCTACTTATAAACCAGATAGATAATGGAGTAGCAAATGCCAATTATTAATTTATAAAAGATCAAAACAAGGGGTAGGACTAGTACATTCTTTTGATTCCCCAATCTCATCAAGAAAGATTAGGTTGTAGGAAAGGTAGAATGCCTATATTCTATGAGCTTTCCTCCTTTTGAGACCAAAATTTCCCCCACACTTAGAACAGTGTTTAACTTCAAGTTGAGAAAAGAAAAAAAACACCTTATGTATAACATAGTGGTAGGTACTTTAAGAATGTTGAAAAAGATACAAAATAAAACTTGAAAAGAAACGTGAATTGTCCAGTCTGGAAATGGCTTTTTAAAACTCTGGTTAGCTCTCACCATAGAGATAAAAATGAATATTTTTACCTCCCATGTCTTTCTTCCCCCTTCTGTTAGAAATGGCTTATAACAGATGCTCAGTGCAAACTACTAAGAGGTTACTCAGAAGTAGAATCTTAGTGTGATAGGGTATCTCATCCACTAGGGTTTGGGTATGCATCATCTATCTTTGCTTTTGATATAGGCAAATACATTTTGTATAATGGACCTCTAAAATTAGTTTCTGTGATGAATGTAGAGGGCTTTCAAAAATTAACTGAGAATTATACATTTATAATTTGGTCTACAGGCATGTGATCTACATTAAAAATCCTTTTTAGGATGATTTATGATTTGATTAAGGATTATAATGAACATGAATTGTTAATATAAATTGTTAATATAAATATACTATTGTTAGTGAGTTATTGATGGTGATAGAGAAGACTGAGAAGGAACAGTCAGCCAAGTAAGGAGAGAATCAGGAGAAAACAGTGTCACAAAACCCAGAGAAGGATGAAAATTGAGGAAAAAGTCATTAGAATCTAACAATTTAAGAGCTCAATGGCAACCCTAAAGGAATCAGCCACAGCTGAGTGATGAGGTAAAAAGCAGCACTTCAAGACCTTGAGAGATGAGTGGGAGGTGAGAAAGTAGAGGTAAAGAGTTGAGGTGAATGAAATAATAAAAGTAATATTAATTATTTGTTGATATAACAATTTACAGTTGCAAAATTCTTTCCCCCCATCATTTCCTCTGAGCCTCATAACAAGCTTTTTAAATAGGCAAGGCAGGTTAATATAAAATATCCCAATTGTCCACTTGTTATTAAATATGTGTGTGCGTATGTGTAAGCTTTTTGTGTCTAACATCCACCCATGCTTTGTCCTTTTTTTTTTTTAAGTTTTCCTGGCTTAAGACAAATTATTCAGTGCAGAGCTCAATTACCAATGTGCTTTGACAATCAGAAGGCTGTTATCAACAGTTTTATCTGGAACCTCAAAAGAGGTGATAAAGAAGTTCTATGGACTAGAATATAAATTCATCTATCTGCAAAACAGCAGCAGGGTCTGTCCTTGATTTAAAACTTCAGAAAAGAGAAAAAATCCTGAGCTCTCCATGCTCAGAAAAGCAGCCACACTTGTGGGATTTATCCTAACTAAATCCTTTGTTGTTGTTGTTTTAATCACCTATAAATGCAATTAAATAAATATGGATTGCCATGTTAAAGAGCTACTGTATGAAAGATAAATGGCAAGTGCTGTTGTGATTATAACCAAATATATGAGTGAGCATTACAAGATGACCAAAGGTCTAAGTGACCTTGACAGTATTATAGGGGTCAAATTTTCATATGGATGAACTCTTCCTAAGCAATTTTTCCAGTCTATTACCCACAGTTAGGTACTTATTCAACATCAAGCATGATTAATGCCTTTTCCTTCAATCTACTTCTCCTTCTAAATATATTTATTTTTACCATGCTTTCTACTAAACCTTGCTTTCTTAAAGCACTTCCTTACAATTTCTTAATAAGGGAGTGGAAATAATGATGCCCAGAACAGAATAGGAACCATTCAATTTTTGGACTTGTAGTATGTTCCCATTAAAATCCATAATACTGCCTAATTGTGCGAATAAGACAGGTAGAGTGTCTTATTAGGTGTGAGCTCTATAAAAGCAGGAACTGTGTTCTAGTTTTTTCCTTCTCTTTATATTCCTCTGTGCCTCAGTTTCTCCAGCTGTAAAATATAGATGATAATAGCACCTTCCTCTCAGGGTTGATATGAGAATAAAATGAGATCGTATCTATGAAGATCTTAGCACGATGCATGGCACAAATTAAGTTCCTTGTCCTTCTTTCCTGCCTCAGAAAAGAACAGTCAGTAATTGGAGCCACCAGTTTTCAAACAGGGGTGGGGCAGGGCCAGAGAGAGAGAGGGAATAACTAGCCTAAAGAATGACAAGAGAATGCAAAGGCATTTCTTTGATTAAGACTCCATAATCTCATTCATTTCTTCCCCAGAATTTAAGACAGTTGAAAGAAGCTATCATGCAACGTTTGCTTCTCTTTAAACAGGTTATAGAGCCAAAGAGACAGAGACACTGTGATCGTACTTTCAAATCTACAGAACTTTCAAGATTTAACTGTGCACAGAGGCCAATACATAATTACACTGAAGCTTACCATCAATCACATCAAGAACAAATAGGTCACTGGGTGGCCTAGAATATGTATTTCTTTAGCAACAGAGGATCTTTCTCTGAGCGTTTTTCTGTTCGGAGGCATGCAGACATTTAGTGGTATTTCTGTGCTTATCTGTAGGGAATTATCTTTGTCTCCAACCTCTATACCATACATTCTTCCCGTAGCAGCTACCTTGCTAGGACCAGCAGGAATAAGCATACATAGTATGAGCATCATAGGATTTGGACTTGGGTGGGGAGTTGGAAGTCATCTGGTTCAATTCCTTCATTTTAAGGTAACCTTTGTCACAAATGATAAAAAAAAAAAAAAACCTCACCCAAGTTCACACAGTAAGCAGCAAAACCAGATTTCAAACCAGTCTCCTAACTCCAAATTGATTACACCTGATTTTCCACTGTACAATACTGGATTCTAGCCTATGATAAATGGCCAGACTCTAGAGATTTATTATCCAATCAGAAGCCCATTTGGGGTGAGATAAGTAATGGGTCACATGGAACACTGTTAAAGATACCTGACTCATAGGCCAGGACACCAAACAATTTTATTCATCCTAAGGGCTTCTTCATCTGGACTCCTTAGAGGCTTCAGGACCCACTGTGATGGTTTCATGGAGCTGGAAAATTCCATTTTTGATTTGTTCAGCTTCCTAGAAGGAAAAACCATTGATGAATGTGAGAAAATAGAACTAGGTAATCATCTAAACTGAACTGGGTCACATTTTAATATTTTAGCCTCCTAGGGATTTTGTTCTCTTTTCTGGGATAATAATTATAAAATTCACATTAAGCTTAACAAGGAAAAAACTTTTCTCAAAAAACCCTATGAGTTAAATAGTAAAAAATACTATTTTTAATTCCCATTTGACAGATAAGGTAAACTGAGTTTTAGAGAAGTTTGACTATGATCACAGAGCTAATTAGTGTCAGAGCCTGTATTGAATCCAGGTTTATTAATTCCAAGTCTATTTTTCTTTCCACAGTCCAACAACTGTTTCTCATGGAATGTTAGCATCTTTTAACAGGGAAAGAATTTAGATGCTAGAACTAAACAGTATAAAAATTATTTTTCCCACCCTATTTCTCTCTCTCTGTGTCTCTCTGTCTCTCTGTCTCTGTCTCTCTGTTTGTCTGACTGGCTGTCTCTCTCTCTCTCTCTCTCACTCTCTCTGTTTCTTAAAGGAATGGAAGTCTTGAAGCATAGGAAGAGTAGCATTTTGTATTTTTTTTTGCATCATTGGAATAACTTATTAGTAAATATACCCAGGGAGCAAGTTTACATTATTCATAAAAATGCAGAGATTTGGGCAAGCGTCTACACTTTCCAATGCATCTTTTTATTTTTATTTTTGGTCAGGATGGCAGGTATAAACTAAAAACTACGACTGTTTTCACTCAAATGCAATACTAAAGCATAAGTGTAATACTTTTGAAATGGCAGCAGAGAGAGCATTTTAAAATACTCTGCTTCCTGAAATGGTTTTGAAGGCATGTGAGACCAAGTGTTTTTAAAGGTTTGTTGCAACTACCAAAGCATTTCCAAAATAATAGATTTCATCTTTCTGGGTCCACTCTATTATTACGTGGGCCCCAAACATATTTCCATGATGTCATAGGATCATAGAACCAACTCTGGAAGGATATGTGGAAGCTTTCTAGTACAACCCACTAATTTTTTCAGATGGGGAAAGTAAGGCCCAGATCACAGAGGTAGTCAGTAGCAAGGCTGGATTTCAGCTCAGGGCCTTTGACTCCAAATTCAGCATTTTTTTCTGTACCACACTGACATCCTAACACATCCCAATTCATTGGCCCACCCTCAGACAATTCTATGACCTGTGGCAGATAAGATAGCTAGTGGCAGAAAGCAGGATTAATCTTTTCACTCAAGATAGGAGAAAAATTAGCCAGGCTCATCCCAGTTCCCAACCTTCCCAATCTGCCCTCTAGCTGTTTTTGAGTGTTTGTTTGTTTTCCTTTGACCCAGGTTATCAGAAGCTGAGCATTCCTTGATCCACAGCTGTTTATTGACTTGGAGACTGATAATCTTTCTTTTGACTTCAGTCTCACTCAGGTTTTCATAACTTTGCATCATCCAAAGAGATTTTAAAAATAATCTCTTTTCAGGATTTCCTGAAGTTGAATACCAAGTTGGGATAATTAACCAACTTGTAAAATATTTCCATCGTATAAATCATGTCCTTCAGAATAATCTCCCACTGGTTTGAAGGAAAGCTTTTCATAGGAATTACAATACTGCTATCCTCTCCACATAGCAAGGGTTAGGAGTGCGGCACCCCTCAACCCTCACCCCGATCTGGAAAATATGGATAAAATTTTTTTGGCCTTCCCAAAGAAGAAGTCTGAACTATTATGGTTTTAAAAGACAAAATATGTTGATATTATGCAATACATATACTTGATATTATACAATACTATATATATATATATAAATATATATATACATATATTTTATGCATCTCTGAGTTTCTAAACTTTTTTCATGTAGTCTGCAGCTTTTGCAAAACTAAAAAAAAAAATCCCATTGGATTTCTTATGCCAACCTGCTATATATGGAAACCAATGATTAGGGAAGTCATGATGTGGAAGGGATTACTGTAAAAGTCATTAGTCTTTTGCATTTAGTCAATAGAAATACATGTGCACATTGCTGTCTTGTTCTCTTTAGGAAAACAAACCACTTTAAAAAGGAAAAACTTATCTTTTTATAGTTTATATAATTTCCCTCTACTCAATGCTAAACTGGTGGCCTAAAGGAAAGAACACTGAACTGGGAATAGAGATTTGGGGTAAAATTCCAGGTCAGCTACTAGCAAACTAACTTTATAACCTTAGTAAAGTTACTCCAGCTATCAAATGTTCATCAATAAAATTAGATATTTGATGTAAATTATCTCTAATGTCCCATCCAGTTCTAAAATATAAGGTTTCTAGATAGATATAAGTATAACACAAAGTATTAATATAAGGGAAAGAAGAGATAACATCCCACTTAGGACTTTATAAAATAGAATGTGTTTACTTAAAGCAACAAATTGCTGGAAGAGTGATAAATTGAACAATTTGTCAGATGTGTTTTTTCCTTCTTTTATGATTCTAGGATTATATATCATAAACATGTATATATTCTTAAATTATAGAAAATATGAGAATAAAAACTTTTACATTCAAACTGCTGCTGTAGCTACACAAAATCATCTGCACTAATGGTGTATGAAGATGATTTTGAATGAGCCATAACCATTTTATGAATATTATATTTCTGTAAACTTAAAAACATAATTAGAGTATTCAAGCTATATGTAGCAAGTATATTCTTCATATATTTAAGAGTTTCCCAGAAATGTTTTCCCATCAGGCTTAACGAAGGAGAGTCACAGATTAAATTGTTTTCTTTTTATTTCTGTTCAAGTTGTGAATACAGCAGTATTTCAGACATTTCTAACAAGACAGGTTAAAAGTATGAGATGAATGTAAAGGGAGAAAATGCTGTTGTTTATCAGTAGCAACAAATTCACTGTGGGGGAATTTTTTTTTATACCAAGAGTTGTTCAGAGTCATTGGAAAACTCTGTCAATGTTGTACGTATATTCATCTAAGGCAGTTATTTCGCCCTTGGTAAACCTGATGCTTAAATGTTTCAAATAAGATGTTTTGTTTTTTGATATTTCTCACTATCAATACATTCAAGTGTGTCCACTCTTCTTCTTAATCAATTCACTTTGTAGACTTCATATACTTTTAAAAGTCCTTAAGTGATCTGGTAACTCTCATGGAAAATTTATCACCCTAAGATAATAAGTTTTTTCTTTAAATAAATTTTAAGCATACAGCAAAATATCTAGTTTCTTCATTTTTAAAAGCAAAGAGATTATAAGAAATGTCATAGGGGCAGCTAGGTGGCGTAGTAGATAAAACACTGGCCCTAAAGTCAGGAGGACCTGAGTTCAAATATGACCTCATACCAAACACTTGACACTTACTAGCTATGTGACTTTGGCAAGTCACTTAACCCAAATTAACTAAAAAAAAAAAAAATATATATATATATATATATATACACACACATTATATATATATAAAAGAAATGTCATGAATATTGATATGGTTTATATTCCTGTAAAAGCTAAGTGCCACAAATTGCTCTTTAATGTTTAAGTATACTATATACATATATAAGTATCCTGTATATTTATATAAGTATACTGTATACTTATTTAAGTATACTTACACTTTTAAGTATAAGTACTTGTATATTTAATGTATAAGTATATAACACTTATAATGTATAAGTGTTAACTTGTTGAAAAAGAGTTAAGGCCTTTGGTGGCAAGTGGATTAAATGTTCACCTTGGAGTCAATGAGATGAATTTAAATCCTGCATCAAACACTTCTTAGCTCTGTGACCATGGGCAATTCACATAAGTTGTCTCAGTATCAGTTTCCTCATATTTAAAATGGAGATTAATTATAGCATCAACATCTCAGGCTTGCGACATAACAAATATTTATGTAAAATGTTACATAAATCCTAGCCAGCTATTATTATTAGCTCTTACTTCAAATAAATAAAATAAACAAATCCCTGGGGATCTAATCCTTTATTCTGCCCTGCATCTCTCTTTAATGTGTTTCCTTGTTTTGTTCATTGAAAACTTAAAAAATAGCTGGTTAATTTACTAGATTAAAAATGGAAAGTCTGAAGAGCTTTCCAGGGATAGGAGAATTGAAGATGGAGTTTCTGGCTAGTTAGGGTGGCTGAGAGGTTGATCTTGTTACGGTATTCTCAATGCAATAAAAAGGGGTTGGGATAATAGCCCAGAAAGTAAGTGTTACTAAGCCCAGCATAGGAATTAACTGAAGGCAACTGCTCCAAAGTTTAAAAATAAATGAATCATTTTTATTTTTAATTTATAAGCTAGTTAGTGAAGGAAAATAATTCCTATGTCTGGTTTGTTTTTACTAGTCACACTTAGATTACCAGTATAAATTTTCAATGTGTTAACATTTTAGCAAAATTTTAAAAGTCTCATTTTTCCCCTTACAAAGTTACCCAAGCTAATTCTTAAGAGTTCCACAGACTCAACTCTCCCACCAAAATTTTTCCCCTAATTTGCTAGTGTTGAATTGAAGCTCTCCCTTTAGATTGTGCCATTGGCTACAGAAAGTTACTGTTCAAATGGACAGAGAAAACCTGAAGGAGCTAAGATATTGAACAAATAATACCCTAAAACCCAGTAACAAAGATTACTATATCAGCTTATTAAGGGTCTAAAGATATATAGAGCCCAGTATTGACCAGAGGTGATAATGCCCATTCTGGGAATCCATAGTGAGGCCCTCGACCTGTCTAGGATATTAGATATCTTCTTGGTGTTAAGTAGGCAGAAAAAAAAGAATGAATGAATGAATGAAAACATTTTTTGAGCCTAGTAAGAATTGTGAATACAAATATCATATAGAATGATGTCAAGTTGCAAAAGGCCTTAAAAGTTAGGTAGAGAAATTTATACTCTCCTCTTCCCACCATGAAGGATCTCTCCAATATGGTTGGAACCTTCCTTTAATATTTTAATATTCCAGGGGTACTAACATGCCACTTTAGTTGTCAGTCTGTTGTCTTAGTCTCACTAAATGGCAAACTTACCACCATGTGTGGCAATATATAACTTTATATTTATGACATTTCTTTCAAGTAGATAATATGCTTCAGTCTGCTTATTACCACCATATGTCTTTCCATTGTTCTTTAGATTGTTAGTAAAAATTTTAACTATCTGCATGTAAAAACAAAGGGAATTTAAAACAGTATTGCCCAGACTGACAGCTGGAACTGCCCATCTGTCTAATCAATATATGAGTCTTAAATAAATTCTGCAGAACAGTGGGCTCCAAATTGAACAGGAAGTGGGTATCAGGCCACATTGTATTTGGGAAAGTTCACATTGCCTTCAAGAATTCCAAACTGCTCAGTACCATGAAGACTCATCTCTACCATTATTAGTCTTCTAGTGATAATATCATACTTCTGAATTGTGTACAAGGACATCATAGTTCTTCTTCAGTGCTTCAAGAATTTATGATTTCATTGATATGGGTGCTCCCATTAACAAAAATCACAGCACCGCTGTGGTACCAAGATTTCTCGGTAGATGAATCTTTAAGAGTTACCTTGGTTCCAAATTCATCGTGCTATAGCCAACCAGGTGAAAACCTCAGAACTTAGCAAGTCATACAGTCTGCCACCTGTACTCAAAGCCTTTCTAGTTTGGTAGAATTTGCCAGAGTTTGCAACCATTGGCATCACCTACAAGAACTCAGATTCACCTTCACACCACAATGAAGCATTTGAATAGGATTTAAGTCTCATAAGAATTAAAATGACACTCTGAACTTCTTTTCTGCTTATAATCAATACAACATATTTTTTTTCTACATAATTGTACTGCTTCCTGACTCACTAGCTACTTTGTAAGCTTCCTGAGGGCAGGCAAGGATCATGTCATGTTTTTCGTTTGTACCGAACACAAAAAGACCTAGCAAATGTTGTGAAATTAATAGGGATCGAGTAAATCCTTATTCAACTGACTGATCAGTAATACACTTAGCATCTAGTTCAGGTTAACAGCAACACCAAGTCTTTTTGCTGATGAAAATATTTCTTATCATGTCTGTAGATGGTTATTTATGCAGACATATATTTTTCACATCATAAAATCCACCAGGCACTAACATTAATTGATATCATGGTTAACAACTCCAGCAAGGTAGCCAACAATTGATTAAAACCAGTGAACAGAACAACCTCTAACCTCTGGAGGTAATAATTCTGGGTCAATGTCTGATCTTCCCAGGAGATCCTGGTGAAGTATCTAGCATGACTCCTACTTAATTCTGCATTTGATAAACAAGAGGTCAGTTCCATGGAGTAAATGTGTGTGCCAATAGTCAGTCATCCCTCTTTGTGTTAGATTAAGCATAAGCAGGTCACAGTGTTGTTCAATCCTGTTCAGTCACCTAAAAATTGAACTGAGAAGGGAAAGAGGGGGCTTGAGTGCAGAAGAAATGACAAAGTAGAGCTTATGCAAATGAAAACCACTTTCACTTTTGTTACAAACTACCCTAATCCCCTGTTGTAATATAAGATGTCTTTTTATACTTCTAAGAAACTAATTTTCCTAATAGTTTCTTCTTTGCAAGCTTTATTTTGTTCTCATGTGTAGTTACCATTCTTATTTTCGAAATGTTTGTGGCACTATGTGAAGTGCTATGAACATTTGTATCAAGATCCCCATAAATTCTGTGAAGCAGGCTTCTGTTATCATCTTATTATCATAATTGGAACTGTCATTACTCATCATCACGAATGCATAGATCCTCTGAATGCTAAAATTCACAGGCCCAAGCTCAGTTTCTATCTTTCAACTAGCCAGTTACAGTCATTTGTTATATCAAGTTTTTGCTTCCTGATTGGTTGTTTATAATTCCCATGGGGTCCATTCTATTGGTCAGATGGTCTGACATTCATTATCTTTGTTACATAACCCACCCATTGTCTTTTTTTTATATGATAGACTGCCCTAAAAATATGTGTAATCTATGATAAATTGACTCCAGTGTATGTTGCCTATGACCTTCTGCAAAGTTTGTCATTTGTCACATGGCCTGAAAAGAATTCATTGTTCTTTCTACTGAAGACCTCTTCTACTGTCCTCTCTCTTTTCATAAAGACCCAGAGAAGAAAAATACATTACTTCTTAGTCTCCCAAATCCTATTGTCTCCTCTTGTGCCATTTCTTCCATTCAACGTGAATATTATAGCACCAGTCACCTTGCATAGTAGAGAGAACACTAGACTTGCCCTCAGGAGACTGAGTTTCAACACTCCTCTTCTGTACTTATTAACTATATTGGCACAGGCAAATTAACTCCCTCAAATCCTTAGTTTCTTTTTACTATAATGGGATTAGTAATATTTGCATTCCTTACCTCATTTGGTTATTACAAAGCAAGCATATCATCAAGCTTAAAGTGCTACATACATGTTATTTTTTATGATTATTATTACCCTTTGTAGTCCTTAGAAATAAAGAATTCCTGATATAGAAAGGAGGAGTCTGGGATATAAAGAGTTGTAGTTCATCAGTAAATGTAGTAGTGCCTCATTAAAATTCCTGTAGTCCTAATATTAGATCATGTATGTAAAGTTCTTTGAGATCATAAAACACTATATAAATATGAGCTTTGAATGTAGTGCTCTATCTACTGGACCATGAATTCATATTCCCAGTTCAACAATTATAAAAGGTGATTCTATGCAAATGGCTTCAGATATATAACAAAGAACTGAATCCACCTTACAATGTACATGACTCACGTCAGGAAAGCAGACTAAGTTAATAACATGATACATACACCCTTTCCTTTATTTCGTGTGGATAAATTTAGTAGTCCCATGGGCCTTTTCTCAGTAGCACCTGAAACTTGTGTTTAACAGATCGTAAATCTGGAAGGGACTTCAAGGAATGGTCTGGTCCAATCTTATACAGATAAATTATTATTATCCCTAGGAAAGGTTAAGTGACATGAACAATCATAGAGCTTGTTAATGATGGATGGAGGTCAAAAGGGATATAGGTGTTCTATGATCTGGGTGAGATGCTTTTCTCACTACACCACAAGGTTTACTACTCACCTCATCTGTCCCTCAGAAAATCTCAAGCTAAGATTTGTTGTTCAGTTGTTTCAGTCATGTCTGACTCTTTATGACCTTATTTGGAGCTTTCTTTGCAAAGATACTAGAGTGGTTTGGTGTTTCCTTCTCCAGTTCATTTTATAGATGAGGAGCTGAGGCAAACAAGGTTAAGTGGCTTGCCCAGGGTCACAAATTTAGTAAGTGTCTGAGGCCAGATTTGAACTCAAGAAGATCAGTGTTCCAGACTTCAGGCCTACCTGTCTATCCATTGCACCACCCCGCTACCCCAAGCTAAGATACTAATCTTCAAAACCTTAAGGACAAATCCACCATTCTCTAACTTGAAATAACCCCCAAAATAGAGGGAGCAAGAGAGAAAGAATCATAGTTTGAACTAACTTTTTTTTTTTACTAAAATGATACTTTCTAGATTTTGAAATTAAAGTTTTTGGTTAGAAGAGGATCTCTCACAAAAACTCAATTAAACACTCAACAATTACAACTATGCAGGAAAATAATCTTGGACATGTTTTTGGAAATATGATCTAATCTATTTCTTCTGAGTTCTTGCTCACACATTTTGATATAATTCTTCCTTCCCATTTTTCACTATGAAGCATAAAACAGTAAACCAAAAGCTTTTTGTGACTCATGAGAAACAATAAAATTAAGTTTGAGTGAAGTAACTTTTTTACCATTTATTGGTAAAATTTGCCAACACATGTTCATTATATGACCTATCTTCCTTAAAGTTAAGTACATTCATTCAATAAACATTTATTGATCAACTACTATGTACAAAGCATTAAACTAGGGATTATGTGAGGATACACATGTGTAAATGGCATTGTCCCTCCCTCAAGGGTATTTTGTTCTATTAAGATAAGAGTGTACAAATAGCTACAATACAAGGAAGCACTTGGTAATTGTCATATGAATGATACAGATAAGTATAGAAGCAGGAGGAGAAATTGCTTGATTTTGGCTAAAATGAAAGGAAAGATTTTATGATGGAGGTGGCATTTGAACAAGGTGGACCTTGAAAGGTGGGTAGGATTTTAAAAGGCAGAGATGGATGAAGTGAATTTACAGGCAAAAGAAACATCATGAATAAAGACCTAAGTGAGAAGGTTGGAGGAGACCTCAAAGAGACTGTATGTTGACCAGGTTGACTGGATCCTATAGTTTCATGAGACTAGAAAGGAATGTCATAGAAACTCTTGATAACAAGCTCACACTTGATATAACAAAGAAGGACTAAAGATTTTTGAAGAAGGGAATGTCATGATCAAAGGGGTGTTTTAGATTTTAGGAAGATAAATCCGGCAGTGGTTTGTAGGGATGTATTAGAAAGAAAGAAATGAGAGATGGGGAAGATCATTTAGGAAGGAGAAGGGCATGAATGAAATAGCAAGTTATTTCATTCCTTTACAAATAATATGGATGGATGGATGGATGGATGGATGGATGGATGGATGGATGGATGGATGGATGGATAGATAGATAAATAGATAGATAGATAGGAAATAGATGATTATTATGTGGTTGGCTAGCATCCACGGGGCAATTTTATTTGAATGCTTTGCAGACAGTTCATCTGCTATATCTAAGAAAAAATATTGTCCGAAGGGAATTAGATTCCCAAGGAAGTCACTCCTCTGCAAGCAATATGCTATCCCCCCTTTTTTAGGTCAGAGGCTTAATTAGGAATTTCTGCACCCTAATGAATTCCAAGAGCTGCCTTACCACATTTGTTCAAGCCACTTGTGGGAAAATGCTATAGGAACTAAATTGAAAAAAAGAAAAAAAAAAGAAAAGAAAAAAAACTCCTTCCCTTCACATAGACTGACTATATAAAAAGAATGTAGCTTCCAGTCAGTACTGAGCCTTCCATCCATGCAGGGCACTGTCCTTGTATTGTCAGGCAGAAAATGGATGACAAACGGCCAGAAAGAAAACAGGTTGCTAAAGAAAAAGAAAATGGTATTTTAACACTGAGAGAGTATAAGAAAGGGGATCAACAGGATGGCACTGAGTGAGGGGGCATTGTGGTTTTTTATTGATATTTTGGGGTTCTTTTAATAGTATTTTCACTTCTAAACCTATCCTCACTCCCTGCTTGCAAACCACCTAGTGAGCTATTTCTTGTAATAAAGAATAAGAAAAAAGGAGAGGAAAAGCAAGTCATCAAAAATAACCAACAGAGCAACTGAGTCTGGCAGTATGTATGGGTGTTCTCTACTCCTAGTCTCCTACCTCTGCAAGGAAGTGGTGGAGGTGAGTCTTCTCTCTCCTCTTGAGTCAAGCTTGTTTGTTATAATAATATAGCAATTTTTTTGTCTTGCTTTTTTTTTTCCTGCTCTTGCTGTTCTTTATTTACATTGTTGTACTCTCCATGTATATTGTTTTCTAAGTCTCCTTACTTCACTGTGCATCAGTTTGTGTAAGACTTCTCCTACTTCTCTGAATTCTTCCTAGCCATCATTTCTGATGGTACAGTAATATGCCACTACATGTATGCATCACAATTTGTTTATACATTCCCCAAATGAAAGGGGGTATTATTAGAGGAAGGGGGTGATGCTAGGTAGGCCCATACTCCCTTCCAAACTGATTTGATTCCTCAGTAATGTAGCCAGGAGGGTTCCATGTAGTTCCCTTTCCCATTCCCTACAGAAGTGATATAAGGGAGTTAAGGAGAAAAAAATTTCCTAGCAGTATTTGAGAAGGTTTACTTCCAGCAGTTTTTTCGGTGTAAGTGCCAAGAAGGGAAATTTTGTTTTTTTGTTTTCTTCCCACTAGTCATTGAAGAGAATCACTCTTTCACTATTTTATCAGAGTTTTGTTATTGTAGTTGTTGCCACCAAAAACATAAAGGCAGTGTGCTCCTGAGCAGCTAATCAAGTGATAAGTATTAGCTAGACGAAGCTGCTCAAATGGGGGCCTTCATATAAATGACATGATCTGAAGCCACATGGGAAAAGATGGGTATCTGCCCAGGGACTCAGGTCTCCCACTGCATCCAGGGACATCTCCAGTTATCCTGATCTATATCTTGCCACTGGACTCAAATGGCTCCAGAGGAGAAAGTGAGGCTGGTGACTTTGCATAGTCCTCCCTCACTTAAATCCAGTTCTCTGGCACGTCCGGCATCACCTTCCTGATGTCGTAGTCCTCTTGGAGAACAAAGGACAAACAACAACAGGCTCGCAACAGGAGAAACAAGTGGGCCTCCTTGTAGACTATCCTGGAACATAGAAGTATGTTCCCTAAAGAAGTACTGAGTCCTCTCTGAGAGGACTCATGAGTTGAAGGAGTTTGAGACCTCCATGTCTTAGCAAGTAGGTAAGATGGGGAGTGGAAGAACACTTGAATTGATTCAAGAATGTTGCTGATATTACTTTGCTCATTTTTGCCCCTCATTAAATGGTTACTGTTTAATTAAATTACTCTTTTACTGCTGTTCTTTGCCTGAATCTGTTAACAAGGTGAACAAATGAGAACAGTTTGTTAACTGAGTTAATAAATTGAAGTTTCCCATTTTGAGAATAAGTGATCCAGATGAGCTGAGATAGAACAAATTACCAGCAAAAATCCTCACCATTCAAAATTTCAAACTTAAGTCCAAGGTGGAGGTGGAGGTGGGAAGGTGAGGTCTACAGGTTGGGACAAAAAGAAACTACAGTAAGAAGGAATATTTAATATTAACAGAAAATAGTGACCTTTTCCCTTTGGCAGATGTAGTCCCTATGAGGCAGTCTGGAAAATCAGAGAATTCTGTGTTTCACCTCTAGTTGTACAAAATGCACACAAGGAGCCAAAAAAAAAGTGATCCTGATCAAAATAATTTTTAGTGGGAAGTTTTCTTAGCAAAGGAAGATGGACCCATGCTCCTGTAAGTCCCTCTTTTATTAAGATGGGATTTTTCAAATCAAGAGTTCTTTTTAAAGATAGGACCATATGTTTCCAGTGGGCAGACTACCTCATTGGTATCCAAAATTGAGAATGGTAATTGCTGTGACTAGAAGAGAATCTCCCACCCCCATCCCTAGTTAAGCTACTGTATTATGAGTTATGGGTAGAAAAATCAGAAAGAAAGAAGCTTTGACATTTAACTATTGCCTAAAATCAGAAAATTATGGGATTTAGTCAAGAAAAATCTTTTAGGTGCCTTGTGGAAAAGTACTCTGAAAATTATTCCATTTCATTACATGAATCACAGATACCATGAGGATCTGTGTGGGCTTCCTAAATATCCCATTTTTTGAGGAATGTAGAAAGAGTACCATATTTTGAGAAATGTTGCCTTTTAAGGTTATACACTGAATTGAGACTGAGGCCTGGAAGTGAGTGCCAGGGCCTTGGCCTAGAGCTGGGAGATGTGGGTCAGAATGAAA
This sequence comes from Vombatus ursinus, assembly GCF_900497805.2. Classification (NCBI taxonomy): domain Eukaryota; kingdom Metazoa; phylum Chordata; class Mammalia; order Diprotodontia; family Vombatidae; genus Vombatus; species Vombatus ursinus. The sequence goes on along the minus strand of NW_020950792.1, from coordinate 3,196,669 downwards.
AAAAAAAAAAAATGAAGAGAATTTACAGTTGAATCACCAGTCTCGTAACACAACCAGTGGTCAAAGGCAGAACTCACAAAGAAAAAAAAAAAACAGTTTCAGGGTTCACAGTGGAAAACAGAAACAGGAATCAATGCCAAGCCTTATAAAATAAACTGTAAGGGAGAAAGCACCAGAATGGGAGTTAGAAGAATTCCTTTCTATCTGTGTGGCCTTGCTCTAACCATTTATCCTTCCTGAGCCTCAGTTTCCTCATTTGCAAAATGAAGAGATCGGACTAGCTAATCCTCAGGTTGCTTCTGGCTCTACACTGTAATTCTTCAATCCAAAATATGTGATGTAGGCCAGGGGACAAAAGGCAAAAACAAGCCAAGATAAAATAGTTGGTTCAAAGAATTGCCTACCATCACAACACAAAAGATAAAATGTTGAACACCAATAGTATTTAGTAGAAACAGCAGTGGGCTTTAAATAATAATACCTGATTTAAGTCTAATTTCAACCTTTATGAGTTGTATGACTATGGGCAGGTTACTACTTTCCAGACTTTTGGGAAAAATCAAATGAAATGATACATACACATACATCCTAATATATAATTAGCACCTAACTTACAGCATAGTTGTAAGGATCAAATGAGTTAACATTATATAAAGTGCTTTGCAAACATTAAAGTACTATATAGATGCTAGCTACTAATAATATTGTGTTAGTAGTAATATAAATGTAACATCATTATTGTCAAAGATAGCAACAGTATTATCAAAATAATCTGAAAAACAATTCTTCCTGCCTCTGTCTATCTGGTAAAGTCAGGAAGCTTATCCCCTGAGAATTCATCCTTCAGTCCTACAGGGGTGGATGACAGTGTACTCCAGGAGACAGCCTAGGACTACGATTAGTGGGAAAGCTGAAAATGAGTACTGGAGACAGTCATTTCCCTGTGGAAGAAGTTCCCCCTTTGCCCAAGAAAACACTTTCCCTCCATGGAGAACCGGGCTTTGCAAAGGGCCAATTGTCTTGTTCTAATTAGGGCTCTGATAATAACAATAATAATAAATTCTCAGAGCCTCAGTGTTCTGATATGTAAAATGAGTATGGTTCTTGCTTCGCCTATGTCAAAGTGGTAGATAGGTGATAAAAATCCATCAATAAACATTTATTAAGCTCTTACTGTATAAATGAATGAATGAATGAAAAAAATATTTACTAAATGTTTATAATATGCCAAGTACTGTACCAAGTGCTAGGGATCCAAACAGAAAAAAAAAATTCTAGTCCTTTCTGTCAAGGAGCTCTCACACTCTAACATACAAAGTGGAAAAGGAAAAACAGAAACAAAAACAAAACACTAGAATATAACCACCAAACCAATAGCTGATTTAAAAAATCATTACAAAATTGATTTTCAATTAGTCATCTTTTGTCCCAAATTTATTTTATCAGGCATAAAGAAGGAGATCTCTTATTTACATAATAATAACTGGGTGTGCACGTATAAAAGGATGTTAAACTGCAGGCCTATGATAAGACTCAGAAGGGAGAGATCCTGAGAATAGCACTAAAGCAGATGTCAAGACCTAAAGGTCCTTAGGCTATATAATTAGTTAAGATGAAGATGCTAGGAAATTGTAGAATGTAGAGGGGACAAATAGTGAGGCCTGGGGGAATCTGAGGAATTAGTGGTATGGCAAATGATGGAGTTTCATGATCCTCCATCTCGTTAGGAGAAATAAAATTGTTGACTGCCTCTCCTATGAGCCCTATGAGCAATCCACCAATCAACCAGGGCAAAAGGGGAAGGCATGGTGGAAGCTAGAACCCAAGGTTTGTTTTTCCTAATCACAGTCTTCTCCAGGATCACTGTGCAAGGTTTTGTTGTTGTTGTTGTTTTAAGAATGTAATCATTTTCTTGCCTAAGGCTTATTTAGCCTTCAACCATCAGTTTACAGCCACAGCTGGATTTTTAATTATGTCCTTAATCTCTTGAATTCTAAGAATTTCTCGGATGCCCAAAAGCATATTCTGGCACCAACTTCCAAGTCCATTATTATCTATTAAAGCATAGCTGCATTAAAATATATTAAGCAAAACTGACCCTTTTATGTAACTTTGCTTTTATTCTGTCCCTGATAGGAGAATGTGTCATTTAAATCATGCTCACTTCTAAAAAGATCAATGGTACCATTAGACCCGTTAGGATTGTTGCTGTGATCAAGGTTTTGGCTTTTTTTTTTTCCTGAATTTTGACCTTCTTTGAATCTTCACTCAAACCAAGTAAATTCAACAAACATTTATGGTTGCTTAATTTAAGATTATTGATTGATTGATTTTGAAATGCCTACTCCAGAGCAATGTATTAGGTTCTGAATAAAATATAAAATTTAGAGAAAATAAATCCCTGCCTGCCCTGGAGTTATGATACATATACAAATAACTGAATTGTAAACCAATAATATATAATAACTATGTCATTGAGATTTAAATAATAATACGTAGCTGACGTACCCACCCCAAGGTGGGTAACCCTGCAGCCTCAAGGCCACATATGGCCCTCTAGGTCCTCAAGTGCAGCCCTTTGATCGAATCCAAACTTCACAGAATGAATCCCCTTAATAAAAGGATTTGTTCTGTAAAACTTGGACTCAGTCAAAAGGCCAAACCCAAGGACCTAGAAGTCTATCCACTATACCACCTAGCTTCCTCCAAACAAACAGCATTCAAATAAAATACTTATAAGTGTAGAGAATAATGATTATTCCTGAGTAACATAAGTCTTCCTGGAAGACTTAGCAATATGGCATAAGAAAAAAACAAAAGAAAACAAAACAAAAAAACAATTTATAGCCACGCCAATTACTATTTGTAGTTTGGGATACTTATCAGGGGAGTTTTTCTGGAGGAATCAGCAGCATAGTATAGTATCTAGCGACATGGCCTCAAAGTGAGGAAGACCTGGGTCCAAGTGCTGCCTACATGACCCTGGGCAAGTCATTTCACTTTAAAGTGTCCCAGGCCACTTAGTTGAACTATAATTTATGAAGAAGGTTCTGACCTACCTAGGCAGAAGAAGTTCCTCACTGGGAGCTCACCTAGGGTGTTGAAAAGTCAAGTGATTTGCCCAGGGTCACCTAGCTCGCATATGTCAGAGGGAGCTTCCTGGCTTTGAGATCTCAAACTTTCTATTCATTATTCTTCTCCTGATGAAGGGCCCTTTAAATGCCACAGTAAGAGGAATTCTCAGGACTGTTTCCACAGCATTCAGAGGCAGTTTGGGATTGCTTGACCAGTTCTGTTCTTTGTGATCAGACTGGAAAAGCAGCTGTCCCTGCCTTTTTTTGGTACTCTAAATCCTGATTTTGGCTATTCCTGACTCTCTCTTTAAACTGCCTGGTCTTGGTTTTAATCTTGGCTTTTCTGTACAGGTGACTCCTGAGTGTTTACTTCCTCAGTATCTTCAAATGAAGTTGACTCTTGCCTCATTCTCTGAGATTCCAAACAGAATTCATCTTCTGACATAAGCCAACTTTCCCTTGCACTTACCTAACCTCCAGTGGTCTTACCCATTCCACCCCTGCAGTTAGACCTTTTGTGTGCAATTTCTGATTTTTAAGGTAAAATTTGTCTGGTTCTTACTTCAGAACTGTAAAAAAGATAAGATTCTTTTAATTGGCCTTTGTGTAATGAGGAAAGCAGATGATTTGTGGCACTCTGCAGGGAACTCACAAAAGAGACTTCAACAGAAATGTAATCAGATATAACCAACCCAAGTAGGCAAGCAATTAATTCTGTTTCCTGGGACTCTGGAGTCAGTGATACGTGAACTGGTATTCACTAGCTGGTTATTTCAATTTGATCTTTAAAACTTGGTGCCATCTTTATTAATTAACATACAAATAATGATGATGACCATGTGATATTGGTGTCCAGGTTCATCAGTTTTCTGGATCAGTTAGAAGGAGAGGGAATGGTGAGAAGGAGATGATAGCCATCTCCAAATACTTAAAGAACTGGCACAGGGATGTGTTCTAGGTGGTCCCAGAGAAGAGGCATAGGTGAAAGTAATTAAAAAAAGAAAGCAAATTTAGGTTTGATGTAAGGAAAAACTACCTAACAATTAAAACTATCTAAAAATAGAATGGGTTATCATGGGAGGTAATAGGTATCCTCTTTATTGGAAGTCCTCTTACTTGGCCAGATGATCATTTGCCAATTAAGTTGTAGTGAATTCTTGTTCAAGTACAGGTCAGAGCAGATGGCCTACAAGGTCTTTTCCAACTCTAAGAGTCTCATTAGTAGTCAGATTTAAAACACTGAATCAAAGGAATAGAGAAGGAAGAGCCTTATTTTCCTTAATTTCTGCTTTTAAAATTAACCTTGAACTACCACTACAACATTACTATGCTATAGAAAATTTACTGTACTATTTAAAAAAACCTACTGTATTTGTAATAAATTTGTTGTTTCCTCTTATTTTATTTCTGTATTGCCCTGGTATTTATTAAAAATTTTAGAATTTCTTTCTGAACTAATAACTTTATGAAAAACAGGGTGGGAAAGATGTCCAGACCTAAGGAATTCTAACACTGATGAGCAGAACTAGGAGAACAATTTTTATTTTTGTATTTATTTAACAACAACATTTTAAAGCAAAATACCTTTGAAAGACTTGAGAACTCTGATCAATTCATGACAAACTACAATTCCAGATGTCGGTTCCAGAGGACTGATGATGAATTCTGTTACCCATCTCCTCACAGAGAGGAGATGAACTTAAGATGCAGAACTGCAGAATGAGACATACATTTTTAAATTTTAGCATACATTGTAAGCATTTAGTAAATGCTTGTTGACTAACTGACGTGGCCAGTATGAGAATTTGCTTTTCTTGGTGTATTCTGAGGTTTTTTTTTTTCCTTCTCTTTTTGTTTTTCTTCATTTGTGGAACAACTAGATGGGAGAAATAGGAAATAAATCTTTTTAATTGAAAAAATAAATTAAAAAAAATTTTATGTCTACTTAAGCTGTTCATAGCCTTGTAGAGTATGGGAATGAAGAACACAGATGACCATTTTTGCTGTCAATGCATTTCAATCCAATTTTTTTTTTTAAAAATCATATAGCAGTCTAAATGTAAATGCAAATCATATGGCTAGCCCCTTCCAATTTTAACATTCTGTGATAATAAAAGAAGAGCACTTCATTGGCCACTAATTTATCTTTTCCTAGCTATCCTATGAAGAGTTCTGTTGTAAGACGCTGTTTGATAACCATGTTTTCAGTCAGGGAAGGATTGTGTGCTGAGGCTTTCCTCCATGCAAGCTGAGATCTGTAAGGGCTTCCACAGGCTTCACATTTCCTTTTGCGGGAAGCCTTCGCTAACCTTTCCAGGTGCTTATGCCTTGGGCCTTTCCCCATTAAAATTTTATAGAGAAATAAGAATGGAATGGTCTATGCCAACAAGCAACTCCTTGCTTGTTTAATTGATCCCACTGTGTCCTGACTGAAGCCAAGAATAACTAGATTGGTATAGCGGAAGACCAGGAGTCAAGAGACCTAGGCTCTGGTCATTCTTCTTCCATTAATTTGCTTCAACCTTAAGCTAACTGTTTTTATGATCCTGGGCCTCAGTTTCCTCACTTGGGCAATGAGGCAGTTAGACTACATGAACCTATGGCCTCTCCTGGCACTCCCAAACCATCATGAGTTCTTTCTCAGTTTAGAAAACTAAACAACAAGGAAACAATCCAACAATTTAATAATATTTACACATCTAGATCAAAAAGCTCCTGTTACTGAACAGATATTTGCACTATGTGGATACATCATGAGTGCATTTGATATAGGTAGATGCTTTCATTTCCTTATAGTGATGTGGAGAATCGTAGCAGATAGTTAAAGGGAGCATGGAAGTAGTGATTGGTGTGGGCTGAAACAATCCCAGAGGTTTGGAATACAGTTTTTTCAGATTTAGTGAGGGCTGTAAATATTTTGGCCAAACATTTCAGGTATTTTTAATAAAAGGGAGACCCTTTGCAAGTACAACAAAATCAAAAACAAATTACATGCAAATGACCCAGACAATTAGGGGTCCTTTGCTTCTCCATTCAGGTGCAGTTATTACTAGCACATAGTGGAACTTCTGTTGATGTCTTTTTGTTTTTGCTGGATGGTTCTCTCTTTGGGTATGTGTAAGGGGGACCTGAGGCATTTGCAAATGATTTGCTGAGTACTAAAAGACACGACCTTCAACTTTTGTGTGCTGTAGTCTGATTTCCTAAGAGACAGATATTTAATCTTTCTGAAGCAGCTTGGTTGAACTTTATTTAACTAAATGAGAAGGCAAAGTGTTTGACAGGACAATAAGAATAATAAAATTATTGTATTTCTTGATGCTTTGCTCTCATGTGGAAGCAAATCTACACATTTCTGCTTAATGGAGCTGTTATGCATATCATATGGGTCTGCACCCATATAAATAAATTTATACCCCTGAACCTGAGAGCGGTCTTAAGCCCTTAGTAGGCTAGATGAATATGTGATGACTGCAGTAAAATATATTTATCCCACAAGTGAGGAGAGAATTGATTATTCTAGAGAGCTAAAGCCATAACTAATTCACTGAGGCTCTTTCTTATGACAGAGATAAATATTATGTGTCATCCTGACTCATAAAATATACTGTTTTTACAACAGACTCATTGTACTAATTTATCTTAAATGTCTTATATACATATTTTCCTATGATTTCCAAACTAGAATCATTTTGTATTCTTATACCTATTTTAAAAAAAGTTTGAGGACTTTAAAAAAATAAGTAGCATTATTACTGCTGCTAAGGTTAAAAAAAAATAGAGCAGCTGGATGAAATAATGGATAGAAAACTACCCTCCAAGTCAGAAAGATATGAATTCAAGTCCTTCCTGCAACAGAAAATGCCTCTATTTTGCAAAATAACTTAAATTTACCTTTTCATACTCCAGGCACTTCTCTTAGACAATAGTTTGCCAGTTCTCTATTCCAAGGAAATCCCATGTCCAATCTAAAATAAGATAGAGCCAAGAATATTTTGCATATAAGCTTTATAGATGTAGAACTAGAAGGGTCCTCATAAATATGTACCCTAGTCCTTCATTTTACAGAAGAGAAACTAGGCCAGCAGAAGTTAAGTGACTTGCCCAAGAACTTAAGTATCCAAGGTGGGATTTGAACCTGTATCTTCAAAACCAATTTTTTTTTTTTTACTATGGTCCTGATCTGTGTCTTACCACTGGACCCAGATGGCTCCAGAGGTGAAAGTGAGGCTGGTGACTTTGCACAGCCCTCCCTCACTTAAATCCAATTCACTTACATGTCATGGCATCACCTCCCTGATGTCATGATCTTCTTTGAGAATGAAGGACAAAGAGCAACAATTTTGTTTTTTACTATACCATGCTGACTCTAATCAAAATGTCCTTCTTTCTTTTCCAGGGAAATAATATGTATGTGTACATACTAATGCAAGTGTGTGTGTTGTATACATTATATTTTCTATTGATACAAATGCCATTTGTAGTTGAGTTCACCTATTTACATCTAGGCAGATAAGCTTTGGCCCAGTTTGACCTGTGTGCCTACTTTCAAGCAGCAAAAAGAGACCTGTCCCCAGCCAAACAAGTTCTTGCTATTTTCCTAACAGCTGTCTTAAGAATACTATAAATATTAGCATACCATTGCTTTAAAAAAGGGAAAAAAAAGATAATTTGCATGAGGAAAATAATTTACTGAGTAAAAGCGCTTACTTTCATAGAGTAAAGTTCTTATAAAATTGTTTTTTTTTCCCAAACTAGTTTTCTGGCAAGATACCAAGAGTAGGATGGCAAACAAATGAGTGAGTGATAAAGAAGGATTTCAGTGCCATAGATTTAGAATTTGAAGCGTTGAGTCTAGCTCTCTCATTTTATAGACAAGGAAACAAGCCTAGAAATGATCAGTGATTTTTTTTTCAAGGTCACACAATTAGTAAATATCTGAAGCAGGATCTGAACTGACATTTTTCTAATCCCAAGGCCAGTGTCCTGTAAGTTCACAAAGCCCTCCTAACACAAAGGTAGGGTTGGCTGTGGTTCTATCATTGGATCATGAGCTTTAGATATCCTCTGATTTAACCACCTCATTTTACAAATGAGGAAACTGAGGCACAGAGAGTGACCTGACTTGCCCTGTGTCACACAACTAGGAAACTTCAGAGCTAGAAATCTGAACTAAATTCCTCTGACGCAAAATCTAATACTCCTTTACAGCCTTCCCCAGTTAATTCTCTGGTGGTCTACGTAGCAATAATGAGCCTTTCCAAATTTAGCTAGTTCGGGTAGTATACCCATCCTTGAAATCTTTTCAGTTTGGTAGAGCCCTGAGTTTCACTAACAGAGCCTTTGAGAACCCACAACAAAATGAGGCCTTAATCAGTGAAAAGTCCTGGATTTGAGAAAAGAAAGGATTCACTATCTCCTCCTTACTTGGGATTGTGGTATGAGTTAGGAGAAAATTTGCACCATAAAGCAAAAGACAAACTTCAATGACTTTACAATTTTGCCTGGGGCAGAGTCCTGTTACCCTTTACTAGCTCACCTAAGGAGGAGAAGCTTCCAGTGAAGCTATGTCAATGACATCTATGAGTTATTTCGTGCAATTTACAAAGGTTTTTAGGGGACTGCTTATTTCTTTTTCCGCCATGACAGTAGACAAAAGAACAGACACAGAAGATTTCGTCAAGCCACTCACTAGCCATAGTCCTGTCATTTGACCTGAATTCCCTCATCATTAAAATAATGTAATAAGACTGTGCTACCAACCTTAGAGTCGTTGTGAGGAAATTACTTTGAAAAGCTGTAAAATACTATATCACTCTAAGCTTTCTTTTTTTTTTTTTTTAAATAAAGGACTTTCATTTAGGCACTGGGCTTTCTGAGAAGGGTGTGAAATAGCCAGGTTACAAGTGAAGCAAATCAGAGATCTCATGCTAAAATAATGAAATCAAGCTTTTGAGTAATACAGTTAATCCCTTCTGCATAGCGACTTTTCCCCATCACAGCTTTGATGTATGGCAGGTTGGCATAAGAAATGAAATGGAAAATTTGGGGGAGTTTAGTGGAAGCCACAGACAACACGTGAAGGCCAGCAGATGACACAGAAAAGGTTTAGAAATTAAGAAATGCATTAAAATATATGTATAGTATTGTATAATATCAACCTATTTTAATACCATAGTACTTTAATACCATAATACGTTTAATACCATAATAATTCAGACTTCTTCTCTGGTACCAAGGGAGGGCCAAAGAATTTTATATGGATTTTCCAGATTACCAGGGTGCCGTGCCCCTGACCCCAGTGATGTGGAAGGGTATCTATGAGCACTTTCAGCCTGTGCAAGACAGAGTCAAAAACAAACAAAAATACATTCATTAATAGTGAATGAATTTTCAGTATACTATCATTACCTTGGGGAGTTTGCTAATGTTTGGCTTGTACCTTGATAAGGAAGATTTAAAGGCCTGAGTTCATAATAATTCTGCTCTTGGAACTGTCATTATGAAACATATAAATGTCTGATACTTATGCCCCCAGTTTAGAGAGAGAAAGCTCTCTGTGTTAAAGGGCTTATGTTTGGAGGTCTCAGCCCTACACTAGGAAAGGTCATTCTCCTATATGGCTCCCAGAGCTTTCCCACACTTACATGACGCAAACCAAGGGAAGCAAGAAAATGCAAATAAACATCTATCAACCACAGGTGTTTATGAGAAACAAGATTAGATCACTCTGATGGAATACATGTATATTAGTTGTACAGAGTTTAAGTAAGGTAGTAGAAAGGAACAAGTTTCTCAGAGGTGTGGGTTGGAGTGGAACCACTGATGTCACCACTGGGCTGCTAAAGTTCTGCTGTTCCTCCAAGTAGTTTGAGGTAGAAAGCTCTACCATCTTCTTCTATCCATGTTTTCTCTCCTTTTTCACTACCTCATTCCCAAACTATGTGATATTTCGTTGTCTGAGGATTAAGCAAAAAACTCCGAATCTCAGAAGTCTATGCAGATCCAAGCCATCTGTATCCCCATCTAGAAGAAACATTGTGATCTAAATATTAATGTAAGGAAAAATGGGAAGATGGATAAAAGGTCAGTCTTAGAGACAGGAAGACCTGGGTTCATGTTCTGCTTTTAATACATACCAGTTATGTGACCATAGGCAAGACACAGCTTTTGAGTGACTCATACAATATTCAAAGACTGTAAGTTACAGAGTAGTTGTTAATATGCATTGGTGAAGGGAGTTTCAATATGGGGGATTCTCTGCTGTTGAAATCACAGATCCAGACCAAAAATTAGGGGAACCCCTGTGGAAAACAAAACAAAAACTCTAACGGTGCAGATGAACATGTGTTCTACAACTTAAAAGTTTTACAGAATTGCTAAGGGCACCAAAAGTTTAAGTGACTTGTCGTGACTAGTTTGTGTCAAAGATAAAATATGAACCAGTCACCTTGACTCTGAGGGGGGGTGGGGGGGGGTCACATTTTTATCCACTACACCTGGCTGTTTCAAACATTAATTGATCATGTCTGACCACACTCTACTCCAAAACAACAACAGCCAAGAAATATCTTGTACTTTTTCAAGAGAAATGGTGGGGAGGGGTATTCAGAAAAAGAAACAAAAGGGCAGGATTGCTATTTGGCAGGGATTGCTCAATTAAATTACTTAAAATTTATAATTCTTAAACTAAAATTTCAATTTTGATATGATGCATGATGGTTTGTATTTTTTTAAACTAACATTGATTTCTTTTTTTGCTAGTCAAAGCTACTACAACCTCTAGGCAGCCAGCACCTCTTAGGTGAAGGGCTCTTAGCTTGATACACTTATGGCTTCATGTGGCACCCCTTCCATTCTGGATTCCCAGTCCATCCTCCACATTATAGAGAACATCCTGCAGGTTCCCTCTCTACCAAATCAATTTCAGTATAGAATTTCCTTGAGAGGCCAGACCTACTATTATGTGGCACCTGTTTTGGCCCATACCAAACCATAAAGCATGGCTTTAAACCATAAAGCAAGGCCTGGAACTTACTGTTTCTACTTTCATTGAATCAAGTGAGCAAACATATTAGAGAATATACAGTCTAGTAGAGAAAACAGTTTATTTTGATTGCCTAGTGTCTTTATAGACCTTAATTTTACCTGAACTCTCTACTGTGTGTATGCCTCTCTCTTCCAATTCTCTAGGCACATAGTTCACTTTCCACTGGTACCTAGTTTGCTTCATTTTCCTTTTTACAATTCCATGTTCTGCTCATTGATTCCTGAATTTGTTGTTTGCCCTGTGTCATTTGATCTGGGTTATTACCTGGTTATTCCCAACAGTACATTGCAACATGAAAGGCACAGTCAAATAATTGGGGAAATAAATTGTCAATGAGTTCCTCAGATACAACCCATGGAGGTCACTGGAATGTTACCTGTTTACTAAAAGCATATCTGTCCCCATCCTTTCATTCCATGTTAATAAAAAGGACAATATCTGAAAATCATTGCTTCATCTGAGATCCTATTAAATTCTGCTCAATTAAATTCTCTTTAAGCCACTTGAAGAATATCTGATATATACCCACACACTCATTCACATGTTCATATAGATATATGTATTATATATATGTATGTACATATACATACTTATATACTTCTCAGCAACACTACAAGTCAAAACACTACTTTAGAATGTAAACCAGTCTAACTGATTAACAGACAGTAGAAAGTCAAGTTGCTAATAAATTTCTTAAATATAATTGTGTGTGTATGAGTGTAAAAGGCTGTGTGTGAATACACAAAGATATTATTATTCACCATGACAGAGCTGTTTCAGAAAATGCAATAGAAGATTGGTTTCACAATATGGGCTTGTTGACTAATGTATCAGTAAGTGAAAAAGCAATAATAAAAGGTGGAGGCCTTGATTCTTGTCTGAAAACCATTTCTAAACATAAATCTTTGTTTGATTAAATGTTTCTCTGTTGCCAATATGCACCTACTTGAAAAAGGCAAGCAAAGATATTCATCACCATGAGTCATGTATTGTGTGTATCTGGAATGTAAAATAAAAAGTTCATGTAAGGAATCAAATGCAACTGCTTAACTTTATCATGAATATCACTGGTTCTTTCCTTTTTTTCCATAGAAGAAAGTAAACAATTTTATTTAGAGACTACCTAAGCTAGTAAAATAAGCCATTTGAGATCTATTAACATAGAAACCTTTTCTCTCTCCAAAAAAAAAATTAAAATAAAAATAAAAAACCTATTTCATTCAAGGTATTTTATTTAGTCACATCTTTTCCCTCTTTATTACTTCATAACAGGGGAAGTTCAATCTAAATTAGCTGCCATTCTTCATTAATCTTTGAGCTTTTCTCTCCATTTATTAGAAAATAAAAACTAATTAAAAGTTACACAATAATTAGCAGAAAAACTAACTAGAATCCAAATCTCTCACTATTTACTTTTTTATCCTAGTCATATTCCTGAAAAATTCTGCCTATCACCAAATCATTTTAAGCAAGGAATTGTGAAGGTTGGGGTTGTGAGAGAGACAGGTAAAGATAAATAGGGAGGAGGAATTTGCCATGTGATCACATTTAGTATTTTCTTTCTTTTCCAGTTTCAAATTGGGGGTTAAGCACCAATAATTTAAGGGAAGAGCAATCAGGCAGTGACTCCAACCCCAGGTTATTGTTTCTATGTCATTATAAAGAGGTAATTTGGAATGTCAGCCGTTGGTTTGTTTTTTTTTCTTGTTTAAACTTGCTATGGGGCAGCCACAATGCTTTGACGCTGGACGGTCAATTGAAGTGCCAGCAATTCTAGACCAGGAAACATTACAGAGTCAGAAATAGAAAAGAAGAGGGTGCAGGCAGAGGAAGTAAAACATACTGTTATTCACTCTCCTTTCCTCTACCACTTTTTATTCTTAAAGCCCAGTGTGTAATAGAACACCCTAATGGTTTGATTTTTGTTGTTATTGTTGTTCAGTTTTGCTTTCTGGGTTATTCTAATTGCCCTTTCAAAAGGCTAGTTTGTTATGGAGGTTTAACTATTAATCACACTATAATGGAATAGCGCTTACCCTACCTCAGCCTTCTCTAAGTGTAGTTTCCTGAACTGTGTATTCTTTGTCACAATCCTTCCTTACTCTAAGTGGTTTTCCTAAGCATATAATTTCCTTAGGAATGAATGCTCAGGAATGATATGCTGCTGCATTAGATCATCTCATACCAAAGCCTGTTGGAAATTGATGGGAGCGGAAATTTTTATACCTTATTAGCTCCTGTGTTCTCATGCTTTCATTTTCCCCCTTACCCTAATAATACAGATAACTAGATACTTTCAAATACGTCAGAATGGATGAACAGGGTCTACTTGCCATGAAAGAAATTGGCATGTTCTCTTCCCCAAGACCTCTACTGCCATTATTCAGTTATAAAGAAAGATCAGAAGAAAAGAAAGAAAATGAGTAGGTATTCAGATCCTTATGATTTTTTAGTGAATTAACAAACATTTATTAAGTGATATATATGTGTGTGTGTGTGTGTGTGTGTGTGTGTGTGTGTGTGTATATGTCCCGGGCATGTAGCCCTCAGCCCTGGAGAGGCATGTAAATAACTAGATACACATGAGATTCAAACAGATTACTTCATTGAAAGAAGATCATAGGGAAAGGCCCAGTACTAGAACCTGGGGAGGATTGAGAAAGATCTGCAGAACTGGGCTTTGAGCTGGAGCTAGGGAAACTCATCGGGGAAAGGGAGCAAAAGAAGGCAAGTCCCCCATGGACAGCCAATGCAAAGGCACAGAAAACTACGGTTTGTTTGTTTTTTTATTGTAATAGATAATTTCTATCAATTTTTCTAAAACTTCAGCCTTGTTAAAGCAGGACAATTGCTTAAGGCTGTTTCTAAATACAGTAAACATTCATTGGAACCATAAGATTTAGTTGGGAGAATTTTCAGATGTGACTTTAAGGAAAATTGCAAGGTAGGGGTTATTGATCTTTGGTGTTTTCCCACCTTGTTCCCTTAGTGTCCAGCCCAGTGCTCATAAGTAGTGGATGCTGAACTTAGGCCAACCCTGGCTAGACAGCTCCATTTAGCTCAGAACGTTCCTTATAGGTTGCTTCACATTTAAAAAAAAAAAAAAAGCAACTTTCTTAGTTATTGTGATCTTGGGCAAGTCACTTAACCCCAATGGCCTCCAAATCCAACCCCCCCCCAAAAAAAAACACAGCTTTCATTCAAATCCCTATTCTCTAGAACAGTGCCTGGAACAAAGTAGCCACTTAATGAATGTTTATTGATTGACAGAAATAGCTGATTTGATAAATAAAGCCTCCTTTAAAATATCACCCCTCTTCCTCTAGAGAGACAGGATCGCATAGTGAATAGAGAGCCTAACTCTAAACTGAGAAGACCTGGGATCAATTTCTGTCTGTGGCATATACTGGTGTTGTGACCCTGGCCTAATCATTCAACCACTGATTTCCTGGGACCTAAGTAAATTGCCAAAAGATTTCTCTCAGCATTTATAAAGGAATTTCTTCATTTGGCACTCCTTCCACAGATCAAATCAAAGGTTTGATAAAAGCAAGTAGCCCTATTAATGTATAATAATTAATTAATGTTACCCCACTCAGGTAATATAAGCGATATTTGTTTTAATAGTGGAATTCTGCATTTTCTATTATAAAAGTTGCATGGCATTTGATCATAAAATATAGGTAAGTGACCTTGGAAAATAGAAAGAAACCTTACCTACACATAAACGGCACTTATGTGGATGTTTTTTAGTTAGTGTTTGTGATTTCATTGGTATTTGGAAGTCCTTGTGTGGAAATAGCTTTCCTCAATATAGATAGAGGAGTTACCTGGGGCACTAAAATGTTAGGTGGACACAAAGTTCTTCCTATGTATCATGAATAGAGGTTGAGCCACTGTCTGCCGGCTTCCAAAGTTCTCTATCCATTATACCATGCTTCTTGTCACATAAATGTTAAACTTGAAAAATAACATACAGTTTTCAGTGGTTTTCCTTTTGCTTTTAATCGTAATTTCAAGATGGCATAGCAGAAAGAACAATGGACTAAGAGTCGGGAATACCACGTCTACTTCTGACTAGCTATGCAAGCCCTCTGTGTCTTAGTTTAATGAAGGATTGAACGAAATGATTTCTATGGTTCTTCCCAGATGTAAAAACACTAGACTTAACTTCAACTGAAACATATCTTTAAAAGCTGCTTTTAAACTTTCTTTCACAGAACTTTCTTAGAAATTGAAAAAAAGGGGGGGAGCAATCTTTATCTGTTTTGGTATTTTTAAAAAAAATTTCTAAGCATAATATGTGTGTATACATACACACATATAACATGTATTTTATGTACATACATACATATGTATATACAATATCTAATATATGTGTATATATGAT